>NC_142026.1:74544804-74845404 GCF_982192425.1 Myodes glareolus
TCTGTGTGCAGTAGATCCTGGTAGACCTCTTTATAGAGCCTATAATCTTTGGCTGCCGCAGTCCCATTACACAGAAAGGTCACTGTAGTCTTCTCAGAGACCACGGAGTCTGGCTGTACTCTGAGGATAGGGTTAGGGAGGGATCCTGCATAGAAATGAGCAGCTAGAACCAAGGACAGCCATCCTCAGATTGCAAGCCCCAACCCCAACCGTCCAGCCACCCCCAGGTTTAGCATACATCTGCTGTTTTCCAGCCTCCCTGCCTAGGCATGGCTTCTGGGAATGATGAGAAGTGCAGGTCAGGACATCTGCAGTCACTCACCTGCCAGCACTGGGGTCCCTATGCCCAGAGTAAGTCCTGGAAGAGAGTTCCCTGTGAGAGGTTTGTCCCTGAAGCTTGAGCAGGTCCTCCCCTCTGCAGGCCCTCCTAAGATTTTGTTGTTTCCTGATGGGCCAGTGCTGAGCTGTGGGACAGCATCAATCCCAGACCACAGTACCCCCTTCCCATCTCCACATCTCACCCACACATAGCAGGGCTGTGAACGTGAAGGTCATGGCATTTCCTCCTGGAAGCTGCTACTGTGTTCATGGGCAGAAATACGGAGACTGCCTGGAGAGACAGGAAACACAGGGTGTGGCCTCTGGAGGCAGGCACTCTGCATGACTTGGTTGTATTGATGCAGCCCCACAGGAAAGGTAACTCCCCTCTTCAGGTACCAGGCTCTGTCTTCCTCCAGGCTGTGACTAGGTCAGGGAGTAGACTCTGCAATCAGTTCTTTTATGGATGACGTTTCAACAATCCTGTCAGTGTCTGTTTCATCTGTCCTCATCTTTGCCAGTTCCAGATGGAGCTGGAAAATGATCAGACATATATGAATAGTACATATTAGAAATACATATTTACATGTGGGTTTGTATTATTCTTTTTCACATTTTTACATGAAATACTTTTTAATGTTTGAAGATTTCTTTGAAGGATCTTGCTGTGTATATCTGCATGGAATAAAATTTATAATCCCCTTCCTCATGATCTCAAGTGTTGAGTTCCAGATGTGCATCTCTATTTGGATATTCTTTTATGATATCTGTACTTTTTGTTACAATTTTAAATCATATTTATTTATTTATACTTATTCCTTTTAAATTACACATAATTAACAATAATATATTACACTTACTTTTTCTTCATGCATGTATATTTACATGTGCCACAGTACTGCTTGGAGGTCAGAGGACAGCTATAAAGGCAGTTTTCTCCTTGTGCAATGTGGATCTGAGTCAGGATTGAAGGTTAGCAGCAGCACTTATACACTGATCCTTGTCAGTGGCTCAGTCGTAGCATCATCACTTTCCTGTGTCCTTCTGCTCAGGCAAAAAATAAAAAAGGTGCTGGGTGCGGGTGTCCTGGGTCAACAAAGGTCCAAGCATTCTTTGATTATCTTGGTGTGCCTGTTGTTGGTCTAGAGGCATTCGCCTGCACACGGGTTCAGGTATGGGCAGACCTTGTGGGCAGCAGTGATGTGGGAGTCCCTTCTGTGTGCTGTGATTAACATTAATGAATAAAGTAACTGCCTAGGCCTTTTGTTAGGGCAGAACATAGGTAGGTGGAGGGACTGGAGTGAATACTGGGAGATAGAAAGATGAAGTCAGGGAATGCCAGGGATCTGCCGCCGGAGTGGACATGCTGGAACCTTGCTGGTAGGCCACGACCTTGTGGTGATATATATATTAATAGAAATGGGTGAAATTAAGTTGTAAGAGTTACCCAATAAGAAGCTAGAGCTAATGGGACAAGCAGTGATTTAATTAATACAATTACTGTGTGAATTTTTCTGTTCTGGGCTGCCTGGATGAACAAGAAGCTCCTCCCTCTACACAGCAGTGCATGGCCTTGTCATAGTTTTACTTCTAGCGAAACTAGCAAACGGGTAGCTCTATTATCACACGTGTACAGCACCAGGATAAAGGGGAGAATCTTTCTGGACTTTGCTGTTGGTCAGGGTACAGTCACTCTCTATCTGCTGGCAGCAAATACCAACCACCGATCATCAGGAGTGATCTTGGTTCTCAGTCTTGACACTGTTCATGTAGTCACTGAGTTGAACCTCAAGAGTCATAGTCTTGCCCTTCAAGAGCTTGCCAACTTGCCAAAAATCTCCATCTTGTTGTCTGTTCCACCACCTAGTTGAAAAAGAAAGTTCAATAAACATAGTTTATTTCCCTTTAATTTGGTACTAGGGACAGATGGTGGGGCCTCCAGTAATCTACTTCTCCTGAACCATACTCCACCCTTAAGCCACAGCCACTTTCTCCTGCAATTTTCAATTTCTTATCTTACTTTAAATTTATTTCACATGCTAAATTTTTCTCATACTTATGTGTTTAATTATTGTTGATGTTGATTAGAAACAGGTTCTCTCAGTGGAGTCCTGGCTGTCCTGAGCTGGTTATGTAAGACAGGCTGGTCTGGAACTCACAGAAATTCTACTGCCCCTGCTTTCTGTTTAGATTAAAGATGTGGGCCACCACACGTGGCCATGGGTTTAGTTTTTCACTTGTTTGAAAATGTCATAGGAGCATACATTGTGTCTTGGATGAGTCCACCCTCCAGCCTTCCCCTTTCTCCTCACCCTCTCTGATTGGATTCCTCATCACTGACTTGTTTTGCTTTTATTCCTTTTGGGTCTTGCTAATTGTTGAAAATCCACTTCCCTATCTTACTCACACAACTTTCTGTTCTCTTCCTCCTATGCAGTTCAATTTGTGCTTCTCATAATCTTGGGCATAGTTCCAGGGGACACACCATTAAAGATAACTGGCTTTCCCTCTCCCAGTAGGCATCAATGCCAATAGCTCTTCATCTGTGGATGGGACTTTGTGCCCATCTCCCATCCCCATGCTAGATGTGTTGTTCATTGAACATGCATTGGGTTTGTTGATATCTTACAATCACTCTCAACTCAGATGATCCACTATTCTTCAGTGACCAGAAAAGTGTTTATTGACAGCATCCACCATCTATGGATCTTACAGTTTTTCCACATTCTCTTCAGTAATGATTCTGTGTCAGGAATGTGTCACATGAGGACAATTCTTTTACTTATCACCTCAAAGATTGTGTCAGGCATGCACAAGTCCTGTTTGTCACATGGAGAATAAGGTAAAGTTCACTATTTCCCTCTTTAGTTACAGAGCCTAAAAGACACCCTTAATTTCCTCTTTGCATAAATGTTAATATGAATAATTACCATCTTAAAAGCCTGTCTATGCATGTCCTTTGTTAAATCAGAAAAATGCTCAATTCATAGAGTCCTTGTGTGACAATCTTAGATGTCTGGGTTTAATTCACAGTACTGCACAATTTGATGTTGTGACTCAAGTCTTGGACTTCAACATACAGGAGGTAGAGGTAAGAGTATCTGGATTTTAAGGAAATTTTTATTATGCAATGAGTTTCAGGTCAGGCAATATCTCATAAAAGGAAAGAAAAATTCTTCTGGAGTGTGTGGTGAACATGATCAAGTATATTTTATGCATGTAATAACCTTCAATAAATAATGAAAATATATTTGCTGTAAAGCTCCCACATTGGGTATATGTACCAAGTATTTCATCTCATCCATTTCCAAGGAGATATTTCCATCCCAGACTCTGCTTTTTTTCCACCCTTGTAAGATCTCATGCCAAGCATGTTACATGGCTATACTGTCTCCTTTTTATTGATTTCTTTGGCAGCTGTTGTTCTTGACCAGATTTAAGTGATGGGTCATGCCATTTGAACCAGTAGGAGTTTTACTGAGTGCTGTGAATTCATTCACACCTCCCTCTCACAGGCCTCATTCACTGTGAGAAGAAGTGCTGCCCTCTGCTGGTTGTGTACAGAGTTCCTGCAGGGCAATGCTGCTGGTGTAGTATGAGGGCCGGCTTGTTGGGGTTTCTGTCCCTCTTGGTACCCCAACAGCCAGCAAGCAACAAAGAAAATCACACACAAGACTCCATAAGATTATAAACTGATTGGCCCATTGGGTCAGGCTTCTTATTAGTCCTTGTAACTTATATTAATCCATTATCATTATCTATGTTAGCCATAATGGCTCAGTACCTTTTCCAGCGGGGGCAGCTTACATGTTGCTTCTTCAGTGATCTGCGCAGGAGTGGCTGAGAGAGAGCTTCTGCTTCCAGAATACTCCCAGTCTCTTTGCTCCACCCCTACTTCCTGTCTGGCTTTCCCGCCTATACTGCCTGCCTGGCCAATCAGCGTTTTATTAAAATATGATTGACAGAATACAGATAATTCTCCCGCACCATTTCCCTCTTTTTTTTTTTAAACAAAGGAAAATACCCATAATCCATTTGTTGGGAATGTGGGCGTAGTATTTCAGGCTACTTCCTGCTGGTTGGGGGCGCTGATAGTCTTAAGGGGACCTAAAGAAAATTTAGAGTTATAATCAAGTCATGACTGGAGTATCCTGTGAGTCTCGATCATCTCAGGCAGCAGTCTTGGATCAGTTCTGGATGTAGACCTCTGTCATCTGGGCCATCTGTTCCTATCGGAGATTTTTCAGGTGGCCTCCCTTGGTCAAAGGTGATTATTCTTAACTCTGAATAAATCCAGAGTCTCTCGTTTTCTGTGGAAACAAAAGCAAAATCTCTTCTCCAAAGTAACATACCTTTTGACTTCAGTTTTGAAGCCAAGGTATTTTCAAAATTCCTATCTTGGGTTAGTTCAGCAGCATTTATAAACAAAAGTCTTTTAGCAGTTGTTGCTCCTTCCTCAGCAATCAAACAATTTAAAGAGAGCATAAAAGCATACAGTATGAAGATTCTCTGTGCATTTTCCATCTTTATGTGGCTTTATTTTAACCTCTATTTCTTTTATTTTTACTTTTACTTTTTGAGACAGGATCTTTGTATATCTTTGTCCTGGAATAACACTGTAGACCAGGCTTTCTTTGAACTCACAGAGATCCTCTGTCTCTGCCTCCCCAGTGCTGGGATTAAAGGTGTTTGCTACCACACCTTGAACTCAGAGATCTGTCTGTCTCTGCCTCCCAGGCATTGGGATTAAAGGTGTGTGCTACCACACCTTGAAGTCACAGAGGTCAACTACCTCTGCCCCTTAAAGTCTCCGAGGTCAACGTACCTCTGCTTCCCAGGCATTGGGATTAAAGGTGTGTAACACCACACCCAACTCCTCTCTTTTTACTTTAAGAACTTTAACTTTTATCCTGAATTTATTTTTAACACACTATAAACCACTTAGAGGTTTTTTTCGTCTTTGAATCTCTCTTTACTGTGTATCTCTCTTTTTCTGACCACATGAGCCTTTAATTTACAAAACAATACGGAAAGCCGTGTCTTTGACGGCTAGATCCTTAGCTTTCCAGCCTCTGCGGAGGTACTGGCTGTAGCCATTTTTGTTGCCACAACTCTATGGCGTTTCAAGGTCCTTGCTAGCAAGTAAGCTGGAGCATTCTGCTCACAGACCACACTCAGTCGGACCGCCTGCCTGAAAGAGTCAGAGTTTGCCCTGGCAGGACGGCCCAGAAAGACGGCATTTTAAAACAGCGCAGTTTTTTTCCTGTTACGGCTGAAAACCGAAATGCATTCAGCTTTTCATCAACACCGTTTAAGTGCTTCGCGGCAGGACCTCTTAAAAGAGCTGCAGGGTTTTGCAGCTAAAGCTGAGTCAGGAAGCCTCTCTTAGATGAGAGTGCTTGCTTGCCTCTAGCAAGCAGAGCAGACCCGAGAAATTGCTGCTACCAAGAAACCACACACAATGTTGTCATTTTGTTCTAGAATTACTTGCCAAGCTGTCTCAGGCTTTATGTGGATACAGTTGTCCACACGTTGGCGCCATATGTAGTATGAGGGCCGGCTTGTTGGGGTTTCTGTCCCTCCTGGTACCCCAACAGCCGGCAAGCAACAAAGAAAATCACACACAAGACTCCATAAGATTATAAACTGATTGGCCCATTGGGTCAGGCTTCTTATTAGTCCTTGTAACTTATATTAATCCATTATCATTATCTATGTTAGCCATAATGGCTCAGTACCTTTTCCAGCGGGGGCAGCTTACATGTTGCTTCTTCAGTGATCTGCGCAGGAGTGGCTGAGAGAGAGCTTCTGCTTCCAGAATACTCCCAGTCTCTTTGCTCCACCCCTACTTCCTGTCTGGCTTTCCCGCCTATACTGCCTGCCTGGCCAATCAGCGTTTTATTAAAATATGATTGACAGAATACAGATAATTCTCCCGCACCATGCTGGCTTATATACCCCAGTGTTAATCTTTTGGCTTTGATCTACCTTTTGTGATTATTGCCTTTTGTGTTCACATCCCTCTGTTTGAAGTGTGCAAATCTTATCTGAGTTTTTCCTGAAAGGTTCAAACCAATGCAAAACTATGCATAAATCAAAAAATAGACGTATCCTAGTATGAAAATTTCTTTGGCATTTGTCTTTTTTGGGGAGATTCAGATAAAAGATTTTGTTATGTGGAAAGTAACTTGCTAAGGTTTAAACAGAATAAATATTAAAATAAATTAAACATAAAAATAATTTTTTTTTCTTTTTGATTTCTTAAGATAGGGTTTCTCTGTTTTGAACTAGCTCATATAGACCAGGCAGGCTTCAAACTCATGGAGATCTGCCTGCTTCTGCCTCCCAAGTGCTGGAATTAAAGGTGTGCCACCACAGCCTGGGCAAAATAAAAAACTTTTATGAAACAAAAGCTAGACAGTTCACCAGGAGCAGACTCCCCTTCCATAACAAAAGTTAAAATTCATCCTAGTGTGACCCTGGTTCTTCCAAGGAACAGGGAAAAAATGAACACCAGCACTTGACATGGTTGGATGAGCTACATACGATGACCTTGCCTCAGATGACTGACAGCCACACAAGGCATCTCATCAGTCCTCTCTGACACAGATGGGTTAGATGTAGAGTTCCAGCAGAGGCATCACATATGCTGGTGGATATGAACTCCCCAGGGTGTAGGGTTATGGTTCTTCTCCAACCGTGCCCCATGGCTTCTATCCCTAGCACCCTACATGCACTACAATTACTGACCACATTACAATTACTGGACTCTTCTGGGTTAGTTCTTTAAACCTATGTGTCCTTCAGAGTTTGCCCAATGGAGGATGACTCCTGTTGCTTTTCACAAACAACTTATAGCACCATGTAGAAGAATCTCTGCCTTGAATCTTCTTCAGTACTGGGCAGACACTAAGAGGCAGGATCTTGAGTACAGGTTCTGTGTTTGTATGACTCCTGCTTCACCCATACCATATCTAGTGTTTTGCTATTTGTGGTAGTGAGTAATTTTCTATCTTTACAAGTAAGTGTCGATTTTGGTTACTGACTTTTGATCCAACTCTGTTTCTTCTCAATAACATTTCCCATCATTTATTCCCTGTGAATGCAGAATAAATACCCATACCCCACCACATATGTACACACACATGCACACATGATTTATATGTTTAATTGAACCTTGAATTCTGGCGTATGCTCATGCTGATCATGTCTATCATTCCATCCATATGCCAAGATGTGTTCCCTGCTAAAACTTAGTTCAGGATTTTTATTCTTTCCCTAGACAGGAAGAGATTATCCACCCATCTTCATGATGGAATGAGTAGGGCCCTGGCCTCTCCTAAGGACACCGTGAGGCCAGGTTCTGGCTGCCCCAAATCTCAAAGGCCAGAATCCCAAGGACTATGAGGACCATGACAGCAAAACCCATCCTGATGAGATTTTCCACTGTGTGATCTTGTTTTTTTGAGGCTGTGATGTGGACAAAGAAGTTACAGAGTTTAGTGATGGTGAAAATTTCCACAAGGAAATGATCCCAAGATAACTAAATGTCTCCCAGATAACTGAATGTCCGCCATGAACCCCTGCATATCCTGGACAGAACTTGGCCCCTATGCTTTCAGTGCTTTGAGTTTGAATTTTCTTTATTCAACTGTCTTGAGTTTGCGCATGTTCTAGGAGGAACTGAGAGTTTTCAATGATCTTGTGGACAGAAGAAGAGTATGATGTGGGCATATGGCCTGAGGGTTTATCTGTGTTCTTCTTCCTCATTTCATGTAAATACCCATCATTCTCATTCTATAAACTAATGAAGTTCTGGAATGAATCTTTTTTCCTTGGCATAGCTGGGTTCCCTCTCTTGTTTCCATCAGCACCACTGTGAAATACCAGTAAAAACAGAAAATTCAGAGAAGAATAAATTGTCCTGAAGTTACAGACAATGATCATGATTGCACTGAGTCAGAACATTCATCACTCGACACCACATTCTGTATCTCAACCTCAAACTTTTGGTGTCTGGGGTGTCTATTGGGATCTGTTTACCTCCTCCCTTAACGAGCTGTAGTGATAGAGAAATGAAGACGTCAGTGGAGTAAGAGAGTGAGACAATCGGGATGGAGTATGCTCCCTGCACTAATGTGCCTGATACTCACCATTTGTTGTCATGGGCCTTGAGGGTGGAGTTGAGGCTCCAATGGGTCCTAGGAAACAGAACAGAGGAGGGTGAGGGTTGGATGCTAACCCAGGGAGACCGACTTTGCTCACTGCCCTACATCTTTCTGGTAACCTCCCAACATCCTCATGCTGTTTACTCCAAACCTAGATTGCAATAGAGGATGGAGTGGATGTTACATGAAGGACTGCTGCTGGCATCGACTTCTCTGGCAGAGGAAATGCCTTCTTTCCCATTGTCCTCTTAATCTCACTCAAGACAAGGGCTCTCCTAGCATTTGGATCTTAAGTCACCATGACAGTTCAGGGTCACTTCACCTGAGACAGTGAGCTCCACAGGGGCACTGGCATATGACAACAGGTAGACAGATGAGCCTGCAGAAACATAGCACCTGTAGGTGCCTGAGAGGTTAGAGGTCACAGCACTCATGGAGAATTCTGCCTGGGACTCCTGAACTTGAAACTTTGATTTTAGTCGCTGGGGTGGGTGTGCTGCTCCCTCCTTGGACAGAAAAAAAGTGTCCACTGTGTCAGATGTCTTACACAACAGGGTCACGTTGTCTCCAGAGTGTACCGTGGAGTTCGGCTTCACTGAGAGGGAAGGAATGACCTGAAACTGTCCTAAAGAGAAGAGAGATGATAAGAGGCTGCCATCAATATTCTGAGCTGACACATAACCTGGGTCTTCCATGAACACCTAGGATTCTGTATCTTTTCGTTGCTTGAGCTCCTCTCCCATTCCCCTGTTGCTATATCTTTACATATTAAAATCCCTGCCCCTCATCCCAGCCATCACCTCCTTAATCCCCCAAAGAGAGCCAAGTAGCGGTTATGTGCCCGAGGGAATCTATTTAGTTCCTCACCTGTGATCAGGATATCCAGGGGGTCACTGGAGGCTGACCACTCAGCGGTGAGGTTGTGAGCACCATAGCATCTGTACCGGCCTCCAGCAGAGCTGCTCACAGAGCCCAGTGTGAAGCTGGCCAAAGAGAGACCAGCCTGGGTTCTATAGCCATAGTGTTGGGTGAAGTCAGCTACCCCCACCTTGTACAGAACAAATATGTCATAGTTGATTTCAGAGCAACACTGCAGGGTTAGGTTCTTTCCAGGGTCTAGGATATGGCCTTGGTGACTCAGCAAGGATGGCTTCTTGGATTGGCCTAGAAGGAAGATGATAAACTAGAGATTGTGGAGATGGTTGTTACCAAACACTTATCTCCTCCCATCCTTCCCTGTGCATGTCACAGCTTCTCCTGAGGAGTGGGAATCTGGTTCATCAACCAGGTTCTTCCTTTTGCACTTTTTATTTACAGCTACACAGTGGGACGCTTCCATGGCAAAGGGTATAGGGTGTCAAATATGATTGGTCAATGATGGGAGTGACTCACCAGAGATGTGTATTTCCAGAGGGTCACTGGGTACTGACCACAGCTGTGGGGTCTGCTTGTAGTAACCATAACATCTGAATGTTCCTGTGAGGTTTGGTGTTACATGATCTATAGAGAACAAGGCTTGGTACTGCATAATATGGGGTATATACTGTGAGTCCACGGAGCTGAGGAACTTCTGATCTTCCTTGGTGAGAATGAACTTGTCATATCTCTCCCCTGAGACACACTGGAGAGTCATGTTCCCTCCTGAGGTCACCACAGGGCTGGGCAGGGCTGACAGCCTGGGTTTACTGATGTGGATTCCTAGGACAGAAGACTCAGACTGTTACATGTGCTCACAGAGACACAATGCGTGCCAGGGTGAGACTTGGAGGGGAATACTCCTGAGAGCAGAGCCAGTGTCTGAGACCCTGACTGTCCCCTCACTAATCACCACCAGTTCCAGGGAGTCACTGCGATCTGTCTAACCAGCTGAGCTGTAACAGTAACAGTGATATTTCCCTGCATGTAGATGTGTCACAGAAGGGATGGAGAACTTGGTTTTGTTCTCAGGCTTCCCTGGGATTTGCATGTCCAAGGGTTTTTGACTTCCCTCTTTATGGAGAACATATATTTCTGCATCCAGGGTCCCCTGACACCAGATGGTCATGAGTCTACCTGAGATTACAATGGATCCTGGTTCAGCCTTGATGGTGGGCTTGTGGAGGGTCCCTGCAAGGGAGTAGGAGAGAATGAGTTGTTCCTGTCTGGAAGTTGGCACTGAGAAAGACATGCATGCAGATAGGACTTTGTTTTCTTTTAAATTTATTCTTCTGTCATACAATACATCCTGATAGCAGCCTCCCCATATCCCCTTCTCCACCCACCCCCAGATTCACAGCTCTTCTTTTTCTTTTAAGATAAGAGCAGGCTTCCCAGTGAAATTAACCAAATATGACATGACAACATACAATAAATAGGCACACACCCTCATATTAAGGCTGACCAAGGCAAACCAGTAGGAGAAAAAGAAATCCCACATGCATGAAAGAGTCAGAGACTTTCCCACTCCAATTATTACAGTTCTAACAAATACCCTAAGCTAGACAGGGAAGGGTGGTGCATGCCTTTATTCCTGGCACTAGGAGGTAGAGGCAGGACCATCTGTGAGTTAAGGACAACCTGGTCTACAGAGTGAGGTCCAGGACAGTCAAAACACAAAACAAAACAATAAAACCCAAGGTAAACAACCACAGCATGTGTGCAGAGGGCCTAGAGCAGAGCAATGCCGGCTCTGAGTTTGTTGCCTCAGTCTCTGTGAGCCCGTATGACTTCTGCTTAGTTGATTCTGTGGTTCATGTTCTTCTGGTGCCCTGAGTACTTCAGCTCCTACAATCCTTCCTCTCAGTCTTCTGTAGGTTTTCCTGAACTCTTGTGGATGCTACTTGAACTGATCCAGAATAACAGAAGGCTCCATGAAGATGCATTTCTAGCCTTTACCTCCTACTAATCTCTGCCTTGGACTCTGTATCTTGTACCCCATTGTCTCATGTGTTTTGTGTCAATGGGCTCAGGAGCCTGGCTCCTCACACACACCACGCACCATGTCCTCCCTGAACACCTGTATAATTTCAATATCGTTAAATGGAAAAGGTAGGGTTCCTCACCTGAGACCAGGAGCTCCAGGGGTTCACTAGGTTCTGACCACACCTGTGGGCTATAACTGTGAAAGCTGTAGCATCTGAAAGTCCATCTTTGACTGGAGGTCACAGGACCCACAGAGAATTGAGCCTGGAACAGTCCAGTGGAGTGGTTATACTGTGGGTCTTTAGTGAAGGACTGATTCTGTGATCCTTTGTTAGTCAGAAGTAATCTGTGATATTGCTGACTTGAGGCACACTGAAGGATGACATTCCCTCCTTCAGTCACCACAGGACTGGGCTGGGCTGACAGGCTGGGTTTACTGTAGACTCCTAGGAGGGAAGGAAGAATCAGTTAAATTTCCTCAAGGGCTCAATATCTTCTATGGTGTGAAGCGGCATTCCTGTGAACAGACCCACTTCTTGACAGTCAAGCCTGAAGCTAGGAACCCTGTGTGTCCTCTCACCTGTCACCACAAGCTCCAGAGAGTCACTGTACTCTGACCATCCATCATGGGTCCTATAGTGACAGCGATATCTCCCTGCATGCAGGCGGTGTACTTTTGAGATTGAGAATTCAGCCTGGACCTTAGGATTCTGTGGAATCTCTGTGAGCTGTAGACCTTGGTCTACCTCTTTATAGAGCCAGTACTTTTTGGCTCCCGTAGTTCCATCACACAGGAAGGTCACTGTAGTCTTCTCAGAGACCACGGAGTCTGGCTGTACTCTGAGGATAGGTTTAGGGAGGGATCCTGCATGGAAATGAGCAGCTAGAACCAAGGACAGCCATCCTCAGATTGCAAACTCCAACTCCAACCATTCAGCCACCCCCAGGTTTAGCACACATCTGTTGTTTTCCAGCCACCCTGCCCAGGCATGGCTTCTGGGAATGATGGGAAGTGCAGGTCGGGACATCTGCAGTTACTCACCTGCCAGCACTGGGGTCCCTATGCCCAGAGTAAGTCCTGGAAGAGAGTTCCCTGTGAGAGGTTTGTCCCTGAGCTTGAGCAGGTCCTTCTCTCTGCAGGACCTCCTGGGACTGTGTTGTTTCCTGATGGGCCAGTGCTGAGCTGTGGGACAGCATCAATCCCAAACCATAGTACCCCCTTTCCATCTCCACATCTCACCCACACACAGCAGGGCTGTGAACGTGAAGGTCATGGCATCCTCTCCTGGAAGCTGCAACTGTGTTCATGTGCAGAGCTAGAGAGACTGCCTGAAGAGACAGGAAACACAGGGTGTGGCCTCTGGAGGCAGGCACTCTGCATGACTTGGTTGTATTCCCCACAGGAAAGGTAACTCCCCTCTTCAGGTACCAGGCTCTGTCTTCCTCAAGGCTATGACTAGGTCAGGGAGTAGAATCTGCAATCAGTTCTTTTATGGATGACATTTCAACAATCCTGTCAGTGTCTGTTTCATCTGTCCTCATCTTTGCCAGTTCCAGATGGAGCTGATAATTATCAGACATATATGAATATTACATACAAGAAATACAAATTTATATGTGGGTTTTCATTATTCCTTTTCACATTTTTTAATGTTTGAAGATTTCTGTGAAGAATCTTGCTGTGTATATCTGCATGGAATAAAATTTATAATCCCCTTCCTCACTATCTCAAGTGTTAGGTTCCAAATGTGCATCCCTATTTGTCTGTTCTTTTATGATGTGTGTACTTTTCGTTATAGTTTTAAATTATATTTATTTATTTACACTTGTTTCTTTAAATTACACATAATTAATAATAATATATTACACTTACTTTTTCTTCATGTGTGTATATTTACATGTGCCACTGCTTGGACGTCAGAGGACAGCTACAGAGGCAGTTTTCTCCTTGTGCAATGTGGATTCGAGTCAGGATTGTAGTTTGGAAGCAGCACTTCTACACTGAACCTTGTCAGTAGCTCAGTCTTAGCATCATCATTTTCCTGTGTCCTTCTGCTCAGGTAAAAGTAAAATGTGCGGCAACCCGGGTGTCCTGAGTCTACCAAGTTCCAAGCATTTTTTTATTTTCTTGACATGCATGTTGTTGATCTAGAGTCATTTGATGCAGACAGGGTGCAGGTGTGGGCAGAACTTGTTGGCAGTAGTGCATGGTCTTGTCATAGTTTTACTTCTAGAGAAAGTAGCAAAGGGGTGGCTCTATTATCAAAAAATGAGCAACACCATGTGAAGGGTGGGAATCATCCTCAACTTTGCTGTTGGTCAGGGTGTAGCCCCTCTCTATCTGCTGGCACCAAATACCAACCACTGATCATCAGGAGTGATATTGGATCTCAGTATTGACACTATTCATAGAGTCACTGGGTTTGACCTCGAGGGTGATGGTCTTGCTCTTCAAGAGCTTTCCAAATTCCAAATATCTCCATCTTGGTGTCTGTTCCACCACCTAGTTGAAAAAGAGAGTTCAATAAAAGTAGTTTATTCCCCTTTACTTTTGGTACTAGGGACAGATGGCGGGGCTTCCAGTATTCTGCTTCTCCTAAGCCATACTCCACCCTGAGCCACAATTTTCAATTTCTGATCTTACTTTAAATTTATTTCACATGCTAAATTTTTCTTATACTTACATGTTTAATTATTACTGATGTTGATTAGAAACAGGTTCTCTTGGTAGAGCTCTGGCTATCCTGAGCTGGTTATGTAGGACAGGCTGCTCTGGAACTCAAAGAAATTCTGCCCCTGCTTTGCATTTATATTAAAGATGTGGGCCACCACACGTGGCCATGGGTTTAGTTTTTCACTTGTTTGAAACTGTCATATGACCATGCATTGTGTCTTGGATGAGTCCACCCTCCAGCCTTCCCCTTCCTCCTCACCCTTTCTGATTGGATCCCTCATCACTGACTTGTTTTGCTTTTATTCCTTCTGGGTCTTGCTAGTTATTGAAAATCCACTTCCCTGTCTTACAAAACCAAGTTTCTGTTCTCTTCCTCCTATGCAGTTCAATTTGTGCTTCTCATAATCTTGGGCATAGTTCCAGGGGACACACCATTAAAGATAACCGGCTTTCCCTCTCCCAGTAGGCATCAATGCCAATAGCTCTTCATCTGTGGATGGGACTTTGTGCCCATCTCCCATCCCCATGCTAGATGTGTTGTTCATTGAACATGCATTGGGTTTGTTGATATCTTACAATCACTCTCAACTCAGATGATCCACTATTCTTCAGTGACCAGAAAAGTGTTTATTGACAGCATCCATCACCTATGGATCTTACAGTTTTCCCACATTCTCTTCAGTAATGATTCTGTGTCAGGAATGTGTCACATGAGGACAATTCTTTTACTTATCATCACCTCAAAGATTGTGTCAAGCACACACAAGTCCTGCTTGTCACATGGAGAATGAGATAAAGGTCACTGAGTATTTCCCCCTTTAGTTACAGAGCCTAAAAGACACCCTTAATTTCCTCTTTGCATAAATGTTAATATGAATAATTACCATCTTACACGTCTGTCTCTGCATGTCCTTTGTTAAATCAGAATAATGCTCAATTCATAGAGTTCTTGTGTGACAATCTTAGATGTCTGGGTTTAATTCACAGTACTGCGTACATTTGATGGGTTTAATTCACAGTACTACATACATTTGATGTTGTGACTCAAGTCTTAGACTTCAACATTCAGGAGGTAGATGTAAAAGTATTGAGATTTTCAGGAAAATTTAATTATGCAATGAGTTTCAGGTCAGTCTGAACTATATCAGGCAATATCTCATAAAAAGAAAGAAAAATTCTTCTGGAGTATGTAGTGAACACGATCAAGTATATTTATGCATGTAATATCTTCAGTAAGTGATAAAAATATATTTCCTGTAAGCCCTCACATTGGGTATATGTACCAAGTATTTCATCTCATTCTTTTCTAAGGAGATATTCCCATCCCAGACTCTGCCTTCTTTTCACCCTTGTGAGTTCTCATGCCAAGCATGTTACATGGTTATACAGTCTCCTTCCTATTGATTTCTTTGGCAGCTGTTGTTCCTGACATGATTTAAGTGATAGGGGTTTTTGAACCAGTAGGGGTTTTACTGAGTGCTGTGAACTCATTCACACCTCCTTCTCACAGGCCTCATTGACAGTGAGAAGAAGTGCTGCCCTCTTCTGGTTGTGTGCAGTGTTCCTGCAGAGCATTGCAGCTGGCTTGTATACCCAAGTGTTAACCCGTTGGCTTTGATCTACCTTTTGTGATTGTTACCTTTTGTGTTCACTACACTCTGTTTGAAGTCTGTAAATCTTATCTGAGTTTTTCCTGAAAGGTTCAAACCAATGCAAAACAATGCAGAAATTAGAAAATAGAAGCATTTTGGTACAAGAATGCTTTGGCAATTGTCTCTTTTGAGGATGTTCGGATAAGATGTTTGGTATGTGGAAATTAACTTGTTAAGGTGCACACAGTTTAAAAATTTAAAAAAAATTTAAATTTAAAAAAATAAAAATAACTTTTTTTTTCTTTTTGCTTTTTGAGACAAGGTTTCTCTGGAGTTTTGGAGCCTTTCCTAGGAGTAGCTCTTGTAGACCAGGCAAGCCTCGAACTCACAGAGATCTGCCTGCCTCTGCCTCCCAAGTGCTGGAATTAAAGTTCTGTGTCACCACCACCCAGCCAAAATAAAAAACTTTTATGAAACAAAAGCTAGTCAGTTCACCAGACTCCCATTTCACAGTAAAGTAAAATTCATCCTAGTGTGACCGTGGTTCTCCAAGGAAGAGAGAAAAACTGAACAGCAGGACTGACATGGTTGGATGAGCTACATATGATGACCTTGCCTCAGATGACTGAAAGTCACACATAGCATCTCATCAATCCTCTCTGATACTGATGGGTTAGATGTAGAGTTCTATCAGAAGCATCACATTTGTTTGTGGATATTAACTCCCCAGGATATAGGATCATGGTTCTTCTCCAGAAGTGCCCCATGGCTTCTTTCCATAGCACTCCACATGCACTACGATTACTGACCACATAGTCAAATGGACTCTTCTTGGTTTTGCCTTTAAACCTATGTGCCCTTCAGAGTTTGCCCAGCTGAGTACTGTTCCTGTTGCTTTTCACAAACAACTCATGGCACCATGTAGAAGAATCTCTGCCTTGAATCTTCTTCAGTACTGGGCAGACACTAAGAGGCAGGATCTTGAGTGCAGGTTCTGTGTTTGTATGACTCCTGCTTCACGGATATCACATCTAGTGTTTTGTTGTTTGTGGCAGTGAGTAATTTTCTATCTTTTCAAGTAGGGCTAGATCTTGGTTACTGACTTTTGGCCCAACTCTGTTTCTTCTTCATCAACATGGTAACATATTTCCCATTATTTATTCCCTGTGAATAAAGCATATACACCCATATCCCACCACATATGTACACATACAGACACACACACACACACACACACACACACACACACACACACACAAAATGAGTTTGTAGATTTATATGTTTAATTGAAGCTTGAATGTAACATGAAGGCCGACTTGTTGGGGTATCTGTCCCACCCAGTACCCCACAACCGGCAAACCCCAAAAAAAATCACACACAGGACTTCATAAGATTATAAACTGATTGGCCCATTAGCTCTGGCTTCTTGTTAACTAATTCTTACATCTTACAGTAACCCATAATTCTTGTCTGTGTTAGCCATATGGCTTGGTACCTTTTTCAGCTGTCAGTTCACATGTTGCTTCTTTGGTGATCTGGGCAGGAATGGCAGAGGGAGCTTCCTGCTTCCCAGAATTCTCCTGTTCTCATTGCATCACCTCTACTTCCTGTTTGGCTTTCCAGCCTATACTTCCTGCCTGGTCAATCAGCATTTATTTAAATATAATTGACATATTACAGACAATTCTCCCGCACCATTTCCCCCAGGAAAATATTCATAGTCCATTTTTTGGGAATGTGGGTATAGTATTCCAGGCTACTTCTTGCTGGTTGGGGGCGCTGATAATCTTATGGGGAACTAAAGAAAATTATCATCAAGTCCTGACTGGGTATTCTGTGAGTCTTGATCACCACAGTCAGCAGTCCTGAATCTGTTTTGGATGTAGAACTCTGTATCCAGGCCATCTGTTCCTACGGGAGATTTCTCAGGTGGTCTTCCTTGATTGAACCTGATTTTTCTTAGCTCAGAATAAATCCACAGCCTCTCATTTTCTGTGGAAACAAAAGCAAAATCTCTTCTCCAAAGTAACATATCTATTGACTTCAATTTTGAAGCCAAGGTATTTTCAAAATACCTATCTCGGGTTAATTCAGCAGTATTTATAAACAAAAGTCCTTTAGCAGCTGTTGCTCCTTCCTCAGCATTCAAACAATTCAAAGAGAGCATAATAGCATACAGTATCAAGATTCTCTGTGTATTTTCCATCTTTATGTGGCTTTATTTTAACCTCTATTTCTTTTATTTTTACTTTTACTATTTGAGACAGGTTCTCTGTATATCTTTGTCCTGGAATAACTCTGTAGACCAGGCTGTCCTTGAACTCACAGAGATCCCTCTGTCTCGACCTTCCCAGTGCTAGGATTAAAGGTGTGTGCTACAACACCTTGAACTCACAGAGATCTGTCTGTCTCTGCCTCCCCTCCCAGGCATTGGGATTAAAGGTGTGTGCTACCACACCTTGAAGTCACAGAGGTCAATCTACCTCTGCCCCTTGAAGTCACAGAGGTCAATATACCTCTGCCTCCCAGGCATTGGGATTAAAGGTGTGTACCACCACACCCAACTACTCTCTTTCTTTTTAACTTTAAGAACTTTAACTTTTAGCCTGCATATATTTTTAATACACTATAAAACATTTAGGGGTTTCCTTTGTCTTTGAATCTCTCTTTATTGTATATTTCTCTTTTTTTGACCACAAGAGTCTTTAATTTGCTAAGCAATATGGAGAGCTGTGGCTTTGACCATTCCTTAGCTTTCCAGCCTCAAGGCAGAGGTACCAACTGTAGCCAAGTTTTATCTCCACAACTCTATGGTGTTTCAAGGTCCTTGCCAGGAAGCAAGCTGCAGCATTCTGCTCACAGACCACACTCAGTCAGACCACCTGCACAGCTTTTTTCCTGCTATGGCTGAAGACCGAAAAGCATGCCTTCAACTTTTCATAAACACCATTTAGACTCATGTGGTAAAAAAAAAAGAGAGAGAGAAAAAGAGAGAAATATACAATAGAGATTCAAAGACAAAGGAAACCCCTAAATGTTTTACAGTGTGTTAAAAATATATACAAGCTAAAAGTTAAAGTTCTTAAAGTTAAAAGTTAAAGTTTCAGAGTTTAACTCAAGAAAACTAAACAATCCCAAGATAACTAACTGTCTCCCAGATAACTGAATGTCCACCATTGATCCCTACATTTCCTTGACAAAACTTGGCCCCTATGCTTTCAGTGCTTTGAGTTTGAATTCTCTTTACTCAACTGTCCTGGGTTTAGGCATGTTCTAGGATGGGCTGATAGTCTTCAATGATTTTGTGAACAGGAGAAGAGTATGATGTGGGCATATGACCTGAGAATTTTTTTTTCTGTGTTCTGCTTGCTCATTCAATTTAAATACCCATCATTCTCATTCTATAAACCAATGAAGTTCTGGAATGAATCTTTTTTCCTTGGCATAGCTGACTTCCCAGTCTTATTCTTATTATTTCCTTCAGCACCACTGTAAAACACCAGTGAAAACACAAAATTCAGAGTAGAAAAAATTGTCCTGACATTACAGGCATTGATCCAGAGTCACTACACTGACTCAGAACATCTATCTCTCAACACCACTTTCTCTATCTCAACCTCTAAGTCTTGGGTGCCTGGGGTCTCTATTGGGATCTGTTTGCCTCCTTATCTCACAAGCTGAAGTGACAGAGAAATGAGGACTTCAGTGGAGTAGGAGCAGTGAGGCAGCCTGGGGATGGAGCTTACTCCCTGCACTGATATGCATGAAACTCACCATCTGTTGTCATAGGCCTTGAGGGTGGTGGGGTTGAGACTCCAATGGGTCCTAGGAAACAGAACAGAGAAGTGATGTGGAAACTCCTTCTCAGTATGTGTTGCTTTTATTGGTTAATAAAAAAGCTGCTTTCATCCAATGGCTTAACAGAATATAGCCAGACTGGCAGAGATATATTTAGAGAGAGTAGGTAGAGCAAGAGAGAATCCACTTACCCTCCGCCAGAGACAGATGCATCAACTGGAGTCCACCAAAACTTTGCCAATAGGCCACGACCTTGAGGTGATGCACAGATTAATGGGAGTAGGATATAAGAGCTAGCTAAAAATACGTTTAAGCTATTGGTCAGCGAGTATTGCAAGTAACAAAATTGATGTGTGATTATTTTGGGTGTAAGTAAATGGAAACAAACGAGTGGTCTCCCCCAACAGTGGAGGGAGAGGATTAGATGTTAACCCAGGGATCCTGACTCTGCTTACTGTCCTTCTCTTGCCCTGTTAACTCCCCAACACCCACATGCTGTTTACCTAAAACCCAGATTGCAATAGAGGATGGACAGGATATTACTTGAAGGACTGTGGCTAACATCCACTTCCCAGGCAGGGATAGTGTCTTCTGACTAACATTTTCTATTGTCCCCTTGATCTCACACAAGTCAAGGTCTCTCCAAGGGTTTGGATCGTAAGTCACCATGACAGTTCACCTGAGACAGTGAACTCCACAGGGGCACTGGCATATGACAACAGATAGAGAGATGAGCCTTCAGAAACATAGCACCTGTAGGTGCCTGAGAAGTCAGAGGTCACAGCACTCATGGAGAATTCTGCCTGGAACTTCCAAAATTTGGACTTTCATTTTAGGTGCTGGGGTGGGTTGCTGCTCACTCCTTGGACAGAATGAAAGTGTCCACTGTGTTTGCTGTCTTATACAACAGGGTCATGTTGTATCCAGAGTGTACCATGGAGTTTGGCTTCACTGAGAGGGAAAGACGGACCTGAAACTATCCTAAAGAAAAGAAAGATGATGAGAGGCAGCCATCAATGTTCTGAACTAAACAATGCCCAGATCTTCCATGAACACCTAGGACTCTGTTTCTTTTCTTTGTCTGAGCCTCTCTCCTGCTCCCCTGTATCTGAATCTATTCTCAAATAATATACCTGTCCCTCATCCCAGCCATCACTTCCTTAATTTCCCAAAGAGAGCCCTATTAGAGGTTAGGGACCCAAGGGAATCTATTTAGTTCCTCACCTGAGATCAGGATGTCCAGGGGGTCACTGGAGGCTGACCACTCAGAGAAGAGGTTGTGTGTACCATAGCATCTGTACTGGCCTCCAGTAGAGATGCTCACAGAGCCCAGTATGAAGCCGGCCAAGGAGAGACCAGCTTGTGTCCTATGGCCATAGTGTTGGGTGAAGTCAGCTACCACCACCTTGTACAAAGCAAATTTGTCATAGCTGATGTCAGAACAACACTGCAGGGTGAAGTTTTTCCCAGGGTGCAGATATGGCCTTGGTGACTCAGCAAGGATGGCTTCTTGGATAGGCCTAGAAGATGATAAACTAGAGATTGTGGAGATGGTTGTTACCAAACACTTGTCTCCTCCCATCCTGCCCTGCACAAGTCACGGCTTCTCCCGAGGAGTGGGGATCTGGATCATCAACCAGGTTCTTCCTTTTTCACTCTTTATCTGAATCTACACAGTGGGACACTTCCATGGCAAAGGGTATAGGGTGTCAAATATGATTGGTCAATGATGGGAGTGACTCAAGAGATGTGTATTTCCAGAGGGTCACTGGCACTGACCACAGCTGTGGGGTCTGCTTGTAGTAACCATAACATCTGAATGTTCCTGTGAGGTTTGGTGTTACATGATCTATAGAGAACAAGGCTTGGTACTGCATAATATGGCGTATTTACTGTGAGTCCACGGAGCTGAGGAACTTCTGATCTTCCTTGGTGAGAATGAACTTGTCATATCTCTTCCCCGAGACACACTGGAGAGTCATATTCCCTCCTGAAGTCACCACAGGGCTGGGCAGGGTTGACAGCCTGGGTTTACTGTTTGGATTCCTAGAACAGAAGGCGGCAGACTGTTACATGTGCTCACACAGCCTCAGTGATTTCCAGGGTGAGACTTGGAGAGGAATACTCCTGAGAGCAGAGCCAGTGTCTGAGACCCTGGCTGTCCACTCACCTGTCACCACCAGTTCCAGGGTGTCACTGCGCTCTGACCAGCCAGCTGAGCTGTAACAGTAGCATTGATATTGCCCTGTATGTAGATGTGTCACAGAATGGATGGAGAACTTGGTTTTGTTCTCAGGCTTCTCTGAGGTTTGCATCTCCAAGGGTTTTTGGCTTCCCTCTTTATGGAGAACATATATTTCTGCATCCAGGGTCCCCTGACACCAGATGCTCATGAGTATACCTGAGGTTACAATGAATCCTGGTTCAGCCTTGATTGTGGATTTGTGGAGGGTCCCTGCAAGGGAGTAGGTGAAAAAGAGTTGTTCCTGTCTGGAAGTTGGCACAGAAAAAGACATGCTTGCAGATGGGATTTTGTTTTCCTTTACATTTATTCTTCTGTCATACAATACATCCCGATAGCAGCCTCCCCATATCCCTTTCTCTACCCTACCTGGAGATTCACTGCACTTTTGTTTCTCTTCAGAGAGAAGCAGGCTTTCCACTGATATTAACCGAATATGGCATAACAATTTAATAACTACGCACAGACCCTCATATTAAGGCTGTCCAAAGCTACCCAGTATAAGAAAAAAGATACCAGTGCATGAAAAAAAGTCAAAGACTTCCCCACTCCAGCTATTATGGTTCTAACAAAAACCCTAAGCTAGCCAGGCAGTAGAGGTGAAGGCCTTTATTCCTGGCACTAGGAGGTAGATGCAGGCCCATCTCTGTGAGGTCAAGGCAAACCTGGCCTACAGAGTGAGGTTCAGAACAGTCATAACTACACAGCGAACCTCTAAAAGATGAAACAAAACAAAACAAAAAATCCAAGGTAAACAACTACTCCATGTGTGCAGAGTGCCTAGGGCAGACCAATGCAGCCTCTGAGTTTGTTGCCTCAGTCTCTGTGAGTCCTTATGATTCTTCCTTAGTTGATTCTGTGGTTCATGTTCTTCTGGTGCCCTGAGTACTTTGGCTCCTACTTGCTGTCTTCTTAGGTTTTTCTGAGCTCTTGTGGATGCTACTTGAACTGATCCAGAATAACAGAAGGCTCCATGAAGATTCATTTCTGACCTGTAACTTCTGCTACTCTCTGCCTTGGACTCTGTATCTTGTGCCGTACGATCTCATGTGCTTTGTGTCAATGGGCTCACACACACCAAGTCCTCCCTGACCACCTGTATAATTTCAATAGCAATAAATGGAAAAGTTGGGGTTCCTCACCTGAGACCAGTAGCTCCAGGGATTCACTAGGTTCTGACCACACCTGTTGGCTGTACCAGTGATAGCTGTGGCATCTGAATGTCCATCTTTGACTGGAGGTCACAGGACCCACAGAGAAAACAGCCTGGAACAGTCCAGTGGAGTGGTTATACTATGTAGTGAAGGACTGATTCTGTGATCCTTTGTTAGTCAGAAGTAACCTGTGATATTGCTGACTTGAGGCACACTGAAGGATGATATTCCCTCCTTCAGTCACCACAGGACTGGGCAGGGCTGATAGGCTGGGTTTACTGTAGACTCCTAGGAGGGAAGGAAGAATCAGTTAAATTTCCTCAAGGGCTCATTATCTTCTATGGCAAGAAGGGGGCATTCCTGTGAACAGACCCACTTCTTGATAGTCAAGCCTGAGGCTCGGAAACCTGTGTGTCCTCTCACCTGTCACCACAAGCTCTAGTGAGTCACTGTACTCGGACTGTCCATCATAGGTCCTATAGCGACAGTGATATTACCCTGCATGTTGATGGCATACTTTTGAGATTGAGAATTCAGCCTGGTTCTTAGGGTTGTGTGGAATCTTTGTTCGCAGTAAACGTTGGTCTACCTCTTTATGGAGACTGTACTCTGGCTCCCATGATACCATTACACATGATGGTCACTATAGTATTCTCAGAGACCACGGTTTCTGGCTGTATTCTGTGGATAGGTTTAGGGAGGGATCCTGCATGGAAATGAGCAGCTAGGGCCAAGGACAGCCATCCTCAGATTGTGGGCCCCAACATCAACCGCCCAGCTGCCCCCAGGTTCAGCACACATCTGTTGTTTTACAGCCTACCTGCCCAGGCATGGCTTCTGGGAATGATGGGAAGTGAAGATCATGACATCTGCAGTCACTCACCTGCCAGCACTGGGGTCCCTATGCCCAGAGTAAGTCCTGGAAGAGAGTTCCCTGCGAGAGGTTTGTCCCTGAAGCTTGAGCAGGTCCTCCCCTCTGCAGGACCTCCTGAGACTGTGTTGTTTCCTGATGGGCCAGTGCTGGGATGAGGGGCAACATCAATTCCAGACCACAGGATCCCCTCCCCGTCTCCGCATCTCACCCACACACAGCAGGGCTGTGAACGTGAAGGTCATGGCATCTCCTCCTGGAAGCTGCTACTGTTTTTATAGGCAGAGGTACAGAGACTGCCTAGAGATACAGGAAACACAGGGTGTGGCCTCCTATGCAGGCACTCTCCATGACATGGTTGTACTGGTGCAGCCCCACAGGAAGGGGAACTGCCCTCTTTGGGCACCAGACTCTGTCTTCCTCCAGGCTGTGACTAGGTCAGGGAGTAGACTCTGCAATCAGTTCTTTTATGGGTAACATTTCAATAATCCTGACAGTGTCTGTTTCATCTGTACTAATCTTTGCCAGTTCCAGATGGAGCTGGCAAATTATCAGACATATGGGGATAGTAGATACAAGAAATACAAATTTACATGTGGGTTTGTATTATTCCTTTTCACATTTTTACATGAAATACTTTTTCATGTTTGAAGGTTTCTGTTAAGGATCTTGCTGTGTATATCTGCATGGAATAAAATTTATAATCCCCTTCATCCTAGTCTCAAATGTTGAGTTACAAATGTGAATCCCTATTTGGAAGTTCTTTTATTTTTAGAATTTTTTTATTTATTTTTCCATTCAAAAATTTACACTTCTTTCCCTGCTCCCATTCCCCTCCCGCTCCCCCACTCACCCTCCTCCTCCCCCCTTTCTTAAGTCCAAGGCTCTCCCCACTACAACCAGGCCTAGGAAGCTTTGCATCCAATTATACTAGGGTCACCAAAAGCCAATACATTCATGTACTGGGTGATCTTTTATGATGTGTGTACTTTTTCTTACAATTTTAAATTATACTTATTTATTTACACTTGTTTCTTTAAATTACACATAATTAATAATAATATATTACACTTACTTTTTCTCCATGCATGTATATTTACATTTGCCACAGTACTGCTTGGAGGTCAGAGGACAGCTACAGAGGCAGTTTTCTCCTTGTGCAATGTGGACCCGAGTCAGAATTTAAGGTTGGCAGTAGCACTTCTACACTGATCCTTGACAGTAGCTCAGTCTTAGCATCATCATTTTCCATTGTCCTTCTGCTCAAGAGAAAGAAAAATGTGTAGGTTAATGGGTGTCCTGGGTCAACCAAGGTCCAACTATTATTTGATTTTCTTGACATGCATGTTGTTGGTCTGGAGTCATTTGATGCAGACAGAGGTGCAGGTTTGGGCACAACTTGTGGGTGGCAGTGCATGGTCTTGTCATAGTTTTACTTCTAGAGAAACTGGCAAAGGAATGACTCTATTATCACCCATGTACAGCACCAGGTAAAGGGTGGGAAACATTCTCGACTTTGCTGTTGGTCAGGGTGCAGCCCCTCTCTATCTGCTGGCAGCAAATACCAACCACCGATCATCAGGAGTGATCTTGGTTCTCAGTATCGACACTATTCATGGAGTCACTGGGTTGGCCCTCGAGGGTGATGGTCTTGCCATTCAAGAGACTTCAAAATTGACAAAGATCTCCATCTTGGTGTCTGTTCCACCACCTAGTTGAAAAAGAAAGTTCAATAAACATAGTTTATTTCCCTTTACTTTTGGTTCTAGGTACTGAGGGCAGGGCCTCCAGTATTCTACTTCTCCTGAGCCATACTCCACCCTTGAATCACAGCCACTTTCTCCTGCAATTTTCAATTTCTGATCTTACTTTAAATTTATTTCACATGCTAAATTTTTCTTATGCTTATATGTTTAATTATTACTGATGTTGATTAGAAACAGGTTCTCACAGTGGAACCCTGGCTGTCCTGGAGCTGGTTATGTAGGAGGGGATGGTCGGGAACTCACAGAAATTCTCCACCACTGCTTTCTGTTTAGATTAAATGTGGGCCACCACATGTGGCCATGGGTTTAGTTCATGGCTTGTTTGAAAATGTCACATCAATATGCATTGTGTCTTGGATGAGTTTACCCTCTACCCTTCCCCTTCCTCCTTACCCTCTCTTATTGGATCCCTCCTCACTGACTTGTTTTGTTTGTATTCCTTCTGGGTCTTGGTAATTGTTGAAAATCCACTTTCCTGTCTTACTTACCAAACTTTCTGTTCTCTTCATCCCATGCAGTTCAATTTGTGCTTCTCATAATCTTGGACATAGTATCTGGGGCCACACCATTGAAGATAACTGGCTTTCCCTCTCCCAGTAGGCATCAATGCCAATATCTCTTATTCTATGGATAGGACTTTGTGCCTATCCCCCATCCCCATGCTGGATGTATTGTGCATTGAACTTACATTGGGCTTGTAGATATCCTTACAATCACTCTGAACTCAGATGATCCACTACTCTTCAGTGTCCAGAAAACTGTTTATTGACATCATCTATCACCTCTGCCTCTTACATTCTTTCAACATTCTCTTCAGTAAAGATTCTGTGTCATGAATGTGTCACATGGGGACAATTCTTTTACCTTTCATCACTTCAAAGATTGTGCCCAGGGCACACAAAAGTCCTGGTTGTCACATAGAGAATGAGATAAAGGTCACGGAGTATTTTCCTTTTTAGTTACAGAGCCTAAAAGACACCTTTAATTTCTTCTTTGTATAAATGTTAATATGAATAATTACCATCTTGTAAGTCTCTCTATGTATGTCCTTTGCTAAATCAGAAAAATGTTCAGTTCATAGAGTCCTTGTATGACATTCTTAGATGTCTGGGTTTAATCCCCAGTACTGCATACATTTGATGCTGGGACTCAAGTCTTGGACTTCAGCAATCAGGAAGTAGAGGTAAGAGTACCACGGTTTTAAGGAA
Organism: Myodes glareolus; assembly: GCF_982192425.1. Classification (NCBI taxonomy): domain Eukaryota; kingdom Metazoa; phylum Chordata; class Mammalia; order Rodentia; family Cricetidae; genus Myodes; species Myodes glareolus. Next base: position 74,571,497 of record NC_142026.1, read on the forward strand.
ATTCTTATAATGCAATGAGTTTCAGGTCAGCCTGAACTATGTCAAGTCTTATCTCATAAAAGGAAAGAAAAATTCCTGTGGAGTATGTGATGAACATGATCAACCATATTTCATGCATCTAATAACCTTCAATAAATAATGAAAATATATTTGCTGTAAAGCTCCCACATTGGGTGTATGTACCAAGTATTTCACCTCATCCATTTCCAAGGAGATATTTCCATCCCAGACCCTGCTTTCATTCCCCCCTTGAGAGTTCTCATGCCAAGTACATGGCTACATTGTCTCCTTCCTATTGATTTCTTTGGCAGTTGTTGTTCCTGACCTGATTTAAGTGATGGGTCATTCCATTTGAACCAGTAGGAGTTTTACTGAGTGCTGAGAGCTCATTCACACCTCCTTAACCACAGGCCTCATTGACAATGAGAAGAGGTGCTGCTCTCTGCTGGTTGTGTGCAGTGTTCCTGCAGAGCATTGCAGCTGGCTTGTATACCCCAGTGTTAACCCTTGGCTTTGACTGAACTATTGTGATTGTTGCCTTTTGTGTTCACATCCCTCTGTTTGAAGTGTGTAAATCTTATCTGAGTTTTTCCTGAAAGATTCAAACCAATGCAAAACTATGCATAAATCAGAAAACAGAGATATTCTGGTACAAGATTTGCTTTGGAACTTGTCTCTTTTGGGGAGATTCAGATAAAAGGTTTGGGTATGTGGAAATTAACTTGCTGAGTTGCAAATATTCTCAATAAATTCTGGCAAACAGAATCAAAGAACACATTAAAAAAATATCCATTATGGTCAAGTAGGCTTTATACTAGAGATGCAGGGCTGGTTCAACATATGAAAATCTATCAATGTAATCCATAATATAAATAAACTGAAAAAAACCATATGATCTTTTCATTAGATGTGTAAAAAGCATTTGACAAAATTCAACACCCCTTTATAATAAAGGTCTTGGAGAGGTTAGGGATACAAGGATCATAGCCAAATATAATAAAAGCAATATATAGGAAGCCAACAGCTAATATCAAATTAAATGGAGAGAAACTCAAAGCCATTCCACTAAAATCAGGAACAAGACAAGGCTATCCACTCTCACCATATCTCTTAAACATAGTGCTTGAAGTTCTAGCTACAGCAATAAGACAACATAAGAAGATCCAAGGAATTCGAATCCGAAAGAAAGAAGTTAAACTTTTGTTATTTGCAGATGGTATGATAGTGTATATTAGTGACCCAAAAAACTCTACGAGAAAAAAAAAACTCTACGAAAGAACTCCTACAGCTGGTAAATAGCTTCAGTGATGTGGCAGGTTACAAGATCAACTAAAGAAAATCAGGAGCCCTCCTATACACAAAGTATAGAGATTCAGAGAAGGAATTCAGAGAAGCTTCACCTTTTACGATGGCCACAAATAGCATAAAGTATCTTGGGGTAACTCTCATCAAGGAAGTGAGAGATCTACTTGACAACAACTTTAAGGCATTGAAGAAAAAATTGAAGAGGACACCAGAAAATGGAAGGATCTCCCATGCTCTAGGATGGGTAGGATCAACATAGTAAAAATGGCAATTCTACCAAAGGCAATCTATAGATTCAATGCAATCCCCATCAAATTCCCAACAAAATTCTTCACAGATCTTGAGAGAACAATAATCAACTTTATATGGAAAAACAAAAAACCAAGGATAGCCAAAACAATCCTATATAATAAAAGTACTTCCAGAGGCATTTCCATCCCTGTCTTCAGCCTCTATTACAGAGTTACAGTAATGAAACAGCTTGGTATTGGCATGAAAACAGAGATGTTGACCAATGGAATCGAATTGAAGACCTGAATATTAATCCAGAAATCTATGAACATCTGATTTTTTGACAAAGGAGCTAAAATTATACACTGGAAGAAAGAAAGCATCTTTAACAAATGATGCTGGCACAACTGGATGTCAACATGAAGAAGAATGAAAATAGATCCATATCTATCACCATGCACAAAACTCAAGTTCAAATGGATTAAAGACCTCAACATTAATCTGAACACATTGAACCTGATAGAAGAGAAAGTGAGAAGTAGTCTACAAGACATGGGCACAGGAGACCACTTTCTAGGTAGAACCCTAGTAGCACAGACAATAAGAGAAACAATGAATAAATGGGACCTCCTGAAACTGAGAAGTTTCTGTAAAGCAAAGGACACTGTCATTAAGACAAAAAGGCTACCTTCCGACTGGAAGAAGATCTTCACCAACCCCTCATCAGACAAAGGTCTGATCTCCAAAGTATACAAAGAACTCAAGAAACTTGACACTAAAACTCTAATTAACCCAATTAAAAAATGGAGTACTAAACTGAACAGAGAATTCTCAACAGAAGAATATCGAATGGCCAAAAGACACTTAAGGTCATGCTCAACCCCCTTAGCAATCAGGAAAATGCAAATCAAAACAACTTTGAGATAACATCTTATACCTGTCTGAATAGCTAAACTCAAAAACACCAATGATAGCCTATGCTGGAGAGGATGTGGAGAGAGGGGAACACTCATCCATTGTTGGTGGGAATGCAAACTTGTGCAGCCACTGTGGAAATCAGTGTGACTGTTTCTCAAGAAACTGGGAGTCAACCTCCCTCAGGACCCAGCAATTCCTCTCTTGGGAATATACCCAAGAAATGCCCTATCATACTACAAAAACATTTATTCAACTATGTTCATAGCAGCACTATTTGTAATAGCCAGAACCTGGAAACAACCTAGGTGCCCCTCAATAGAAGAGTGGTTAAAGAAGGTGTGGAACATATAAACATTAGAGTTTTACTCTGCGGTAAAAAACAATGACATCTTGAATTTTGCATGCAAATGGATGGACATAGAAAACGCTTTACTGAGTGAGATAAACCAGACCCAAAAAGAGGAATATGGTATGTATTCACTCATAAGTGGATTCTAACCATAATTAAAGGTCTTTGAGTCTATAATTTGTGATCCTAGAGAAGCTAAATAAGAAGGTGAACCTGAAGAAAATCATATAGTTATCCTCCTGGATAGTGGAACTAGGCAAGATTGCCAGGCAAACTCGGGTGCATGGGGGGTGGGGGGCTGGAAGTAAGGAAAGATGGTCAGGGAGAGGGGAGAGGGGGAGGATTGGGGATGGCTTGGGGGAATGGGATGGGGGGAGGGAGGAAGGATGGTTGTGGGAGCAGGGAGGTGTATATCTCAGCTAACGGGGCCATTTTAGGGGTTGCAAGAGACTTGATTCTGGAGGGGTTCCCAGTAAAAATTTTTTAAAAAATTAAAAAAAATTTAAAAATTAAAAAATAATAGCAAATAATAATAAAAATAATAAAAAGAAAACGTTTTACTGAGTCAGGTAAACCATACCCAAAGAGAGGAATTTGGTATGTATTCACTCATAAGTGGATTCTAGCCATAATTAAAGGTCTTTGAGCCTATTTTTCGTGATCTTAGAGAGGCTGGATAGGAGGGTGAACCTGAAGTAAATTCAGGTAGTTTTCCTCCTGGAGATTGGAAATAGACAAGAGTCCCAGGTAACCTCGGATGCATTGGGGGGTGGGAGGGTCGTGGGAAGGGGAGGGGGTTAGAGAGAAGGGAGCAGGGGAGGAATGGGGAATGCTGGGGGACTGGGAGAGAGGGAGGGAGGAAGGATAGATATGGGATCAGGTAAGAATATATCTCAACTAAGGGAGTCAGTTTAGAGTTTACTAGAGACTTGATTATAAATGGGATCCCAGGTCCAAGGAGAGATCCCCAGAATGTTCTCTGGACAGAGGAGAGGGTGCCTGAACTGGCCTTGGCCCATAACCATACTGATGAATATTTTGCATATCACAATAGATCCTTCATCTGGCAATGGATGGAGATGGAGACAGAGACCCACTTTGTAACACTGGACTTAACTCCCTAGGTCCAAACGAGAAGCAGAAGGAAAGAGAACGTGAGCAAGGAAGGCAAGATCAGAGCGAACCTTCATCCGACAATGGATGGCAATACAGACGGAGACCCACACTGGAGCACCGGAATGAGTCCCCAAAGGTCCAAATGAGGAGCACAAGCAGGAAGAAAATGAAAAAGGAAATCAGGACTGCGAGGGATGCAACCACCCACTGATACAAGGGGACTGATCTAATGAGAGTTCACCAAGGCCAGTTGTCTGGGAATGAGTGAGCACGTGATCCAGCCAGATCCTCTGAATGAGGCCGGTTTCTCTGAATAGGGCTGGCCCGGAGTTTTTCTGAAATGACACTGGGACTTCTTTCCTCTGCATATACTGGATTTTTGGGATCCACTCTGTTTGGATGCTCACCTTCCTGGACCTGGAGGGAGGGGGGAGGAGTTTGAACTACCCACAGGGCAGGAGAACCTGACTGCTCTTGGGGATGGAGAGGGAGGAGGGGAGGGAGTGGGGGGAGTGGGAGGGTTCTGGGAGGAGGGGCAGAATTGGAGACATTTGTATTTTTTGTATTTTAATAAACTTTGAGGAAAAAAAAAGAAAACTTTCCCAACCTAAAGAATAATGTTCCTATGAAAGTTCAAGAAGCATACAGAACACCGAATAGACTTGATCAAAAGAAAACATCCCCTCGCCATATAATAATCAAAACACAAAACATACAGATTAAAGAAAGAATATTAAGAGCTGCAAAGGAAAAAGGGCAAGTAACTTATAAAGGTAAACCTATAAGACTTACACCGGACTTCTCTATGGAAACCATCAAAGCCAGAAGGTCCTGGATAGAGGTACTGCAGAAACTAAGAGACCATGGATGCAAACCCAGACTACTATACCCAGCCAAGCTATCATTCACTATCAATGGAGAAAACAAAATATTCCAAGATAAGAACAAATTTAAACAATTCGTAGCCACAAACCCAGCCTTAATGAAAGTAATAGAAGGAAAATCGCAACCCAAAGAATCCAACATTGCCAACATTACCTACAATAACTCAGACATCTAGTGACCCTTCACGAGCTTAATTCAAAGAAGGGAAACATACAAACTCTATTAAACAAACAAACAAAAAATAATAATAACCAGAGTCAAAACCACTGATCATTAATATCACTTAATATTAATGGACTCAATTCACCTATAAAAAGGCACAGACTAAGAGATTGGATACGAAAACAGGATCCAACATTCTGCTGTTTACAAGAAACACTCCTCAACCACAAAGACAGACATCTACCCAGAGTTAAGGGTTGGAAAAAGGTTTTTCAAGCAAATGGACCTAAGAAACAAGCCGGTGTGACAATTCTAATTTCCAACAAAATTGATTTCAAACTAAAATCAGTCAGAAGAGATGGAGACAGACATTTTATATGTATAACAGGAACAATTCATCAGGAGGAAGTCTCAATCCTGAATATCTATGCCCCTAATATAAAGGCACCCACTTATGTAAAAGAAACACTTCTAGAATTCAAGGCAGTCATCAAACCACACACAATAATAGTAGGAGACTTCAACACTCCTCTCTCACCAATGGACAGGTCAATCAGACAGAAACCTAACAGAGAAATAAGAGAATTATTGGAGGTGTTGAATCAAATGGACTTAACAGACATCTATAGAACATTCCACCCAAATAGGAAAGAATATACCTTCTTCTCTGCAGCTCATGGAACATTCTCGAAAATTGACCACATACTCGGTAACAAAGCAAACTTACACAGATACAAAAAAATATTAGTAACCACCTGTGTCTTGTCAGACCACCATGGATTAAAGGTAGAATTCAACAACAGTGCTACCCCCAGGAAGCCAACAAACACATGGAAGCTGAACAGTCAACTACTGAATCACCCCTGGGTCAAGGAAGAAATAAAGAAAGAAATTAAAGTCTTCCTTGAATTTAATGAAAATAAAGACACAACATACTCAAACCTATGGGACACTATGAAAGCAGTGCTAAGAGGAAAGTTCATGGCACTAAGTGCCCATTTAAAGAAAACGGAGAAAGCACACATTGGAGACTTAACAGCACACTTGAAAGCTCTAGAAAAAAAAGAAGCTGATTCACCCAGGAGGTCTAGAAGACTGGAAATAATCAAACTGAGGGCTGAAATCAACAAAATAGAAACACAGAAAACAATCCAAAGAATCAATGAATCAAAAAGCTGGTTCTTGGAGAAAATCAACAAGACTGACAAACCCCTAACCAAATAAATCAAACGGCAGAGAGAGAACATGCAAATTAATAAGATCAGAAATGAAAAGAGGGACATAACCACAGACACAGAGGAAATTCAGAGAATCATTAGATCTTACTACGAAAGTTTATATGCCACAAAGTTGGAAAATGTTAAAGAAATGGACATCTTTTTAGATAAGTACCATATACCAAAGTTGAACCTCTGCATATACTGGAGTTTGGGGATCCAGTCTGTTTGGATTCTCACCTTCCTGGACCTGGAGGGAGGGGGATAAGCTTGAACTTCCCACAGGGCAGGAAACCCTGTCTGCCCTTAGGGACGAAGAGGGAGGCGGAGGGGGAGTGGGGAGAGTGGGAGGGTGTTGGGAGGTGGGGCGGAAATTGAAACTTTTATAATTTAATAAAATTACTAAAAAAAAAAAGAAGTAGAGAGGGAAATCAGAGAAACATCACCTATCATGATAGCCACAAATAGCATAAAATATCTTGGGGTTACTCTAACCAAGGAAGTAAAAGACCTATTTGACAAGAACTTTAAGTCCTTGAAGAAAGAAATTGAGGAGGATACCAGAAAATGGAAAGACCTCCCCTGCTCTTGGATTGGGAGAATCAACATAGTAAAAATGGCAATTCTACCAAAAGCAATCTATAGAATCAATGCAATTACCATCAAAATCCCATCAAACTTTTTCACAGACCTTGAAAGAACAATAATCAAGTTTATATGGAAAAACAAAAAACCCAGGATAGCCAAAACAATCTTATACAATAAAGGAACTTCTGGAGGCATTACCATCCCTAACTTCAAACTCTATTACAGAGCAACAGTATTGAAAACAGCTTGGTATTGGCATAACAACAGAGAAGTCGACCTATGGAATCGAATAGAAGACCCGGGTTTTAACCCACAAACGTATGAACACCTGATATTTGACAAGGGAGCTAAAGGTATACAATGGAAGAAGGAAAGCATCTTTAACAAATGGTGCTGGCACAACTGGATGTCAACCTGTAGAAGAATGAAAATAGATCCATATCTATCACCATGCACAAAACTCAGGTCCAAATGGATTAAAGACATCAACTTTAATCTGTCCAATTTGAACCTGATAGAAGAGAAAGTGGGAAGTAGTCTACAAGATATAGGCACAGGAGACCACTTTCTAGGTAGAACCCCAGGAGCGCAGACAATAAGAGAAGCAATGAATAAATGGAACCTACTGAAACTAAGAAGCTTCTGTAAAGCAAAGGACACTGTCGGTAAGACCAAAAGGCTACCTTCGGACTGGGAGAAGATCTTCACAAACCCCTCATTAGACAAAGGTCTGATCTCCAAAATATACAAGGAACTCAAGAAACTAGACACTAAAACTCTAATTAACCCAATTAAAAAATGGGGTACTGAACTGAACAGAGAATTCACAACAGATGAACTCAAATGGTCAAAAGGCACTTAAGGTCATGCTCAACCTCCTTAGCGATCAGGGAAATGCAAATCAAAACAACTTTGAGATATCACCTTACACCTGTCAGAATAGCCAAACTCAAAAACACCAATGATAGCCTATGCTGGAGAGGATGTGGAGAGAGGGGAACACTCATCCATTGTTGGTGGGAATGCAAACTTGTGCAGCCACTGTGGAAATCAGTGTGGTGGTTTCTCAGGAAACTGGGAGTCAACCTCCCTCAGGACCCAGCAATTCCTCTCTTGGGAATATACCCAAGAGATGCCCTATCATACTACAAAAGTATTTGTTCAACTATGTTCATAGCTGCATTATTTGTAATAGCCAGTACCTGGAAACAACCTAGGTGCCCCTCAATAGAAGAATGGCTAAAGAAGGTGTGGAACATATACACATTAGAGTTTTACTCAGTGGTAAAAAAACAATGACATCTTGAATTTTGCATGCAAATGGATGGAAATAGAAAACGCTTTACTGAGTGAGGTAACCCAGACCCAAAAAGAGGAATATGGTATGTACTCACTCATAAGTGGTTTCTAGCCATAGTTAAAGGTCTTTGAGTCTAGAATTTGTGATCCTAGAGAAGCTGAATAAGAAGGTTGAAACTGACGAAAATCATGTAGCTATCCTCCTGGAGATTGGAAATAGACAAGAGTGCCAGGTAACCTCAGGTACATGGGGGGGGTGGGGGGGGCTGTTGGAAGGGGAGAGGGTTAGAGAGAAGGGAGTAGAGGAGGAATGGGGAAAGATCGGGGGACTGGGATGGGGGGGAGGGAGAATGGATAGATATGGGATCAGGGAAGTATATACCTCAACTAAGGTAGTCATTTTATGGTTTACAAGAGACTTGAGTATAAAGGGGATCCCAGGTCCAAGGAGAGATCCCCAGATTGTTCTCTGGACAGGGGAGAGGGTGCCTGAACCGGCCTTGGCCCACAACCATACTGATGAACATTTTGCATATCACCATAGAACCCTCATCTGGCGATGGAGGGAGATGGTGGCGGAGACCCACGTCGAAACACTGGACCTAGCTCCCTAGGTCCAAAGGAGAGGCAGAAGGAAGGAGAACGTGAACAAAGAGGGCAAGAGCAGAGGAAACCTTCATCAGACATTGGATGGCGATACAGACGGAGACCCATATTGGAGCACCGGACGGAACCCTCCATGGTCCAAAGGAGGAGCAGAAGGATGAAGAAAATGAAAAAAGAAATCAGGACTGCGACGGGCGCCATCACCCACTGATACAAGGAGACTGATCTAATGAGAGTTCACCAAGGCCAGCTGGACTGGAACTGAATGAGTACGTGATCTAACCAGATTCTCTGAATGTGGCCGGATTCCCTGGATGTGGCGGGCCCGGAGTCTTTCTGAAAAGCCATTGACAATGACACTGGGACTTGTTTCCTCTGCATATACTGGATTTTGGGGATCCAGTCTGTTTGGATACTCACCTTCCTGGACCTGGAGGGAATGGGGAGGAACTTGAACTTCCCACAGGGCAGGAAACCCTGACTACTCTTAGGGATGGAGAGGGAGGAGGAGAGGGCGTGTGGGAAGTGGGAGGGTGTTGGGAGGAGGGGTGTAAATGGAAACTTTTATAATTTAATAAACTTTAAAAAAAGAAATAAAAGAAATATAAAGCAAAAAAAAAGAAAATCTGTTTTGCAGTTTCTCAGAAAACTGGGAATCAACCTACCTCAGGACCCAGCAACATCATCTTGGGTATACCCAAAGTAGGCTCAATCATACTACAAGGGCATTTGTTCAACTATGCTCATAACAGCCATATTTGTCATATCCAGAACCTGGAAACATCCTAGGTGAACTGAAGAATAGATAAAGAAAATGTAGTTAATTTACAAAAAGGAGTACTACTCATAGGTAAAAAACAATAACAACATGAAATTTACATGCAAATGAATGGAACTAGAGAAAACATCCTGAGTGAGGTAATACAGACCCAGAAAGATGAACATAGTATGTACTCAAACATAAATGGATACTAGCTGTAAATCAAAGGATTATGACTACTATTTAAATTACTCTATTTCCTAATAAGAGAGGCAAAGACAGGACATAGATTTGAGTGGTTAGTGTGGTGTGAAGGAACATGGAGTAGTTGGAGGGGAAGAACTCATAACTAGAATATACTGTATAAAAAAGTCTATTCAATTTAAAAATGTAAAAGCAAACAAAAAGGGTAAAAGCATATATGATAATTTTATACTATCAAAACAAAAATCATAAGCCTTAGCTCTTGAAATCATTATCCTTAGCAGGACAAAACATACATAGGTTTTTAACAAGCTCCTCTTTTAACAGGGAATTCACAAGGTTGTAAGGATCCTGCCCATGTTCCTGGTGAGTTGTCTAGGACACAGGACTCTGATGACTGCCCCATCCACTCATTGACATTATATTCCTAGGGCCATGTACAGTTTTAGACAATCATGGGAGAAGCATATTGATAAGGTCACCAGGTCCTCATCTGGCTGCAACAAGGACAACTCAGATTTAATGTAGAATGAAGGGTCTGGAAAAAGTAGAAAAATGCAGAGGAGAGAAGCCTGAGATGCCTGCCCTTCCGTGATGATGCTGTAAATGTGTCCGGTTATTCCTTGAGGCTCCATAGCAGTCCAGTTAGGGAAAATAGTTATCTAACTTGGGACCCATGGGCTCTAACAAAAGAGTGAAATTTTTGCTAAAAATATTCGTTATTTGTCTCTTTCCCATGAAACAAGAAACCTTCAGAGAGAGCTTTCAATGAGGCATCAATGTCAAAATTGGAAAATTGTCAAGAGAATACAAAGGCCAGCTGTGATGATCTTCTTGGGTAACAATTTGACTGTTTCTGGAATCAACTAAGAAAAAAGCAGATGAACACCTTTATAAGGGACATTTTATCAGAATTTTAAATATTAATTTAATTAATATTATGTATACTGGTGGTTTGTCTCAGTGTATATCTATCCTGGTGTCTGTGGAGGTCACACATGGTAATCAGGTCCCTAAGAACTGTTGCTATGGATGGTGTGATGCATCAAGTGGTTATTGGAAGCTGAAACAATATCCTCTGGAGGAGCATGTTGTGTGTGCGTGCACATGCAAGTGTGGAAGGGTGCAGACATGTGTGCTTCATTCACAGAGAATAAATAATGTTAAATGTGTTCCCTTGAACTGAAAAATAATCTGATCAAAAGTCAATAATCAATATCTGAACCTACTTGGGAAAGAATAGAAAATATCTCAGTTCCCAAAATAGCAAACACTGGATACAGTGTGACTATAAAGGAAGTCAAATAAACATAGAGCCTGCACTTCCGATCCAGTCACTTAGATTCCACCTAATACTGGGGTAGATTCAAGACAGGGACTCTTCTACATTTCACCATGAGCTGTTTGTGAAAAGCAACAGCAATTGTCCTCAGCTGGTAAACTCTGATGGACACATGGGATTAAAGGGCTAAGCCAGCAGAGTCTATCTGACTACGTGGTCAGTCATTGTGGTGCATATGGAGTGCCATGGAAGGGGGCCATGGGAAAAGGTGGGAGAAGACCCTATCATGACACTACATCCTGGGGAGTTCATATCCACCAACAAATGTGATGTCTCTGCTGGAACTCTACAAATAACCCATCTGTGTGAGAGAGGACTGATGAGAAGCCATGTGAGGCTGTCAGTCATCTGAGGCAAGTTCATCACGTGGAGTTTATCTCACCAGATCAGGTGTTGGTGTGTCGTTTCACTCAGGTCCATAGAGGAAAAAACAACTACGAGATACAATTTTACACCGGTCAGATTAGTTAAAGTCAAAAACACCAATGATAGCCTATTCTGGAGAGGATGTGGAGAGAGGGGAACACTCATCCATTGTTGGTGGGAATGCAAACTTGTGCAGCGACTGTGGAAATCAGTGTGGTGGTTTCTCAGGAAACTGGGAGTCAACCTCCCTCAGGACCCAGCAGTTTCACTCTTGGTAATATACCCAAGAGATGCCCTATCATACTACAAAAGCATTTATTCAACTATGTTCATAGCAGCACTATTTGTAATAGCCAGAACCTGGAAACAACCTAGGTGCCCCTCAATAGAATGGTTTAAAAAGGTGTGGAACATATATACATTAGAGTTTTACTCAGCGGTAAAAAACAATGACATCTTGAATTTTGCATGCAAATGGATGGACATAGAAAATGCTTTACTGAGTGAGGTAACCCAGACCCAAAAAGAGGAATATGGTATGTATTCACTCATAAGTGGATTCTAGCCATAATTAAAGGTCTTTGAGCCTATTATTCATGATCCTAGAGAAGCTCAATAAGAAGGTGAATCTGACTTTAGCTATTCTGACAGGTGTAAGATGGTATCTCAAAGTGGTTTTGATTTGCATTTCCCTGATGGCTAAGGAGGTTGAGCACGACCTTAAGTGTCTTCTGGCCATTCGAAGTTCATCTGTTGTGAATTCTCTGTTCAGTTCAGTACCCCATTTTTTAATTGGGTTAATTAGAGTTTTAGTGTCTAGTTTCTCGAGTTCTTTGTATATTTTGGAGATCAGACCTTTGTCTGATGAGTGGTTGGTGAAGATCTTCTCCCAGTCAGAAGGTAGCCTTTTTGTCTTACTGACAGTGTCCTTTGCTTTACAGAAGCTTCTCAGTTTCAGTAGATCCCATTTATTCATTGTTTCTCTTATTGTCTGTGCTACTGGGGTCCTACTTAGGAAGAGGCCTCCTGTGCCTATATCTTGTAGATTACTTCCTACTTTCTCTTCTATCAGGTTCAAAGTGGATGGATTAATGTTGATGTCTTTAATCCATTTGGACCTGAGTTTTGTGCATGGTGATAGGTATGGATCTACTTTCATCTTGAATTTTGCATGCAAATGGATGGACATAGAAAACGCTTTACTGAGTGAGGTAAGCCAGACCCAAAAAGAGGAACACGGTATGTATTCACTCATAAGTGGATTCTAACCATAATTAAAGGTCTTTGAGCCTATTATTCGTGATCCTAGAGAAGCTAAATAAGAAGATGAACCTGATGAAGATTATTTAGCTATCCGCCAGGAGGTATGAAATAGTCAAGAGTACCAGGTAACCTTGGGTGCATGGGGTGGGGGGGTGGGAGGGTTGTTGGAAGGGGAGAGGGTTAGAGAGAAGGGAGTAGGGGAGGAATGGGAAAAGCTCGGTTGACTGGGATGGGGGGGGAGGGAGGGAGGATGGATATGGGATCAGGCAAGAATATATTTCAACTAAGGGAGTTATTTTAGGGTTTACAGGAGACTTGATTATATATGGGATCCCAGGTCCAAGGAGAGATCCCCAGATTGTTCTCTGTACAGAGGAGAGGGTGCCTGAACCGGCCTTGGCCCATAACCATACCGATGAATATTTTGCTTATCACCATAGATCCTTCATCTGGCGATGGATGGCGATACAGACGGAGACCCACATTGGAGCACCGGACTGAGCCCCCCAAGGTCCAAATGAGGAGCAGAAGGACGAAGAAAATGAAAAAGGAAATAAGGACTGCGAGGGATGCTATCACCCACTGATACAAGGGGACGGATCTAATGAGAGTTTACCAAGGCCAGTTGGACTGCGACTGAACGAGGACGTGATCCAACCAGATTCTCTGAATGTTGCCGGATTCTCTGAATGTGGCTGGCCCGGAGTCTTTCTGAAAAGCCATTGACAATGACACTGGGACTTGTTTCCTCTGCATATACTGGATTTTGGGGATCCAGTCTGTTTGGATACTCACCTTCCTGGACCTGGAGGGACGGAGGAGGAACTTGAACTTCCCACGGGGCAGGAAACCCTGACTGCCCTTAGGGACGAAGAGGGAGGAGGAGAGGGAGTGGGGGGAGTGGGAGGGTGTTGGGAAGAGGGGCGTAAATGGAAACTTTTATAATTTAATAAAATTACTTTCAAAAAAAAAGAAGTTGAATCTGAAGAAAATCATGTAGTTATCCTCCTGGAGATTGGAAGTAGACAAGAGGGCCGGGTAACCTCGGGTGCATGGGGGGTGGGGGGTTGTTGGAAGGGGAGAGGGTTAGAGAGAAGGGAACAGGGGAGGAATGGGGAAAGCTCGGGTGATTGGGATGGGAGGAGGGAGGAAGGATGGATATGGGATCAGGGAAGTATATATCTCAACTAAGGGAGTCATTTTAGGGTTTACAAGAGACTTGATTATAAAGGGGATCCCAGGTCCAAGGAGAGATCCCCAGATTGTTCTCTGGACAGAGGAGAGGGTGCCTGAACCGGCCTTGGCCCATAACCATACTGATGAATATTTTGCATATCACCGTAGAACCTTCATCTGGCGATGGATGGAGACAGAGACAGAGACCCACATTGGAACACTGGACTTAACTCCCTAGGTCCAAACGAGAAGCAGAAGGAAAAAGAACGTGAGCAAAGAAGGCAAGACCAGAGGGAACCTTCACCCGTTGATAGATGGAGATTGAGACAAAGACCCGCATTGGAGCACTGGGCTGAGACCCCCAAGGTCTAAATGAGGAGCAGAAGGAGGGAGAACATGAACAAGAAAGGCAGGACCGTGAGGAGTGCGTTCACCTACTGATACAAGGGGACTGATCTAATGTGAGCTCACCAAGGCCAGTTGGACTGGGACTGAACGAGCACGTGATCCAACCAGATTCTCTGAATGTTGCCGGATTCCTTGAATGTGGCTGACATGGGAGCTGTCTGAAAAGCCATTGACAATGACACTGGGACTTGTTTCCTCTGCATATACTGGATTTTGGGGATCCAGTCTGTTTGGATACTCTCCTTCTTGGACCTGGAGGGAGGGGGGAGGAACTTGAACTTCCCATAGGGCAGGAAACCCTGACTGCTCTTAGGGATGGAGAGGGAGGAGGAGAGGGTGTGGAGGGAGTGGGAAGGTGTTGGGAGGAGGGGCGGAAATGGAAACTTTTATAAATTAATCAACTTTAAATATAAAGATCACTGCAGGAAAAATTTTCGCCTTTGCAGGGACAGGGGAGCCAGCTTCTGGTGAACTGCCTTACCTTTACTTCACAAACCACTTATATATTATTCTTACATCTTAGCTAGTCTATTTCTGCATACCAAAACTTATTATCTAAGGCTTCCCAAAAGAGACAAATGGCACAGACAAATGTCACAGGACAACTTAGTTTTCTGAGTGCTCCTACAACCAAATATTACTAAGGTTTGAACCATATAGGAAGAACTCAGATAAGATTTACATGTGTTAAAAAGAAGGTAGAGAACAACTTACTGTAAAGGCAAATACTAACACTTCAGCATACAAACCAGCTGCATGCTCTGCAGGAACACCACACACAACCAGGAGAGGGCAGCACCTCTTCTCACTGACAATGATGCCTGTGGGAGAGAGAGGTAAATGAGCTCACAGCACTCAATGCAACTCTGACTGGTCCAAATGGCATGGCCCAATTACTTATTCTCAGGTCAAGAGATAGAGCTGCCCATGAAATCAATAGGAGAGAGACACTCTAGCCATGTGACACACTTGGCATACGGGTGCAAGAGATGTGGGGACTGAGATAGGAATGTCCCTTAGAAATGGATATGATGAAATACTTGGGACAATTCCCCAGGGTGGGAGCCTTATACTAAATATAATTTTATTATTTCTTTGAAGAAAATTACATGTGTAAAATATATTTGATCATGTTCACCACATACTCTAGAGGACTTTTTCTTTCCCTTTCTGTGTCTGATATAGCCCAGACTGACAAAAAAAAAAAAACTGCAAAATAAGGGTTTCCTTAAAGTCCTGATACTCTTAACTCTACCTCCTAAATCCTGATGTCAAAGACGTGAACCACAGCATCAGATTTACGCATCACTGGGGATCGAACACTGACATCTAAGAATGTCACACACTCTACCTACTGAGCATTTTCCTGATTTGCTAAAGGACATGTATAGACAGGCCTACAAGATAGTAGTTATTCCTATTGACATTGATAGAAAGGAAATTAAAGGTATCTGCTGTACTCAGCAACAAAGGGGGAAAATACTCAGTGACCTCTCTCTCATCATCCATGTACAAACAGAACATGTGTGTGCCCTGGCTCCATCCTTTGAAGTGATGTTAAGTTAGAGAATTTTCCCCATGGGACACATTCCTGCCTTGGGATCATTACTAAACAGGAAGTTGAACATTTGTAAGACTCAGAGGTGGTGGATGACTACAAGATTCTCTGTTCTGAAACTGCAACACAGTTGCACATCTGAGCTCACAGTGGTTGTGGTTACTTCCACATGTCCCCTATAAACTGGGAGACTGGAAGAAAACCTCACCTATAGATCAAGAGCAATTGACATCTGAGATCTACGGAAGAGGAAGAGTCAGGTTTCTTTAGTGGTGTGGCCCCTGGTACCATCCCAAGAATATGAGAAACAAAAATGGAGCTACATGGGAGGAAGACAACAGAAAGTTAGGATGTAAGAAAAAGCAGTGGATTTTTAACAACTAACATGTCACAGAAGAAATTGAAAAGATCAGGTCAGTGAGAAGGGAAACCAGCAAGAGAGGGTGAGGGAGAAATGTTGAGGTGCATGGTCGACTCCATCAAAACACAATACATACTGGTATGACATTTTAAAACACTTAGAATATCAAACCCATGGCCAGGTTGGTAGCCAACACCTTTAATACAAACAGTTGAGAAGCAGAGGCAGGAAGATTTCTACGAGTTCCAGGCCAGCCTGGTCTACATAACCAGCACCAGGACAGCCAGGGCTCACAGAGAGAGCCTGTCTTAAAACAACAACAAAGATAAGTTAGCTCATAATCATAAGAAAAGGATAGCAGATGAAAAAATTGAAAGATTAGAAACTGAATATTATAAGATAGTGGGTGTGACTCAGGGGTTGCTCAGGAGAAGTAGAATACTGAAGGCCCCGCCATCACGCCTAGCATCAAAAAGAAAAGGAAATGAAATGGGTTTACTGAGCTCTCTTTCTCTTAATCTAGGCTGCCAAACAAATACTAACATGAAGATTTTTGGAAAAGTCCGGAAAGGCAGCATCATCACCCTTGAAGTTTAGCCCAGAGACTCCACAGAGGATGTCAAGGCGGAGATCCAAGACAAGAAAGGCATCCCACCTGATTAGCAGCATCTGATAATTGCTGCCCCCAGAGAGAGCATGGCTGCACCCTGGCCAATGACAAAGTACAAAAAACACTCCGACACTTACCCTGGTTCTACCCCTGTGTGGTGAAGAAAGGCCAGTTGGACTGGGAGTGATGGAGCATGTGATCAAACTGGACACTCTGAATGTGGCTGGCAATGAAGGCTGACTGAGAAGCCAAGGACAATGGCACTGGGTTTTGATTCTACTGAATGGACTGACTTTGTGGGAGCCTGGTTTGTTTGGATACTTCACCTTTATAGACCTGGATGGAGCGGGCGCGGGGTGGGGGGGGGGGGACTTGGACTTCCCATGGGGCAGGGAACCCTGACTGCTCTTAGGTATAAGAGGCCACGCTCCAGAGGACGGCTACAAAGGCTATTGGCTGTATGATTTCCTACAGCAGTGTGGTGACATCAAAGAGCCATCTCTTTGTTAGGTTATTCACAAGCACAACAGTGACAAAGCCATGCACTGCTGCTCACTCAGAAGTGCTGCCCACACATGTACCCCTGTGCAGTTAACTGCCCCAGGAAGGGTGACAACACCAACAACCTGTATCCCAAAAGATTCAAACAATGCTGGGAACTTGTTTGATCCAAGATCCACAGAAACAATGAATTTTTTTTTCCTTACCTGAAGCAGAAGGACTACGGAAAGTGATGATTATAAGACTGGGCTAGAGACATGGATCAGTGTATAAGCACCTGCCATCACCTTCAGTCCTGACTCTGCTCCACATTGCTCAATGAGAAAACTGCCTTCTGTAGTTGTCCTCTGACCTCCATGCAGAGGCTGTGACACACGTGAGTGTACACACATAAAGAGAAAATAAGTGTAATATATTATTATCACATACGTGCAATTTAAAGACATAAGTGTAAATAAATAAATTTGTGTAATTTAAAGTTGAAATGGAAAATAGACATATCTAGAAAGGACAAACAGCCAGAGACATCAGTGCACATTTTTTGGAACTCATCACTTGAGACTATGAGGAAAAAGATTATAAACTTCATTCCATGCAAATGTACACAGCTAGGCCCTTCACAGAACATTTTGAATATGAATTTCTAATATGAACATTTTGAATATAAAAGTATTTCACATGAAAATGTGAAAAGAAATAAAACAAACACACACGTGAATTTGTATTTTTATGTGTAATATTCATAGATGTCTGTTACATGGTCAGAACTCTGGTCCTGACAAAGATGAGGACAGATGAGACAGACACGGATGGGGTTATGGAAATGTCATCCATCAAATATTGCCTGAAGAATCTACTGCCAGACCTAGACAGAGTATTGGGGAAGTCAGAGTCTGGTGCCTGAGGAGGGCAGTCCCCTTCCTGTAGGGCTGCTCCAGTACAACCCTGTCATGGGAGTTCCTGTCTCCAGAGGCCACACCCAATGTCTCCTGTCCCTCCAGGCAGTTTCTGTTGTTCTGCCTATGAGCACAGTTGCAGCCTACAGGAGGAGATGCCATGACCTTCACCTTCACAGCCCTGCTCTGTCTGGGTGAGATGTGGAGATGGGGAGGGGATACCATCATCTAGAAATGATGCTGCCCCACAGCCCAGCACTGGCCCATCAGGAAACCCCAGGGTCTCGGGGGATTCTGAAGAGGGGAGGACCTGCTCAAGCCTCGGGGACAAACCTCTCACAGGGAACTCTCTTCCAGGACTGACTCTGGGCCTCAGAACTCCAGTGCTGGCAGGTGAGTGGGTGTCTGCAGATGTCCTGACCTGCACCTCTCATCATCCCCAGGAGCCCTGCCTGGGCAGTGAGGATGGAAACAACACACGTGCACTGGGGTGGGCGGAGGGTTGGGAATGGGGTTGCAATCTTAGGATGGCTGTCCTGAGGCCTAGCTGCTCTTTTCTTGCAGGAGCCCTTCCTAAGCCTGTCCTCAGAGCACAGCCACACTCTGTGGTCTCCAAGCAGAATAAGGTGACCTTCTTGTGTGAGGGAGCCACAGGAGCCAAAGAGTATAGATTATATAAAGAGACATACCTAAATCAATGGCAGAGAGTGATTTCAGAGAACCCAAAGAACAAGAACGAATTCTCAATCTCAGAATTAGATCATATACATGCAGGGCGATATTGCTGTCAATATCAGACCCCTGATGGAACGTCAGAGTACAGTGACCCCCTGGAGCTGGTGGTGACAGGTGAGAGGACACAGTTCAGTGAGTATGCCCACCCCCTCACAACCATGGAATGTAATGAGACTATTGAGGACATTTAACTGATTCCTCCTTTTCTCCTAGGATTCTACAGTAAACCCAGGCTGTCAGCCCAGCCCAGCCCTGAGGTGACTGAAGGAGGGACTGTCACCCTCCAGTGTGACTCACAGCAGGCACATAACTGCTACATTCTGACTAAGGAAGGACCTCAGCAGTCATCCCTGACACTGGACTTACAGTGTAACACCTATACTGGGCAATACCAGGTCCTGTTCTTTGTGGGCCCTGTGACATCCAGCCAAAGATGGACATTCAGATGTTACAGCTTTAACGAGGACAGCCATCAGGTGTGGTCAGAACCTAGTGACACCCTGGAGCTCCTTGTCCCAGGTGAGGAACCTTAGCCTTTCCCTAGAATGATGCTAAAATTATATAGGTGCTCAGAGAGACTTTGGTGTTTAGTGTGTAAGAGGAGCCAGGGCACCTGAGTCCATTAACACAGAGCATGGAAGACAGTGGGCACAAGATACAGAATCCAAGGCAGACAGTGACAGCAAAGCCCAGGAGATCCAGGACAGATGATTCTTCATTGGGCTTTGTGTTATTCTGGATCAGCTCAAGGATCATCATCCACAAGAGCACAGTAAAACCACAGGAGAGAAGGAGGAGTCAGAGCACTCAGGATACCAGGAGAACAGGGTCCGCAGAAACAACTAAGCAGGGATCATGAGGGCTCACAGAGACTGAAGCAGCAACCACAGAGCATGCATGGGTCTGCTTTAGGCCCTCTGCACACAAGCTGTGGTTGTTTAACTTGGGTTTTTGTTGTTGTTTGCTTGCTTGCTTGTTTGTTGGTTTGTTTTGGAGTTTCACTGTGTAACCCTAGCTGTCCTGGACCTCACACTGTGTGACAGACTGGCCTTGAACTCACATAGATCTGCCTGTATCTGCCTCCTGGTGCTAGGGATAAAAGGAATGCACCATCACTGATTGGCGAGCTTGGGGATTTTGTTAAGCTCATAACAATGGGAGTGGGGAAGTCTCTGACTCTTTTGCCTGCACATGGGATCTTTTTCCTGCTCCTGGGTTGTGGTGTCCACCTTAATATGAGGATGTATGACTAGTCTTATTGCATGCTGTTATGCCATGTTGCATTAATATCACAGGGAAGGCTGCAGTTTTCTGAAGGGAAATGGAACAGTGGATCTAGGGAGAGAGGAGGTGAGGAAGTTGCTGTTGGGGTGTATTGTATGGTGAAGAATAAATTGAAAAGAAAAAAGAAGTGCAATCCAAAGTGACTTTCTCTGTGCCACTGTCAGACAGACTCACCTCCTTCTTTCCTGCTTCCTTGCAGGGACCCTCCACAAACCCACCATCAAGGCTGAGCCAGGATCTGTGATCACCTCAGGGAGTCCCATGGACATCTGGTGTCAGGGGACAATGGATGCAGAAATATATATTTTACAAAAAGAAGGAACCCAAAAACACTGGGGTACACAGACCCCAGAGAAGCCAGAGAACAAGGCCAAGTTCTCCATCCCTTCTGTGACCCACCTAGATGCAGGGCAGTATCACTGTTACTGTTACAGCTCGGCTGGCTGGTCAGAGCGCAGTAACACCCTGGAATTGGTGGTAACAGGTGAGGGGACAGTCAGGGTCTCAGCCCCAGGCTCTGCTCTCTAGTGTATTCCCCTCTCACAACCTAGCCTTGAAGAACATTGTCTGACAACTTCTATCCTAGGTATCTACAACATTAAATCCCGCCTGACAGCCCTGCCCAGCCCTGTGGTGACCTCAGGAGGGAACATGACTCTCCAGTGTGTATCATTGAGGAGATATAACAAGTTCATTATCACGAAGGAAGATCAGAAGTTCCTCAGCTCCATGGACTCACAGTATATACACAGTGCTATGCAGTACCGAGCATTGTTCTCTATAGATCATGTAACACCAGACCTCACAGGAACATTCAGATGTTATGGTTACTACAAGAAGACCCCACAGCTGTGGTCAGTACCCAGTGAACCCCTGGAAATACACATCTCTGGTGAGTCTTCCCCATCACTGACTAATCATTTCTTATACCCAATGCCCTTTGCCATGGAAGTGTTCTTCTCGGTAGTTGCAGATAAAGAGTGAAAAAGGAAGAGCCTGGTTCCTGAGCCAGAGCCCCACCCCTGGGTAGAAGCAGTGACAGGTGCAGGGCAGGAGGGGAGAGAATAAGTGCTTGGTAAAAACCAGCTCCTCCATCACTAGCCTGTCACCTTCCCTCTAGGGCTGGCCAAGAAGCCCTCCCTGCTGACTCACCAAGGCCATATCCTGGATCCTGGAAAGCACCTCACACTGCAGTGTTGCTCTGACATCAACTATGACAGATTTGCCCTGTACAAATTGGGGAGTGCTGAGTTCATTCAGCAAGATGGCCAGTGGACTCAGTCTGGTCTCTCCTTGGCCAACTTCACACTGGGCTCTGTGAGCAGCTCTACTGGAGGCCAGTACAGATGCTATGGTGCACACAACCTCTCCTCTGAGTGGTCAGCCTCCAGTGACCCCCTGGACATCCTGATCTCAGGTGAGGAGCTAAATAGATTCCCTCGGGCACCTAACCTCTACTAGGGCTCTCTTTGGGATATTAAGGAGGTGATGGCTGGGATGAGGGACAGGGATCTTATTTAGCAATAGATGCAGAGACAGGGAAGCAGGAGAGGGGCTCAAACAAGAAAAGAAACAGAGTCCTAGGTGTTCATGGAAGATCGAGGTTATGTGTCTGCTTAGAACACTGAATGCTGCCTCTCATCATCTCTCTCCTTTAGGATGGTTTCAAGTCATTCCTACCCTCTCAGTGAAGCCTAACTCCACAATACACTCTGGAGACAACGTGACCCTGTTGTGTAAGACAGCACACACAGTGGACAGTTTCATTCTGTCCAAGAAGGAAGCAGCACACCAACCCCAGAGACTAAAACCGAAGCTCCAAGTTCAGGAGTCCCAGGCAGAATTCTCCATGAGTGCTGTGACCTCTGACTTCTCAGGCACCTACAGGTGCTATGTTTCTGAAGGCTCATCTCTCTATCTGTTGTCATATGCCAGTGCCCCTGTAAAGATCACTGTCTCAGGTGAAGTGACCCTGAACTGTCGTGGTGACTTAAGATCCAAACACTAGGAGTGACCTTGACTTGGGCGAGATCAAAGGGATAATAGGAAAGTTTAGTCAGAAGGCACTTTCCCTGCCAAAGAAATGGATGCCAGTAGCAGTTCATCAAATAATGTCCACTCCATCCTCTATTGCAATCTAGGTTTGGAGTAAACAAAAATGAAGATTACACGGCAAATGTAGAACAGTGAGCAGAGTCAGGATCCCTGCATTAGCACCTAATCCTCACCCTCCTGTAATGTCAGGACAATTTATTCTACTCTTAATTTTCTCTTTTCACTGGTGTTTCACAGTGGTGCTGAAGGAAATAATAAGAATAAGAGATGGAACCCAGCTATGCCAAGGGAAAAAGATTCACTCCAGAACTTTATTATTTTATAGGATGAGAATGATGGGTATTTATATTAAATGAGAAAGCAGAACACAGAAAAATCCCTCGGGTCATAAGCCTACATCATACTCTTCTGTTCATTAGATCGGTGGAGACTATCAGCCCATCCTAGAACATGCCCAAACCCAGGACATTTGAATAAAGAGAATTCAAACTCAAAGCACTGAAAGCATAGGGGCCAAGTTCTGTTCTGAGAATGTAGGGGTCCATGGTGGACATTCAGTTATCTTAGAGACTTTTAGTTATCTTAGGGACATTTAGTTTTCTTGAGGGAATTTTGACCATCACTAAACTCTGTAACTATTTTTTCCACAACCACAGCCTCGGAGAAACGGGATCACACAGAGGAGAATCTCATCAGGATGGGTTCTGCTGTCATGATCCTCATAGTCCTTGGGATTCTGGTCTTCAAGGCTTGGGGTAGCCAGAGACAAAGCCAACGTGCTCTTCGGATGTAACCAGAAGAGAAAGGTAAATATTTCATGGATACACACCCTGTGAGAGAAATCTAATGATCCAGGTTTTCTGTAAAAATTCAGTTCTTACACTGAGGAACTGCTGTGAGAGAATGTCCAGGGACCAAATGTGTTTTACATGCAGAGGAAGGGGTGACTGTTGAGTACAGAGGAAGGTGTGAGTGTTGGGTGCAGATGATGGTGTGACTCTGGTAGTCCCATGGAGGGAGATATGTCGTGATCTTGATATATAAAAATTGATACTCTAATAATTACTACATTTGAGGACAATGGAAGAGGTACAAGGAGCTGAGATACCACATGAAACCTCCCAGTCCAGATGCTCAAAGGTCGTTCCACTCAGTAAACAATACTACTTCGCAGGAAGTTATTATACAAATGGTGAAGGGAACAGGTTGCTGATGAAAGCATGAGGAGAGTCTATTGCCCCCGTGCTGGGAAAATATAGTGGTATAGCATTCATGTTTTAAAAATAAAACCTGCCTGAATATCAGAATGCAATACAAACACCCTAGTCATCTATATAGGTTAGGCAGTGGTGGCACACACCTTTAATCCATCAGCCACACTAATTAGCGATAAGACTGGGCAGTGGTGGTGCACACCTTTAATCCTCGCACTAGAGAGGATTATAGAATACGAGGAGACAGGTCTCAGCAGTCTCAGTGTGAGGATTCATGGTGGCAGGATCACCCATTACGACTGAGGTAGAAGTAAGAGCTAAGGGCTGGCCACTTTGCATTTCCGATCTTCAGCTTGATCCCCAATATCTGTCTCTGGGATTTTATTGTTTGTGCTACAGGGAACAAATGATTGCCAAGACTTCAACCATTACCAGTACTTTCTAACACTTCAGATGCTTCTGCATGAAGCTGTGGGAGGAGGAATGAGCAACAACAAAGTGAACCAGAAGAGAAAGGGCTGGATGGATCCAGCAGAGATACCCAATATCTGTGAAATTATAGACCTCCTCCTATACCTAAGTCAGCAAACTACATGCTGGAATCATGGAAATAAAGTGACCATGTCAGGAGTCCCAAAATTTGTCTCCATGTAATGTCCTCTCAGAGGAATAGTTTCAGGTTCTGAGGTCTCTTCACATCATTAGTCAAGAAAATGCCCCCACAGACATGACTACAGTTTAATCTCATCAAAGCGCATCCTCAGTTGAGGTTCATTGTTTCCAATTGACTTTAGTCTTCATCAAAATGACAAAAACCAACCAATGCACTCGCTCACCCCAATGCATATTCTCAGAAAAAAAGAATCCATATGTGAATCCTCCCATGTTGCTGAACTAGTTGATTCACACAGTAAACTGAAAAAGAGGTCATTTTCCTCATTGTACCCCAATGAAGGACAGGGGAAGATTATTACCAGCTTCAATCTGAAAGTGAGCGGATGATAATCTTGTACTTTATACAGCAGCCAGAAAATTTGATCCCCTGAGCATTAGTGCTGACGGTGTTGAGACAGGATCTGCAGTGTCATGTGAGGAAATCTGGTACAGATAGAGAAGAAACTAAGGGTTTGGAAGCAGAGAAGGGAGTAGAAGTGTCTTTCTGTGTCAGAAATGCTGAAGTCAGTGGAATAAGGAAATTGCCAGTTTCGAACCACAAGCTCCGGCAAAAAAGGAAGTTAGATCCCCAGTGAGTCACCTAGGGCTTGCATAACTGTTTCTGCTATGGATTGCAGAATTATGCAGTGAGAGACCAGAGAGGACTTCACAGGTCAGCCCATCAGACTTGCAGATCTCATGGAGATAGCCCTTATTTAACAAGGTGAGAAGGAATATTGACACCAGAGATGCACATCACATTAAACTTATCTAGCAAAATGATAAGGTACAAAATCTTCTGAATGTGTTAGGTGTCCTCATTGCAGATTTGGTGTGTGGTTAGCTCTTTCTCCACATTACAGTTTGGGGATTCTTTCCACAGCATGGCAGTGTGTTGTTTACTGGTCACATATATCAGTGGGTGGTCAAAACATGACTTTTCATTTAGTTATACAGCTTTGATAAATAGAATATATACTGGGACATGCTTCATAACTGGATCTATTTGACACACGAGGTGTGCAGACGTTTAAAAGTCTACTTGTCCTTTATCTCAGATTAACTGCATACAATTAGCTCGCTTTTCCCTCAGAGGAAGTTTAAGCTAGACTAAAAGCCATTTTGTGAATCCAGTATGGGTTTAAGCCTTGTAGTTACATACAAGGTCAGAGTAACAGATGTTCAACAAAGTTTATTAAGAAAAAGGATGTCGAGACTGCCCCTGGAGAGATAAGCAACTGAGTTCACGACTGGAGAGCTATCTCTCTAAGCCCTAGCGCTGGGAGGAACATCTCATGCCCCACTCCCACCCACCAAGTCCTGGAGACCTCAGCACCCTCTATACACCCACTACCATCCTCCACCACATCTGTGACCAGGGGAGCTTTAGCCAAGACTGCCCCTGGAGAGGTAAGCATCTGGGTTCCCAGTAAGAGGATGCAGTTCCCTAGGACCTTGCCCTGGGAGAAACATTCTGTACCCCCTCTGCACCGACCAAGCTCTGGAGAACCCAGCACCCTCCACACACTTGCTACCAACCCCTACCACATTTGTGACTACCTGAGCCTTGGCCCAGACTGACCCTGAACAAAACCTTTATTCAAACTTCCCCTGGAGAGAGCCTAGACCAAAACAGCCCTTGGAGTGGAGCCTGAGAGCCTTATCAATATCCACTAGAGGCAGGGACCTGCCTGCACCCAGAGGAAAACCGACTAGCTAAGCCACAGGCCTTACCTTCACCAATCAGAGGAAGAGGAACTCCCTGAAAGACAGAGCCTCCCTGCCCCCACTGGAGGAAGATATGGGCAGTCTGTAGCTTAAGAACACATCCAACAACACCAATACAGCACCACCTGAACCTAGTGGTCCTATAACAGGAAGACATGAACATACTAACTAAGAAAAAGTAGAAGAAAGAGACCTTAAATATGACTTTATAAAGATGGTAGACACCCTTAAAGAGAAAATGAAAAATTTCCTTAATGAAGTGAAAGAAAAGACAAACAAAAAATTGGAAGAAATCAATAAATCCCTTCAAGAAAGAGAAGAAAATCAAAAAAGAAAGAAAGCAATCAAACAAGTAAAGCAAATAGTTCAAGACTTGAAAATTGAAATAGAGGCAATAAAGGAAACACACCTGAGGGAATTCTGGATATGGAATAGGAACTACATGTGTGAGCATAAAGAACAGATTGAAAAGATGGAAGACAAAATCTCAGGACGTGAGACACGATAGAAGAATTAGATTCATCTGTCAAAGAAAAAGTTAAATTCAACAAATCCTTAACACAAAACATCCAGGAAATCTGGGACACTATGAAAATTCCAAAACTAAAAATGTTAGGAAAAAAGGAAGGAGAATAACTCCAGCTCAAAGGCACAGAAAATATATTTAACCAAATCAAAGAAGAAAACTTCCCCAACCTAAAGAAGGCAATCAGCAATCCCTATGAAGGTACAAGCAGAATACAGAACACCAAATAGACTGGAGGAAAAAAGTCCTCTCGCCATATAATAATAAAAATCCTAAACATACAGAATAAAAAAATATTAAGAACTGCAAAGGGAAAAGGCCAGGTAACATATAAAGGCATGCCCTTCAGAATTACACCCAACTTCTCAATGGAAACTGAAAGCCAGAAGGTCCTTGTCAGAAATGCTGTAGATACTAAGGGGTGGTAGATGAAATCCCAGACTACTATATCCTGCAAAGCATTAAATCACCATAGATGAAGCAAATAAGATATACCATGATAAACCAAATTTAAACATTACCTATCCAAAAATCCAGAATTGCAGAAAGTATTAGAAGGAAAACTCCAACTCAAGGAAGTTAGCTGCACCCACAAAAGTGCAGGAAACAAATAACCTCACAGCTCACACTAGTAAACCCCAAAGAGGGGCAACACAAAAACACTGCTTCTGAAAAGTAACCAGAATAAATAATCATTGGTCATGAATATCTTTTTTTTTTGTGCCAGGGCCAACTGTATTTAATTACCCATTCCCCACTTGTTTAATAATAGTTTTTACAATTGTTTTTATTGAGCTATGTATTTTTCTTTTTTATTTTATTTTATTACTTTAAAAACTACCAATCCAAATTCCCACTCTCTCCTTTCCTCCCACACCCTCCACATACACTCCCATCCCCTCCCTCCAACCCTGAGAGAGGGCAAGACACCGAGCCCTATGGAAAGTCCAACACCCTCCTTACTACATCTAGGCTGAGCAAGGTATACATCCTAAGAAAATAGGATCCCAAAAACCCAGTACATGCAGTAGAGACAAATCCCAGTGTCACTGTCAGTAATCCCTCAGTCTGCCCCAGCTGTCAACCACATTCAGAGGGACTAATTTGATCCCATGCTCATTCACTCCCAGTCCAGTTAAAGTTGGTGAGCTCACATTAGCTCAGGCAAACTGTCTCAGTGGGTGAATCCCTCATGGTGTTAACCTCCTTGTTCATATGCTCACTCCTTTTACTCTTCAACTGAACCTTGGGAGCTCAGTCTAGTGCTCCGCTGTGGGTCTCTGCCTCTGTATCTATCTGCTGTTGGGTGAAGGTTCTACGGTGATATTTAAGATAATCATCAGTCTGACTATAGGGCAAGACCAGTTCAGACACCCTTTCCCCTATTGCTTAGGGTCTTAGCTGGGGTTATCCTTGTGGATTCCTGGAAATTTTTCTAGAGGTAGGTTTCTATCTAACCCCATAATGGCTCCCTCAATCAAGATATCTCTTCCCTAACTCTCATATCTGTCCTTCCACCATCTCAACTATCCCATTCCCTCAAGCTCTCCTCACTCCTCCCCTTCTCCCCTTCCTTCTACTTCCCTGCCCCCATACTCCCAGCTTTGTCAGATGATCTTGTTAGTTTCCAATTTCCTGGTGGGTCTATAGAATTTTGTGGGGGGTCATCTTATTACTTAGCTTCTCTAGGATCATGAACTATAGGTTCAATGTCCTTTGTTTATAGCCAGTATCCACTTAGAGTGAGTTCAGGCCATATTCATTTTTCTGGACCTGGGTTACCTCACTCTGGATAGTATTCTCTAATTCCAACCACTTGCATGCAAACTTTAAGATGTCATTGTTTTTACCACTGAGTAGTACTTTAATGTGTAAATGTGCCACATTTTCTTTATCCATTCTTCAGTTGAGGGGCATCTAGGTTGTTTCCAGGTTCTGGCTAATACAAATAATGCTGCTATGAACATAGTTGAACAAATGCTTTTATAGTATGATTGAGCATCTTTTGGGTATATTCCCAAGAGTGGTATTGCTGGATCCTGAGGTAGGTCGATTCCCAATTTTCTGAGAAATGACCACACTGATTTCCTGTAGGCGGAAATGATTGGATGCTTAACAAAAAAAGGAATTTCACACCAGCTCAGAACTAAGAAAACAGATTGGTGCTAATTAAGGGGTAGACTAACAAAGTCAGGATGTATTGCTTGAACAATGGACAAAGATCAGATCCAAATCAAACCGAACACTCAAAATGGGGCCCAGGGGCAAGCAGAGAGAGGAAGAAATGGAGCCGGACGTGCTTCCAAATCCAGGTAAATAGTCCATGAGGCCATGACCCAGTAGGTGGGTAGATATTAGTTGTAACCTTCCTGCAGCACCTCCCCCTTTTATTCAAATAAGATAGTTCTAAACCTACTATAAAATTATATACAATAAGAACAAATATCCGGTCCTTCGGGCCTGGGCAGGGTCCTGGTGAGGAGGAGCTTGGGTGTTCCCCATAGACGCCCAGGTCGCCCTGCAGTGCTGGCTACCTCCTCCCGCCTGCCATCCCAGCTCCCATCCAGGTACGAATTCCTATATTTCTCCCTTCCCCCTGGGGCCATAAAATTTCCCCAGCTCAGCTGCCTTGCAAGCTGGGCCTGGGCTGTAGGCACATCCCGGCTGGAGGCAGTTGCTGGGTCTTAAAGGCCTCCCTGAGGACAGGTGGACCAGGGGCCAGCTCAGCCACATTCCTAACCAGCAGGGGCCCTGACTTCTAGCAGAGGGCCATCGGAGGGGTGAGTGTCCTTCGGGCGGGGGCAGGGTCCCGGTGAGGAGGAGCTTGGGCGTTCCCCAACCCCATAGACGCCCAGGTCGCCCTGCAGTGCTGGATACCCCCTCCTGCCTGCCATCCCAGCTCCCATCCAGGTACGAATTCCTATATTTCTCCCTTCCCCCTGGGGCCATAAAATTTCCCCAGCTCAGCTGCCTTGCACGCTGGGCCTGCATTGTAAGCACATCCCGGAAAGAGGGAGTGCTTGTGCTTCAATAGCCTGCCTGAGGAAAGGTGAGCATTCTATCAGTGAAGTCCCTGCCCAAGAAGGGAACCTGACCCGGTAACAGAAGTTCCAATAGAGAACATTTGAAGTAAGAGATGGGCAGACGCCAAGGCAAGACCTCATCCAACAATCTGAAAAACAACATGAAAACACCAGATCCCAAGGACCCTACAACAGAAGGACTTGAACACCTTAACCCAGAAGAAGTGGAAAAAAGTGCCATTATGAAAGCAATAGAGTCCCTTAAACAGGATATGAATAACTCCCTTAAAGAATTGGATGAGAAATATAACAAAAAGTTTGAAGAAAGGAGTATAGAATTAGATGAGAAATATAACAAAAAGTTTGAAGAAATAAGTAAATCCGTGAATGAGACCCTGAGAAACCAAGAAAAAACAATCAAACAAGTAAAGGAAACAGTGCAAGAATTGAAAACTGAAATGGAGGCAATGAAGAAAACACAAACCGAGAACCGGCCGGATATGGAAAACCTAGGTAAACGAATGGAGACTACAGAATCAAGCATAACCAATAGAATACAAGAGATAGAAGAACAAATCTCAGATTCTGAAGATACCATAGAGAAAATAAATGCTCTGGTCAAAGAAAACGGCAAACCCAACAAATTCTCTTCACAAAACATTCAGGAAATCTGGGACACAATAAAAAAAACCAAATCTAAGAATAATAGGGATTGAAGAAGGAGAAGAACTGCAGATCAAAGGCCCAGAAAATATATTCAACAAAATTATAGAAGAAAACTTTTCCAACCTAAAGAACGATATTCCTATGAAGGTTCAAGAAGCATACAGAACACCGAATAGACTGGATCAGAAAAAAAAATCCCCTCGCCATATAATAATCAAAACACAAAACATACAGATTAAAGAAAAATTTTAAGAGCTTCAAAGGAAAAAGGTCAAGTGACTTATAAAGGTAAACCTATCAGGCTTACACCGGATTTCTCTGTGGAAACCATGAAAGCCAGAAGATCCTGGATAGAGGTACTGCAGAAACTAAGAGACCATGGATGCAAACCCAGACTACTATACCCAGCCAAGCTATTGTTTACTATCAACGAAGAAAACAAAATATTCCAGGATAAAAACAAATTTAAAAAATACGTAGCTACTAATCCAGCCTTACAGAGAATATTAGAAGGAAAATCACTACCGAAGGAATCCAACATTCCCAACACGGCCTACAATAACTCAAACATCTAGCGACCATTCACAAGCACAAATCAAAGAAGAAAAACACATACACTCTACTAACTAAAAAAAAAAAAAAATGACCGGAGTCAACAACCACTGGTCATTAATATCACTTAATATCAATGGTCTCAACTCACCTATAAAGAGGCACAGACTTAGAGATTGGATACGAAAACAGGATCCAACATTCTGCTGTCTACAAGAAACACACCTCAACCACAAAGACAGACACCTACTCAGAGTAAAGGGTTGGGAAAAGGTTTTCCAAGCAAATGGGCCTAAGAAACAAGCGGGTGTGGCCATTCTAATATCTAACAAAATCGACTTCAAACTAAAATCAATCAGAAGAGATGGAGATGGACATTTCATACTCATAACTGGAACAATTCATCAGGAGGAAGTCTCAATCCTGAATATCTATGCTCCTAATATAAAGGCACCCACATATGTAAAAGAAACTCTTCTAGAACTCAAGGCAGTCATCAAACCACACACACTAATAGTAGGAGACTTCAACACTCCTCTCTCACCAATGGACAGGTCAATCAGACAGAAACCAAACAGAGAATTGAGAGATTTATTGGAGGTATTGAATCAAATGGACTTAACAGACATCTATAGAACACTCCACCCAAATAGGAAAGAATATACCTTTTTCTCTGCAGCTCATGGAACCTTCTCGAAAATTGACCACATACTCGGTAACAAAGCAAACTTCCACAGATACAAAAAAATATTAGTAACTACCTGTGTCTTGTCAGATCACCATGGACTAAAATTAGAATTCAACAACAATGCTCCCCCCAGGAAGCCAACAAACTCATGGAAGCTGAACAGTCAACTACTAAATCACCCCTGGGTCAAGGACGAAATAAAGAAAGAAATTAAAGTCTTCCTTGAATTTAATGAAAACAAAGACACAACATACTCAAACCTATGGGACACTATGAAAGCCGTGCTAAGAGAAAAGTTCATAGCACTAAGTGCCCAATTAAAGAAAGCGGAGAAAGCACACATTGGAGACTTAACAGCACACTTGAAAGATCTAGAAAAAAAAGAAGCTGATTCACCCAGGAGGTCTAGAAGACTGGAAATAATCAAACTGAGGGCTGAAATCAACAAAATAGAAACACAGAAAACAATCCAAAGAATCAATGAATCAAAAAGCTGGTTCTTGGAGAAAATCAACAAGATTGACAAACCCCTATCCAAATTAATCAAACAGCAGAGAGAGAACATGCAAATTAATAAGATCAGAAATGAAAAGGGGGACATAACCACAGACACAGAGGAAATTCAGAGAATCATTAGATTCTTACTATGAAAGTTTATATGCCACAAAGTTGGAAAATGTAAAAGAAATGGATATTTTTTAGATAAGTACCATATACCAAAGTTGAACCAAGACCAGGTGAACAATCTAAATAGACCTGTTAGTCGCGAAGAATTGTGTTGGGATTTTGATAGGTATTGCATTGGTTCTATAGATTGCTTTTGGTTGGATGGCCATTGTTGCTGTGTTGATCCTATCCAAGAACATGGGAAATCTTTCCAATTTCTGGTATCTTCCTCAATTTCTTTTTTCAAAGACTTAAAGTTCTTGTCAAATAGGTCTTTCACTTCCTTGTTTAGAGTTACCCAGGGATATTTTTTGTTCTTTGTTTCTATTAAGAAAGGTGATGTTTCTCTGATTTTTGTCTTAGCTTCTTTACCATTTGTGTATAGGAGGGCTACTGATTTTTTGACATGATCTTGGATCCTGCCACATCACTGAAGGTATTTATCAGGTATAGTAGTTCTATGTTAGAGTTTCTGAAGTCACTTATGTACACTATCATATCATCTGCAAATAATGAAAGTTTGACTTCTTCCTTTCCAACATGAACCCCCTTGATCTCCTTTTCTTGGCTTATTGCTTATTAACACAATTCTTCACAGACCTTGAAAGAACAATAATCAACTTCATATGGAAAGACAAGTAATCCAGGATAGCCAAAAACTTAAAACTTCAAAAACTATGTTGAAGACATATGGAGAGAGTGGACAGACTTGTCTTATTTCTGATTTTAGTGGAATCACTTGGAGTTTCACTCCATTTAATTTGATGCTAGCTGTCGGCTTTCTCTATACTGCTTTTATTACATTAAAGTCATTTTCTTCTATTTCTCTGGGTTAGGATGATCAAGTCTTCCTGTCATGTGACTGCTATGTTCTGTTGTTACCATGTTGATTTTAGGTTGTTGAAGGAACTCTTGCATTCACACCTACCAATCTCTTCTTTCAAATGAGGCCAGCAGTGTCTATGCATCTTGGTCCAATCCTTGCTGTGGCTGTCTGAGTATTTGGGAGTTTTTCTTGGTCTGTTCCCTAATGTCAATGTCTGTCTCAGAAAGACTTTGAGGTCTCTATACACCTGCTTTCTTGGTCTTCTCTCCTGGTTTGCTCTCTGGTGCTCTGTCTTAATCGCCTCAGTGTTGTAGCATGCTCTTGGTCTCCTCAGTATTATAGCAAGCTTGTAGCTCTTAGGCAGTGTGTGGTTAGTAGCTTGGGGCGTCCAGGGGATGATTTGAGTTTAGGGGGAGACTCGCTGCAGGAACATCCATGCTGACTGGCTAGAAAAGTCAAGGCTTTTGGGGAAGGGCCCCTGGGTTTTATCCTATTTGGGAGGTCCTAGAGAGTGGGGCTTCTGGCTGTGTGGCTGTTCACTCACCTCTTAAGTCCCCTCAGTATTGGAGCAAGCTGTATTTTAGAGTTCCACCAAGATAGCAGAAGAATAGGTGGGTTTGGGAACAGGGTGTAGCTACTAGTTTGAATGGTGGCTCAATCGAGTGGGGGAAGCCTAACTGTAGGAAACTCCAGGCTGCTTGGCTAGAAAAACCAAGGGAATTGGGGAAGGGATCTGGGGTTTTGTCTTGATGGGGAGGTCCTAGAGAGTGGGGTGTCCTGCCATGTGGCTGTTTACTCACCTCTTAGGTCCCCTCAGTATTGGAGCAATTCAGCTTCTTTATGTAGGCATTTAGTGCTATAAAATTTCCTCGTAACACTGATTTCATTGTGTCCCACAAGTTTGGGTATGTTGTGTGGTCATTTTCATTGAATTTTAGGAAATCTTTCTTTTTGCCTTCATCTCTTCCTTGACCCAGTGATGATTCAGATGAACATTGTTTAATTTCCATATGTTTGTGGGATTTCAGAAATTAGTGTTGCTGTTAAATTCTAATTTTATACCATGATGACCTGATAAGATACATGGGGTTATTCCAATTTTTTTTAATCTGTTGAGGTTTGTTTTATTACCTAGTATGTGGCCAGTTTTGAAGAAGATTCCATGAGGTGCTGAGAAGAAGGTATATTCTTTTATATTTGGATGGAATATTCTATAGATCTGTTAAGTCCATTTGAGTCATGACATCTGTAAGTTCCCTCATTTCTCAGTTAAGTTTCTGTCTGGCAGACCTGTACAGTGGTGAGAGTGGGGTGATGAATCTCCCACCATTAGTGTGTGAGGTTTAATGTGTGATTTACGCTTTAGTAGTGTTTCTTTTCCATGTGAGGGTGTCCTTGTATTTGGGGCATAGCTGTTCAGTATTGAGATTTCCTCTTGATGGATTTTTACTGTGACAAATATGAAATGTCCTTCTTAGTCTCTTTTGATTAAATTTAGTTTGAGGTCTACTTTGGTTAGATAGTAGGATAGCTACACCAGCTTGTTTCTTAGGTCCATTTGATTGGAAAAATTTTCCCAACCCTTTACTCTGAAGTGATATCTCTCTTTGAGGTTGAGGTATGCTTCTTGTATGCAACAGAAGGATATATTCTGCTTTTGTTTCCAATCTGTTAGCCTGTGTCTTTTCTTATATGACTTGAGTCCATTTATATTAAGGGATATTAATGACCAGTGGTTGCTATCTCCTGTTAATTTAGTTTTTGTTGGTGGTGATATTATTTTGTGTGTTTTTCCCTATCTGGGATTTCCTGCTGTGAGATCATCTATTGTCTGTGTTTTTAGGGATATAGTTAACTTTCTTCAGTTGGAGTTTTCCTTCTCATACTTGGTGTCGGGCTGTTTTTGTGTCTAGGTATGATTAAGTCTGGTTCTGTCATGGAATATCTTGTTTTGTTCCTCTATGGTGATTGAAAGTTTTTCTGGGTATAGTAGTCTGGGCTTGAATCCATGGTCTCTTAATGTCTGCATAATGTTTAACCAGGACCTTATGACTTTCATTGTTTCAATTGAGAAGTCAGCTGTAATTTAGTGCTGATGGACCTGCCTTTATATGTTACATGGAGTTTTTTCTTTTCAGCTTTTAATATTCTTTCTTTATTCGGTATGTTTAGTGTTTTGCTTATTATGTGGTGAGGGAAATTTTTTTGATCCAGTCTATTTGGTGTTCTGTTAGATTCTTGTATCTTCATATGCAAATCTTTCTTTAGATTGGGGAAATTTTCTTCTTTGTTTGTGTTGAATATGTTAGCTGTGCTTTTGCATTAGACTTCTTCTTCCTCTATTCCTGATATTCTTAGGTTTGATCATTTCACGGTGTCCCTTATATTAGGTCCCTTATATTAGTTATCCCTTTTCACGGTCTCCTGAATATTTTGTGTTAAGCTTTTCTTGGATTTAGTGTTTTCTTTGATCTATGAGTCAGTTTCCTTTATGGTATCTTCAGCACTTGAGATTCTCTCTTCCATCTCTTGAATTCTATTGTTTGTGCTTACATTTGTTGTTCCTGATCATTTTCTCATAATTTCCGTGTCTGTAATTCCCTCAGTTTGTGTTTTATTTATTGTCTCTATTTTGGTTTCAAGTCTGGAAACCATTTATTTCATCTCTTTCATTGTGTTTTCTTGATTTTCTTTAAAGGATTTGGTGATTTCTTCCAACTTTTTATTTTGTCTTTTTCTCCAGTTTTTGAGGGAATTTTTCATTTTTCTCTAAGGGTCTCAAATATTCTCCTCAAGTTATTTTTTGATCATTTTGTTCTGGTGTTCAAGTCTTGCTGTTGTAAGACCACTAGTTTTTGTTGGTGCCATATTGTTCTTTTTGATGCTGAGTGTGTTCTTACCTTGTCTATCCATCTTTTCCTTTGGTTGGTGTAGTTGGAGCTGTGTCTCTGGTGTTCAATCTTCCAGATGCCAGTGAGTCCAAGACTCAGATGGTTGCTTTTCATGGTGAAATCAGGGCCATGGTCCCAATCACCCCAGAGGTCACTTAATGTTCTCAAAAGTTGCTCAGCACTCCTGGAAGGTTACTGCTCAAGTAATATTATCTCGCTTCTCAGGCCTTCAATGGGGTTAAATATTAGATAGTCATAGTTACCATTCTCTTATGATCTAGTCAAGTCATTTCCTATAAAAGACTTAGACTCCGTAGGGTAGAGTGTTCATTAAAACATTCAGCATATATTCCTTGCTTAGTATTGTTTATGCTGATTGTAATTCTAATCTTATACTTGATATCTGTTCCTAGTTTTGTATTAAATTTGGAGCTCTCTTATCAAAACAAAAGAGGAAGACACTGTGGGAGCTCCTTCCGCTCCTTTAACCAATAGCCTTTAAGATACCAGTCCACTTGGGTGTGGTCTCTTATACTGTAAAAGCAGAGATAAACATGTGCCCGCTCTCTTGCTTCTGACTCATGCTTCCAGGTGCTCGACTCTGTTCCTGTTTATACAGAAGACAGCTGTCTATGACAGTGATCTGTAAGTTTTCACCTTAAATAATTAACCCTTAACAACAATTCATAATTCTGAACTGTGTGGGATTGTTTTGTGACTTATGTCATCAGCCACAGTACTGAAAACAGCCTGGTATTGGCATAAAAACAGACAGGATGACAAATGGAACTGAATTAAAGACCCAGATATTAATCCACACACCTATGAACACTGATTTTTGACAAAGAAACAAAAAATATAAAATATAAAAAGAAAGCATATTGAACAAATCATGCTGGTAAAACTGGATAACAATGTGTAATAGAATTAAAATAGATCCATATCACCATGCAAAAAATTCAAGTGCAAATGGATCAAAGACATCAACATAAGGCCAATCAAGCTGAATCTCATAGAAGAGAAAGTGGGAGGTACACTTGAACGCATTGACATAAGAGACCACTTTCTAAATATAACCCCAGTAGCATGAACACCGACAGAAACAATTAATAAATGTGATCTCCTGAAACGAATAAGTTTCTTTAAGCAAAGGATATGATCAACAAGACAAAATGGCATCCTACAGAATGGGAAAAGATCTTTACTAACCCCAATCAAACACAGAACTCATCTCCAAAATACACAAATAACTCAAGAAATTGGTCATCAAAAGAATAAATAATCCAATAAAAATGGAATAAAGACCTAAACAAAGAACTCTCAACAGAGGAATCTAAAATGGCTGAAAGACACTTAAGGAAATGCCCAACATCTTTAGCCATCAGAGAAATGCAAGTCAAAAAAACTTGGAGATTTCACCTTATACCTGTAACCATGGCCAATACCAAAAACACTGATGACAACTTTGCTGGAGAGGTTGTGGAGTAAAGAGAACACTCCTTCATTGGTGGTAAAAGTATAAAATGCTACAGCCCCTTTAAATATGGCAGTTTCTAAGAAAATTAAGAAACAACCTTCCTCAAGACCCAGCAATACCACTTTTGGGTATATTCCCAAAGGATGCTCAATTGTACCACAAGGACATGTGGTACAGGACAATTATCTATATTCTGTTAATTATGTTTTAAATAAACATTGACTGGACAGTAGCCAGGCAGAAAGTATAGGTGAGACAACCAGACAGGAAGTAGAGATGGGTCAATGAGAACAAGAGAATTCTGGGAAAGAGGAAGCCCATTCCTCTACAGTCCTGTCCCAACCACAGAAGAAAAAAGATGTGATTGCACTGCTGAAAAAGGTACTGAGCTGGTACAGGAGAATTGTCTGTAGTCTGTCAATCATGTTTTAAATAAACGCTGATTGGCCAGGCAGGAGGTGTAGGTGGAAAACCAGACAGAAGGTGGAAATGATGCAAGAAGAGCAGGAGAATTCTGGGGAGGAGGAAATTGATTCCCCAACTCCTGCCCAGACCACCGAAGAAGCAACATGTGAGCTGACAGCTAGGAAAGGTACTGAGCCACATGGCTAACACAAACAAGAATTATGGGTTACCGTAAGATGTAAGAATTAGTTAATAAGAAGACTGAGCTAATGGGCCAATCAGTCTATAATCTGATGGAGTCCTGTGTGTGATTTTCTTTGGGACTTGCCAGCTGTGGGGTACTGCGTGGGACAGATATCCCAACAAGCCGGCCCTTCATGTTACATCAAGCCATGTGGATAACAAAGATAAAAATAATGAGTTAATATAAGTTATAAGAGTTAATAAGAAGCCTGAGCTAATGGGCCAGTCCGTTTATCATTAATATAGACCTCTGTGTAATTTCTTTGGGGCTAAATAGCTGTGGAACCTGGTGGAAGGACAAAAAACAGGGAGGACAGAAACCCCAGACAACAGACAAGTACTCAACTACATTCATAGCAGCATTGTTTGTCATAACCATAACATGGAAACTCCCTTAAAGAAATAGAAGATAATAAAAACAAAAAATGGAAAAATTAATAAACTTATAAATATAAAATATAATTATAAATTATAAATATAATTATATAAAATATGATTGTGGTTATGCATTATAAATATAAACTATAATATATAAATTGTGTTTATGTACATAAATATATTATAAATAAATTAATTAATATAAAGAATTAATAAATCTCTCAGAAAAACAAGAATACCAAAAAAAAATCAAACATGTTAAGCAAACACTTCAAGATTTGAAGTTTGAAATAGTAGCAATAAAGAAAACACAAACAGAGGGAATTCTGGTTATAGAAAATCTGAGTAAATGAACAGGAACTACAGAGACAAGCATAACCAACACAATACAAGAGACAGAAGAGAGAATCTCAAGACTTGAATATACTATACAGGAAACAGAGTCGGTGGTCAAAAAAAATCATTAAATCCTACAAATCCTTAACACAAGACATCCAGGAAATCTGGGACACTATGAAAAGACCAAATCTAAGAATAGTAGGGATAGAAGAGGAGAAGAACTCCAGCTAAAAGCACAGAAAATATATTCAACAAAATCATAGAAAAAAAACTTTCCCAACCAAAACAATGATATCCCTGCTGAGGGAGTTTCTTTCACAGACTGAGAAACCAATGATAATGGCACTGGGATTTGTCTCTTCTGCATGTACTGGCTTTGTGAGATCCTAGTCTCTTTGGATGCATACCTTCCTAAGCCTAGATGGAGGGGGGAGAGCCTTGAACTTCCCACAGGGCAGGGTACCCCTCCCTCTCTTAGGACTGGAGGGGGAGGGAGAAGGGTGACTGGGGGAGCAGGAGGGAAATGGGAGGAGGGGAGGAAGTGGAAATTTTGAATGGTATTATTTAGAAAGAAATAAAAAATGAATAAAAAATAAAACCAAAAAAAAAGACTTTGCTATTACATGGCAACAAGCTAAGGAGATTATAAAAAGATGTGCAACTACCTCTTTCTATAATCAAACACCATTGCCTGCAGAGAGTAACCCGAAAGGTACTCAAAGGAATGAAATCTGACAGACAGATGTGTTTCATTTTACAGAATTTGGTCAATTAAAATATGTACACCATCCCATAGACACATATTCAGGTTTTCAATGGGCAACTTCTCTGAGCTCAGAAGAGGTTGATTCAGTAATTACACATTTATTGGAAGTTATGGCCATCATGAGTATACCTGCACAAATAACGACAGACCTTGGTTCAGTATATGTATCTAAAAAATATGAAACGATTTTTTGCTAATAATAATATAAAGCACATTACAGGTATACCAAATAATCCTACAGGTCAGGCAGTTATAGAAAGGTCAAATCATCCTATAAAGGATATGCTGAACAAACAGAAAGGTACGGAAAATAACCCCAGAAAGAGATTGCATAATGCTTTATTAACCTTGAATTTTCTTAACACTAATGAGAAAGGAACAACAGCAGCAGAGAGGCATTGGATAATGGAAAAAACTTCTGAATTGAGTCAACCAGTATATTTCAAGCATGTGTTGACCTCACAATGGAAACCAGGAGATTACTTTGTTGGGGAAGGGGTTTCACTCTTGTTTCCACAGGAGAAGAAAAATAATGGATACCATCAAAATTAATAAAGATTTGCTTTGAAAAGGAGAAACCTATTGAAACAGAGAAATGACAGCTCATCCACAATGGTGACAACCATACAGGTGGTAAGAAAAGCCATATAGGGTTGGGTCAGGGTTCTGCTCTTATCTTTGCAGGAAAATGTACATCATCAAAATTTCAAGAGATCCTGGATGTTTGAATGCTGACAGAAGAAAAAATAACTATCCACCAAGGAGCATCTAGAAAACAAAATATGGTTTATGAATACAAGTATGAGTTATACTTACATACACACACACACACACGTGTGTGTGTGCAAGCATGTATATTAATATATCTAGCTGGTTTTGGAGTTGAACAATGGCTCTGTTTTTCTCTAAATCCAAGTGTGTTGTTAAAAGGAACATTCAGAGTTTCTGTCTCATATCAAGAGCCATCTGGTATGGGACAGAAGAAAGACTTTAGGAAAAATTTTTACTTTCTCCATGCCTGTTTGTCTATATCATATTCTTGAATGTATGTGAATGATGTTTAAGTTTTTCATGATGGACAATAGATTTTCCTACAGATCCTTTTCCTGCAGTAGTCTTTGAAGTTTCCAGAAAGACATTGGGCCATATAGCAACAACTCTACCTAGTTGAGATGGCATAGTGATGCAGACAGTGCTACTTAAGACCACTTCTCTTTTTTAGGCTACCAGCTCCTGAAATGGTGGACCTTCTCATGACATTCTGGCCAGAACTCCAAATAAGATCTTTGGGGAAAAAAACCCTATCTATCGACTGCTTGGAAATTGTTTGCAACTATACTGGACAATAATTTTGAAACTTAACCATTACTTTAATTTTGCAGGATCCCATTAAGAGAACATCACCCCCATGACATCAGGAAGAAATTCGAGAAGACGAAGCCCCCATCCCAAAAGAGTTTGTCCATAGGGTTTGGAACACTGTCTAGGGGTTGTTCATTATTACTTGTATTAGATAGAGGGTTGGAGTAAAAACTATGTTTGTTAAAAAAAAAAGAAGGGGATAGTAATAGTGGGCAATAGACTGAATAATTGTTAGATATTATTCATAGATAATTTACATTGGTATAGTTTTTGTATATTGATACAAGTTCAAATTATATTTGTTACTTTTGTTTATATTATTTGTACACCTATTCAAAGTTATTTTGTCAGATTGTATATATGTATGTTATTATCTCTGGTTAGGACATTTTTTATATTGATACAACTTTTAGGATATATTTTCATATTGTATTATATATTAATCCTACATCTGATCAAGATACTTATAGATTGTTTACATTTTGAGGTAATTGTCCTCATTTGTTGCAGATTTATTTACAGATTATTTAATATTCTGATATGAAGTCTTAGTCTTTAAGTAATATAGATATTAATTATTATAGGTCAATAATTGTTCATACTTGCTGTATATACAGTGAGATCAATTAGTTTCCTTAGATACATGGAGATTGTAGTGTGTCTAGATAGGTAATCTTCAACCACTTCAAGGATCTGTGGAACATGGCATTTAAATAACTTAGGGTTTTGTTGACATGGGACATGATTGCTTCTGACAGCACCAATCTATTCCTGAGAGAATGTTGAGTACCAAAGACACTCCACTTGGAGCTTCTTTTCTTTTTGGAAAAACTGACCTTTGGGCAAGGAACTGACAATGCCTCAACCACTGACAAGTTACATGATATCCAGAAATGGATAAGCAGGATTGTCAAATCTTGCCAAGACAGGATAAGACGGTTTTGAAATTTTTCCTGCCTCTGAAAATGGTCTGCCCATTATGCTAGGCCATAGCCAAAGATGGTTGCTTCAACGTTGCAAAATGAAACTTTTGGTGATTGCTCAGGTAGCTAATTGTCTCTGTCATATATTACTCACTTTGGAAGCTACTTGATTGTACTTCCTGCCTGCTCAAGTAATATTATCTCCCTTCTCAGGTCTTCAATGGTGTTAAAGATTCGATCGTCTTAGTTACCATCCTCTTATGATCTAGCCAAGCCATTTCCTATACAAGACTTAGACTCCTTAGAATAGAAAGCTTATTATAACATTTAACACATGTTCCTTGCTTAATAATGTTTATGATGATTGTAATTCTAATCTTATACTTGATATCTGTTCCTAGTGTATATTGTTTTGTATTGAGTTTAGAACTCTCTTACTTAAACAAAAAGGGGTGGTGCTGCAGAAGCTCCTTCTGCTCCTTCAACCAACAGCCTTTAAGATACTAGCCTACTTGGGCATGGTCTCTTGCTTTAAAAAGCAGCAGCAGCCCTGCTCTCTCTTTCTTGCTTCTGGCTCTGCTTCTGGCTACTAGACTCCTAGTCATGCAAAGGGCTGTCATCTAGGACAGCGATTTGTAAGTTTTCCCCTTAAATAAATAATCCTTTTATTAATTATAATTCCAAACTTGTGTGGGATTGTTTATGACTTACATCTACATATTTCTATGAAGGATACATGAAGCTAACAGAACACCAAATACACTGGATCAAAAAAAGTCCCCACACCATATAATAATCAAAATTCAAAACATACTGAATAAAGAAAGAATATTAAGAGCTACAAAGGAAAAAGGTCAAGTAACATATAAAGGTAGACATATCAGAATTACACCCAAATTCTCAATGGAAAACATGAAAGCCAGAAGGTCCTGGGCAGATGTGCTGCAGACTCTAAAAGATGCAAGCCCAGACTACTATACCCAACAAAGTTTTTAATTATCATCGATGTAGAAAACAAGATATTCCATGGAAAAACCAGATTTAAACAATACCTATCCAAAAATCCAGATCTACAGAAATGATTAGAAGAAAAACCCCAACCCAAGGAAGCTAACTGTACAAACAAAAACACAGACAACAGGTAACCCCCACACCAGAAAATCCCAAAGAAGGGAAACACACCAACTACCACCAAAAAATAACAGAAATTAACAATCTTTGGTCATTAATTCTCTTAAATCAATGGAATCAATTCACCTATAAAAAGACACAGTTGTAGCTGGGTGATGGTCGCATATGCTTTTAATGCCAGGACTCAGGAGGCAGAGGCAGGCAGATCTCTGTGGGTTTGAAACCAGCCTGGTCTGCAGGAGCTAACTCCAGGACAGGCTACAAAGCTATAGAGAAACCCTGTCTTGAAAAACAAAAAAAAAAGCAAAAAAACAAACAAACAAAAAGCACACAGTCATGCTCGCTTCGGTAGCACATATACTACTAAAATTGGACAATACAGAGAACAGCGGCCGAAGTTTTGAGGACTCGGCCGGAGCTCGGTCACTGAGTGTCCCGCAGACCAGCACAGCGGCGGAGATGCGGCCCCTGGATGCGGTGGAGCTGGCGGAGCCCGAGGAGGTGGAGGTGCTGGAGCCGGAGGAGGACTTCGAGCAGTTTCTGCTGCCCGTCATCCACGAGATGCGCGAGGACATCGCGTCGCTGACGCGCGAGCGCGGGCGCGCGCCCGTGCACAACCGGGGCAAGCTGTGGGAGATGGACAATATGCTGATTCAGATCAAGACGCAGGTGGAGGCCTCCGAGGAGAGCGCGCTCAACCACCTCCAGGGCGCGGGCGGCGCCGAGCCCCGCGGCCCCAGGGCGGAGAAGGCCGAGGAGAAGGCGCAGGAGATGGCGAAGATGGCCGAGATGCTGGTGCAGCTGGTGCGGCGGATAGAGAAGAGCGAGTCGTCGTGAGCGGGGCCGCGGTCTCCAGCCAATGGATTCTGGTCGAGTGATGGCGATTGGCTGACATGACACCCTAGAGAAGCTGAAACCAGAGAGCCTTTTGTTTTCCCTTTTTTTTTTTTTTTTTCTTTTCTTTTTTTCTTCCCCCCCTCTGTCTTGACTCTGTTCTCACTGACACTACGTTTCTGCTACGGTCTGCGGTTGACGACCTCGATATGAGTTTTGATTATTCAGCGGTTCTTTTTGTTTGTTTGTTTGGGGGAAATAACTTTGATTTGGAAAATGCGCTCACATACGGGAATTGGGGCCTAGATTGTAAGCCCTTGTGGCAGTCGGATGACGTTCGTTCCTGGGCTTTGGTTGTTGTTTATGCATTTTGAGGTGCTTTGCTCCTTCTTGGGTGACCTGATAGCTCCTTGGAACTTTGGGTCCCTGTGAAACTTGTGACTCGGGTTGGAGCTCACCGGCTCTGGAAGTTCTGAAGGAGCTGCGTTCTAGAAGACCAGTCCATGCAGCAATGTCAGAAGAAGGGACAAAAAGGGACCAGACTGGGACTGCGGATGGGCCGGATATGGCTAGGACTGATGACCTGGGAGATGGGTCGGAGGATAGTATTGTTTCTATCAGGGGGGGCTTTAATTTCTATGTGAGACCAAAGGAGGAGAGATGTATTTTGTGCAAAATTTAAATTTTATGTGCTCCGCTATCTATTGTAACCTGTTTGGTGAGTTTGTTTGGACAGCCTAACTCATTTCTAAATGAAATGGAACCCAGAATGGGACACGAAGTCTTGACAGTCTGTACAAGTTGATATTTTATCCTCATATATTTGAGGAGATCTGGGCATAAAATAAAAGACATTTGCAGTGCCCGTTGTGGGCTGAGAAGGAAATCTTGGAACTGTCTGCAGTGGACCCTAAACTTCAAGGAAGAGGCGTCTTCAAGGTTCATATGTAGTCAAGCTATAAGTGTATTGAGTAGCAGACCTGAGAAGCATTTGAGGTCAAAACCCCTACCATGTTTGAAAAATCTTACATGTTAATAAAATATTCGTTTGCTTGAAAAAAAAAAGAGCTAACAGATATCATGACTCAAATGAAATTAATAGACATCTAGAAAAGATACCACCCAAACACAAAAGAATATACCTTCTTCTCAGCAAATAAGGGAACTTTCTCTAAAATTGACCACATATTCAGTAACAAAGCAAACTTCAACAGAAACAAAAAAAATGCAGTAACCCCCTGTGTGTTATTGGATCACCAT
Source organism: Myodes glareolus (assembly GCF_982192425.1). NCBI lineage: Eukaryota > Metazoa > Chordata > Mammalia > Rodentia > Cricetidae > Myodes > Myodes glareolus. The sequence continues at coordinate 74,616,244 of NC_142026.1, forward strand.
AGTTTAAAATTAGAATTCAACAGCAACACTAATTTAAGATAGCCCACAAACATGAAAATTAAGCAGTGCTCTATTGAACCACCTCTGGGACAAGGAAGAAATAAAAAAAGAAAATCAAGATTTCCTAAAATTCAGTGAAAATGAAGACACAATGCACCCAAACCTATGGAACACTAGGAAAGCAGTGCTCAAAGAAAAGTTCATAGCACTAAGTGCCCACATAAAGAAAATGGAGAAAGCTCATACTAGTGACTTAACAGCATACCTGAAAGCTCTAGAATTAAAAGAAGCAAACTCACTCAGGAGGAGTAAAAAAGAGGAAATAATCAAGTTGAGGGCTGAAGTCAACAAAATGGAAATACACAAAACAATCCAAAGAATAAATGAAACAAGGAGCTGGTTATTTGAGAAAATCAACAAGATTGACAAACCCTTACCAAACTAATCAAAGGCAGAGAGAAAACATCCAAATTAACAAAATCAGAAATGAAAAGGGAGACAAAACAACAGACACTGAGAAAATTCAGAGAATCATTAGGCCATACTACAAAAACCTGTACTCCACAAAATTGAAAAATGTAAAAGAAATAAACAATTTTCTGAATAAGTACCACATACCAAAGTTAAATCAAGATCAGGTGGACAATTTGAATAGACCTATAACCTGCAAGGAAATGGAAGCTGTCATAACAAGCCTCCCCACCATAAAAAGCCCAGGGCTAGATGGTTTTAATGCAGAATTCTATCAGAACTTCAAAGAAGAACTACCACCTATACTCCTCAAAGTATTCCACATAAGAGAAACAGAAGGAATATAACCAAATTATTTTTATGAGGTTACAGCTACCCTGATACCAAAACTACACAAAGACTTAACAAAGAAAGAGAATTACAGGCCATTCTCACTCAAGAACATAGATACAAAAATACTCAATAAAATCCTGGCAACCTGCATCCAAGAACACATCAAAAGATTCATTCACCATGATCAAGTCAGCTTCATCCCAGAGATGCAGGGCTGTTTTAATATATGAAAATCTATAAATGTAATTCATAATGTAAAAATACTGAAAGAAAAAAATCACATGATCATTTCATTAGATGCTGAAAAAATATTCAACAAATTCCAGCACCCATTTATGATAAAAGTCTTGAAGAAATCAGGGATACAAAAGACATATCTAAACATAATAAAAGCAATATAGAGTAAGTCGACAAACAGCATCAAATTAAATGGATAGAAACTCAAAGCCATCCCACTAAATTCATACAAGAAAAGGCTGTCTACTCTATCCATATCGATTCAATATAGTTCTTGAAGTTCAGTTTAAAGCAATAAAATAATAAAAGGAGATCAAGGGATTCAAATTGGAAAGGAAAAAGTCAAACTTTTGTTATTTGCAGATGATATGATAGAATACATAAGTGACCCCAAAACTCTACTAGGGAACTTCTATAGCTGATAAATGTCTTCAGTAATATAGCAGGATATGAGATCAACTCAAAAAACTCAGTAGCCCTCCTGTATACAAATAATAAAGAAGATAAGAAAGAAATTATAAAAATGTCACACTTCACAAAAAACACAAATAGCATAAAATATCTAGGGTAACACTAATGAAAGAAGTGAAATACCTGTTAAGGGAGAACTTTATGCTTTTAAGGTAAGAAACTGAAGAAGATACCAGAAAATGGAAAGATCTCCCATGCTCTTGCATGGGTATGGTCAACACAATAAAAATTGCAATCCTACCAAAAGCAATCTATAGATTCAGTGCAATCCCTACTAATACTCAACAAAATTAATCACTGGCCTTGAAAGAACAATACTCAATATCATATGGGGGAAAACCGAATAACCAAAACAATCCTGTACAATAAAGGAACTTCCAGAGGCATCACCATCCCTGACATCAAGCTCTATTATAAAGCTGCAGTATTATAAAGCTACAAACTGTCAGGGCACAAAAACAGAGAGGTTGACCAATGGAATCAAATTGAAGACCCGATATTAATCCACACAACTGTGAACACCTGATTTTTGACAGAGAAGCTATAATTATACAATGGAAAAAAAGAAAGCATCTTCAACAAATGGTGCTGGCATAAATGGATGTCAAAATGTAGATGAATTAAAATAGATCCATATCTATCCCCATGCACGAAGCTCAAGTCCCATGGATTAAAGGCACCAATATAAATCCAACCCCACTCAACTTAATAAAAGGGAAAGTAGAAATTAGTCTTCAATGCATGGGCACAGGAGACAACTTCCTAAATATGACCCCAGAAACACAGACACTAAGAGCAACATTGAATAAATGGGACCTACTGAAACCGAGAGGCTTCTGTTAAGCAAAGGACACTGTCAATAAGACAAAACAGCAGCCTACTGAATGGGATAAAATCTACACCAACCCAACATCAGACAGAGGACTGATTCCAAAATATATAAAGAACTCAAGAAATTAGACATCAAATTCCAAATAACTCAATTTAAAAAAATGGGGTAGAGAACTAAACACAGAATTCTCAAAAGAAGAATCTCAAATGGCTGGAACACTTAAGAAAATGCTCAACATCCTAAGCCTCCAGGGAAATACAAATCAAAACAACTCTGAGATGCCATCTTACAATAGTCAGAACTGCTAAGACCAAAAACATCAATGATAGCTTATGCTCGAGAGAATGTGGAGTAAGGGGAACATCCTCCATTACTGGTGGGAATGCAAACTTGTACAACCACTTTGAAAATCTGTTTTGCAGTTTCTCAGAAAACTGGGAATCAACCTACCTCAGGACCCAGCAACACCATCTTAGGTATACCCAAAGTAGGCTCAATCATACTACAAGGGCATTTGTTCAACTATGCTCATAACAACAGTATTTGTCATATCCAGAACCTGGAAACAACCTAGGTGAACTGAAGAATGGATAAAGAAAATGTAGTTAATTTACAAAAAGAGGTACTACTCAGAGGTAAAAAACAATGGCAACATGAAATTTACATGCAAATGAATAGAACTAGAAAAAACATCCTGAGTGAGGTAATACAGACCCAGAAAGATGAACATAGTATGTACTCAATCATAAGTGGATACTAGCTGTAAATCAAAGGATTATAACTACTATTTAAATTACTCTATTTCCTAATAAGAGAGGCAAAGACAGGACATGGATTTGAGTGGTTAGTGTGGTGTGAAGGAACATGGAGTAGTTGGAGGGGAAGAACTCATAACTAGAATATACTGTATAAAAAAGTCTATTTTCAATTTAAAAATGTAAAAGCAAACAAAATGGGTAAAAGCATATATGATAATTTTATGCTATCAAAACAAAAATCATAAGCCTTAGCTCTTGAAATCATTATCCTTAGCAGGACACAACATACATAGGTTTTTAACAAGCTCTGCCTTTTAACAGGGAATTCATGAGGTTGTGAGGATCCTGCCCATGTTCCTGGTGAGTTGTTTAGGACACAGGACTCTGATGACCGCCCCTGTCCATTCATTGACACTATATTCCTAGGGCCATGCACAGTTTTAGACAATCGTGGGTGAAGCATGTTGATAAAGTAACAAGATCCTCATCTGGCTGCAACAAGGACAACTCAGATTTAATGTAGAATGAAGGGTCTGGAAAAAGTGGAAAATGTAGATCCAAGCCAATGGTGGATCTGAGAACAGGTCTTGATAAATCTTAATCACAAACCCACATGAAGACCAACACAGAGCTCTGTTAACCTGTGCTCAGCATCATGTTATTCAAACAAAAGATGGATCCACGGGCTGGAGAGTTGGCTCAAGGGTAAGAGTATTGCCTGCTCTTCCAAAGATCCTGGTTCAATTCCCAGCAACCACATGGTGGCTCACAACCATCTCTAATGAGGTCTGGTGCCCTCTTCTGTCCTGCAGGCATACACACAGACAGAATATTGTATACATAATAAATAAAAATTTTAATAAAAGAAAATAGTTTTGTGTGTTATTTTTATTTTAAATTATTTATTTATTAAAAATTTCCATCTCCTTCCCTCCTTCCATTTCCCTCCCACTCCCCACTCCTCCTCCCCCTCACTCTCCGAGAGTCCTAAGAGAAGTCAGGGTGCCCTACCCTGTTAGAAGTCCAAGGTCCTCCCTCCTCCATCCAGGTCTAGGAAAATGTGCGTCCAAACAGACTAGGCTCTCAAAAAGCCAGTACAAGCAGTAGAATCAAAACCCCAGTGTCATTATCATTGGCTTCTCAGTCTGCCCCCATTGTCAGCCACATTCAGAGAGTCCGATTTGATCATATGCTCCATCAGTCCCAGTCCAGCTGGCCTTGGTGAGCTCCCATTAGATCAGTCACACCATCTCAGTGGGTGGGTGCACCCCTCACAGTTCTGACTTTTTTGCTCATGTTCTTCCTCGTTCTGCTCTTCATCTTGACCTTGGGAGCTCAGTCCAGTGCTCCAATGTAGGTCTCTGTCTCTATCTCCATCCATCGCTGGATGAAGGTTCTGTGGTGATATGCAAGATATTCATCAGTGTGGCTATGGGAGAAGGTCAGTTCAGTCACCCTTTTCTCTGCTGCCCAAGGACCTAGCTGGGGACATCCCCATGGACACCTGGGAACCCTTCTAGAGCCAATTCTCTTGTCAACCCTAAAATGGCTCCCTTAATTAAGATATCTTCTTTCCTGTTCCCATATACACCATTCCTACATCTCCCTCTTCTTCCCTGAAGGCATACACACAGACAGAATGTTGTATACATAATAAATAAATAAATATTTTTTAATGAAAGAAAATAGATTTTTTAAGAAAAAGAAAAAAAAAGATGTATCCAATCCCTTAGACTGGAAGTCTAATGTGGAGCTTAGCATTGCTTTATTATGAACAATTAATTGATTGACAAAAAATTCATAAAACTGTTTGAAGGGGAAATGGAATGTAGTCAGTGACATAACGTTAGTTTCATGACTGGAAAAACAAAATTCACCATTTTCATTCTTCAGTTGCCAATATCTGTGCTCGATACTGTTAACACCTTACTCGACTGGCATGCACTTCCTCCCCTAGTGTCTTTACCATGAAGTGTCTCAAAATCTGAAGGGTCATTAACCCTCTAATTTTCATGTCTAAAAATGCCATCAGATTTTGATCATTGATTGTCCTTTTCCCTTTTACATGCACTCCACTGTAATATATCACCATCTTTGGAGTTTATCTTTAATTACAAAAAATCAGTAATAGAAAACTCTGATGCAATAGCCTCCTTCATAAAATTTCTCCTTTACATGGCACATCAAAGACATAAAGATAATCTCAATGTTTCATTGTGAGACCCAGGAGTCAGAAAAGCTCCACTGCTTCAGGAAAGAAGCTCAACATTCACTGAGCCCTCATGGAAATGTGCATGTGTGTGTAGAGACTTTTCCATTGTCCCAAGGAACAGAACCACCTTGGCTCCTGCCTTCCTCATTGTAATTAAATCCCAGAGAAAGTGAGCATGGAATCATTGTTGGAGTTGGACAGCTCCATGCTTACATTTCAGCTGTTGATGCCTGATCTCTGGCCCTTAAAATACATATGTCATAAGGAATTAATTAATGTCACAGATGCCTTACTTAATTGCAGGGAAAACACTGTGTGCTTACTAAATTTATATCATTGTAGTAATATATTAAGGGCACATTACATCTTCTGTTTTCTTGGGTGCATACTGAAGTCATTTGTCGCAGTTTCCAAATAGAAATCAAAGCCCACAATTGGGAAGAGGAATAATTCAATGCCAGACAGCTGAAACTTAGGAAAATAAATGCTGTTGGCACCTCTTTGAACCAATTCAGCTGTGACTTCTTAAAATATTTGCTGTTGTCCAACAAGAGTGAAATTTTGCTCAAAATATTCATTATTTGACTCTTTCCCATTAAACAAGAGAACTTAAGAGAGAGCTTGCAATGAGGCATCAATATTCCAAAGTCAAAGTTAGAAAATTGTCAAGAGAATACAAAGCCTAGCTGGGATGATCTCCTTGGGTAACAATTTGACTGTGTCTGGAATCAACTAAGAAAAAAGGAGATGAACACCTTTATAAGGGACGTTTTATCAGAATTTTAAATATTAATTTCATTAATATTATTTATACTGGTGGTTTGTCTCAGTGTATGTCTATCCTGGTGTCTGTGGAGGTCACATATGGTCATCAGGTCCCTCGGAACTGTTGTTATGGATGGTGTGATGCATGAAGTGGTTGCTGGGAACTGAAACAATATCCTCTGGAAGAGCATATTGTGTGTGTGTGTGTGTGTGTGCACATGCATGTGTGGAAGGAGATGGACATGTGTGCTTCATTCACAGAGAATAGATAATGGTAAATGTGCCCCCTTGAACTGAAAAATAATTTGATCAAAAGTCAATAATCAAGATCTGAACCTACTTGGGAAAGAATAGAAAATAACTCACTTCCCAAAACAGCAAACACTGGATACAGTGTGACTGTAAAGGAAGTCAAATAAACATAGAGCCTGCACTTAGGATCCAGTCACTTAGATTCCACCCAATACTGACACAGATTCAGGACAGAGACTCTTCTACATTTCACCATGAGCTGTTTATGAAAAGCAACAGCAATTGTCCTCAGCTGGTAAACTCTGGTGGACACACGGGTTTAAAGGACTGACCCAACAGAGTTTATCTGACTATGTGGTCAGTCATTGTGTTACATGTGGAATGCCATGGAAGGGGGCCATGGGAAAAGGTTGGAGAAGACCCCATCATGACACTACATCCTGGGAAGTTCATATCCACCAGCAAATGTGATGTCTCTGCTGGAAATCTACATATAACCCATCTGTGTCAGAGAGGACTAATGAGATGCCATGTGAGGCTGTCGGGAATCTGAGTCAAGTTCATCACATGGAGTTCATCTCACCAGGTCAGGTGTTGGTGTGACGTTTCACACAGGTCCATACAAGAAAAGGGGTTACTGCAGGAAGAATTTTGACTTTTGCAGAGGCAGGAGAGCCAGTTTCTGGTGAATTGCCTTACTTTTGCTTCACAAAAGGCTTTTATATTATTATTGCACCTTAGCAAGTAAATTTCCACATGCCTAAACCTCTCATCTGAAGCTTCCCTATAGAGATAAATGCCAAAGTCAGAGGACCACTTAGTTTTCTGAGTGCTCCTACAACCAAATATTAGTTGGATTTGACATTACAAGAAAAACTTACATAAGCTTTACATATGTCAAACAGAAGATAGAGAACAAACTTATTACAAAGGCAGATGCTAACACTCCAGCATACAAGCCAGCTGCATTGCTCTGCAGGGAACACCAACACAACCAGGAGAGGGCAGCACCTCTTTTCACTGACAAAGATGCCTGTTGGTGGGAAAGGTGAATGAGCTCACAGCTCTCAGTGCCACTCTAACTGGTCCGAATGGCATGCACTATCACTTATTCTCAGGTCAGAAAAAGCAGGTGTCCATGAAATCAATAGGAGAGAGTCACTCTAGCCATGTGACACACTTGGCATGACAACTCACACAGGTGCAAAAGATGTGTGGGGCTGAAATAGGAATGTCCCCTTTGAAATGGATATGATGAAATACTTGGGACATTTCCCCAGGGTGGGAGCCTTATACTAAATACAATTTTATTATTTCTTTGAAGAAAATTACATGTGTAAATATATTTTATCATTTTCACCACGTACTCTAGGGAACTTTTTCTTTCCTTTTCTGTGCCTGATATAACCTAGACTGACAGAAACCCCCTGCATAATAAAGGTTTCTTTAAAGTCCTAATACTCTTAACTCTACCACCTAAACCCTGATGTCAAAGAATTGAGCACAGCATCAGATTTACGTATTACTGGGGATCAAACACAGACATCTAATAATGTCACACAAAAACTCTACCAACTGACCATTTTCCTGATTTACTAAAGGACATGTATAGACAGGCTTACAACATAGTAGTTATTCCTATTGACACTGATAGAAAGGAAACTAAGGATGTCTGCTGGACTCAGCAACAAAGGGGGGAAATACTCAGTGACTTCTATCTCATCATCCATGTGACAAACAGGACATGTATGTGCTCTGGACCCATCATTTGAAGTGATGTTAAGTTAGAGAATTTCCTCCATGGGACACATTCCTACTATGGGATCATTACTAAAGAGGAGGTTGGAAATTTATAAGAATCAGAGGTGGTGGATGATACAAGATTCTCTGTTCTGAAACTGCAATACAGTTGCACATCTGAGCTCACAGTGGTTGTGATTACATCTACACATCCCCTATAAGCTAGGAGATTGGTACAAAATCCCATCTATAGATCAAGAGCAATTGGCATCTGAGATAAACTGGAGAGGCAGAAGCAGGTCTCTTTAATGGTGTGGCCCCTGGAACCATGCCCAAGAATATGAGAAGTACAAATTGAGCAACATGGAGGAAGAGAATAGAAAGTTAGGTTGCAAGAAAGGGCAGTGGATTTTCAACAACTCACAGGTCACAGAAGAAATCAAAAAGAAAATCAGGTCAATGAGCAGAGAAACCAGCAAGAGAATGTGAGGGAGAAATGGACGGGTGCATGGTGGACTCCATCAAAACACAATACATACTGACATGACATTTTCAAACAATTAATATGTTAATCGCATGGCCAGGTTGGTGGCCAACACCTTTTAAACAAACAATTGAGAAGCAGAGACAGGAAGATTCCTATGAGTTCCAGCCCAGCCTGGCCTACATAACCAGCTCCAGGACAGCCAGGGCTCCACAGAGAGACACTGTATTAAAACAACAACAAAGATAATTAAACTCATAAGTATAAGAAAAGATAGGAGATGAAAAAATGAAAGATCAGAAATTGAACACTACAGGATAAAGTGGGTGTGTCAGGGGTGGAGTATGGTTCAGGAGAAGTAGAATACTGAAGGCCCCACCATCACCCCTAGCACCAAAAGTAAAAGGAAATGAAATGTGTTTACAGAGCTCTCTTTCTCTTGACCTAGGTTGTCAAACAAATACCAACATGTAGGTCTTTGGCAAAGCCCTGAAAGGCAAGCTCAACACCCTTGAAGTTGAGCCCAGAGACTCCACAGAGAATGTCAAGGCCGAGATACAAGACGAGGAAGACATCCCACTTGATTAGCAGCATCTGGTAATTGCTGCCCACAGGTAGAGCACGGCTGCACCCTGGCCAATGGCAAAGTACAGAAAGACTCCCACACATACCCGTGTTCTACCCCTATGTGGTGAAGAAAGACTCTTAAAAGAAATCCCACAGTAGCTCAGAATTTAGAATAATAGACGGTTCTTTATTTAGGGGTAGACTCACAAATCAGAAATTTCTCCTAAAACGGATAACAGAAAGTGAATCCCACAGCCAGAATGAGAGGCCAGTTGCATGTTGTTGGTTTTTTCTTTTTTTTTTTTTTTTGCTTTTTTTATATTACTTTAAAAATACTAACAATAAAAATTCCACTATCTCCCCTCCCACTTCCCTCCCACTCCTCCAAAACACCCTCTCCCCCACCCCACTCCAGTCCTAAGAGAGGGCAAGGCATCCTGCCCTGTGAGAAGTCCAAGGACCTCCCCACTACATCCAGGCTGAGCAAGGTATGCATCCAAAAAGAATAGGATCTCAAAAAGCCAGTAAATGCAGTAGAGACAAATCCCAGTGCTATTGTCATTGGCCCCTAGTCTGCCCCAACTGTCAACCACATTCAGAGGGACCAGTTTGATCCCATGCTCACTCATTCCCAGTCCAGCGGGAGTTGGTGAGCTCCCATTAGCTCAGGCACACTGTCTCTGTGGGTGAACCCCTCGTGGTCCTGACATCCTTGTTCATATTCTCCCTCCTTCCGCTCTTCAACTGGACCTTGGGAGCTCGGTCTAGTGCTTCTATGTGGGTCTCTGTCTCTGTCTCCATCCGTCACTGGACGAAGGTTCTATGGTGATATTCAAGATAGTCGTCAGTCTCACTACAGGACAACACCAGTTCAGGCACCCTCTCCTTCAGTGCCCAGGGTTCTAGCTAGGGTCATCCCGGGACGTGGACTACTGGGAACCCCTCCAGAGCCAAACCTCCAGATGCATGCTTTACGTCCACATAAATGGTATAAGAGGCCACGCCCCAGTGGACAGCTAACTCAAAACCTGTTGGCTATATGATTTCCTACAGCAGTGTAGTGGCATCAAAGAGCCAACCCTTTGCCAGTTTAGTCACAAGCACAACAGTAACAAAGCCATGCACTGCTGCCCACAAGTGCTGCCCACACATGTAGCCCTGTGTAGTAAACTTCCCCAGGAAGGGTGGCCACACCAACAACCTGCATCCCAAGAAAGTCAAAGAATGCTGGGAACTTGTTTGGTCCAAGATCCCCAGAAACAACGAATATTATTTTTTTTCTTTCCTGAAGCAGAAGGACTAAGGAAATTGATGATTATAAGACTGGGCTAGAGACATGAATCAGTGTATAAGTGTCTGCCATCACCTTCAGCCCCGACTCTGATCCACATTGCTCAATGAGAAAACTGCCTTCTGTAGTTGTCCTCTGACCTCCATTCAGGAGCTGTGACACATGTGAGTGTATATACACATAAAGAGAAAATAAGTGTAATATATTATTATCACATACGTGCAATTTAAAGACAAAAGTGCAAATAAATAAATAAGTGTAATTTAAAGTTGGAATGGAAAGTACACATATCCAAAAATAACAAACAGCCAGAAACAGCAGTGCACGTTTGGAACCCATCACTCGAGACTAAGAGGAAAGGAGTATAAATTTCATTCCATGCAGATGTACACAGCAGGGCCCTTCACAGAAACCTTCAAACATTTTGAATATGAAAAGTATTCACATAAATATGTGAAAAGAAATAAAACAAACACACATGTAAATTTGTATTTTTTTAAAGTAATTTTATTAAATTATAAAAGTTTCCATTTATGCCCCCTTCCCAACACCCTCCCACTCCCCCCTCCCTCTCCTCCTCCCTCTTTGTCCCTAAGGGCAGTCAGGGTTTCCTGCCCTGTGGGGAAGTTCAAGTTCCTCCCCCCTCCCTCCAGGTCCAGGAAGGTGAGTATCCAAACAGACTGGATCCCAAAAATCCAGTATATGCAGAGGAAACTAGTCCCAGTGTCATTGTCAATGGCTTCTCAGAAAGACTCCAGGCCAGCCATATTCAGAGAATCCAGCCACATTCAGAGAATCTGGATGGATCCCGTGCTCCTTCAGTCGCAGTCCGACTGGCCTTGGTAAACTCTCACTATATCCGACCCATTGTATCAGTGGGTGATAGCATCCCTCGCAGTCCTTCGTCATTTTCTTCGTCCTTCTGCTCCTCATTTGGATCTTGGGGGGCTCAGTCCGGTGCTCCAATGTGGGTCTCCGTCTGTATCGCCATCCATCGCCAGATGAAGGATCTATGGTGATAAGCAAAATATTCATCAGTATGGTTATGGGCCAAGGCCGGTTCAGGCACCCTCTCCTCTGTCCAGAGAACAATCTGGGGATCTCTCCTTGGACCTGGGATCCCATATATAATCAAGTTTCCTGTAAACCCTAAAATGACTCCCTTACTTGAAATATATTCTTCCCTGATCCCATATTCACCCTTCCTCCCTTCCCCCCATCCCGGTCAACCAAGCTTTCTCCATTCCTCCCCTACTGCCTTCTCTCTAACTCTCTCCCCTTCCAACAACCCTCCCACCCCCCCCCATGCACCCAAGGTTACCTGGGACTCTTGACTATTTCCTACCTCCTGGCGGATAGCTAAATAATCTTCATCAGGTTCGTCTTCTTATTTAGCTTCTCTAGGATCACGAATAATAGGCTCAAAGACTTTAATTATGGTTAGAATCCACTTATGAGTGAATACATACCGTGTTCCTCTTTTTGGGTCTGGCTTACCTCACTCAGTAAAGCGTTTTCTATGTCCATCCATTTGCATGCAAAATTGAAGATGTCATTATTTTTTACCGCTGAGTAAAACTCTAATGTGTATATGTTCCACACCTTTTTTAACCATTCTTCTATTGAGGGGCACCTAGGCTGTTTCCAGGTTCTGGCTATTACAAATAGTGCTGCTATGAACATGGTTGAACAAACGCTTTTGTAGTATGTTCGGGAATCTCTAGGGTATATTCCCAAGAGAGGAATTGCTGGGTCCTGAGGGAGATTGACTCCCAGTTTCCTGAGAAACCGCCACACTGATTTCCACAGTGGCTGCACAAGTTTGCATTCCCACCAACAATGGATGAGTGTTCCCCTCATTCCACATCCTCTCCAGCATAGGCTATCATTGGTGTTTTTGACTTTAGCTATTCTGACAGGTGTAAAATGGTATCTCAAAGTGGTTTTGATTTGCATTTCCCTGATCGCTAAGGAGGTTGAGCATGACCTTAAGTGTCTTCTGGCCATTCGAAGTTCATCTGTTGTGAATTCTCTGTTCAGATCAGTACCCCATTTTTTAATTGGGTTAATTAGAGTTTTAGTATCTAGTTTCTTGAGTTCTTTGTATATTCTGGAGATCAGACCTTTGTCTGATGAGGGGTTGGTGAAGATCTTCTCCCAGTCAGAAGACAGCCTTTTTGTCTTACTGACAGTGTCCTTTGCTTTACAGAAGCTTCTCAGTTTCAGCAAGTCCCATTTATTCATTGTTTCTCTTATTGTCTGTGCTACTGGGGTCCTACTTAGGAAGTGGCCTCCTGTGCCTATATCTTGTAGACTACTTCCCACTTTCTCTTCTATCAGGTTCAAAGTGGACAGATTGATGTTGATGTCTTTAATCCATTTGGACTTGAGTTTTGTGCATGGTGATAGATATGGATCTATTTTCATTCTTCTACAGGTTGATATCCAGTTATGCCAGCACCATTTGTTAAAGATGCTTTCCTTCTTCCATTGTATACCTTTAGCTCCCTTGTCAAAAATTAGGTGTTCATAGGTTTGAGGGTTAGTATCTGGGTCTTCTCTTCGATTCCATAGGTCAACTTCTCTGTTCTTATGCCAATACCAGGCTGTTTTCAATACTGTAGCTCTGTAATAGAGTTTGAAGTCAGGGATAGTAATGCCTCCAGAAGTTCCTTTATTGTATAAGATTGTTTTGGCTATCCTGGGTTTTTTGTTTTGCCATATAAACTTGATTATTGTTCTCTCAAGGTCTGTGAAGAAGTTTGATGGGATTTTGATGGGGATTGCATTGAATCTATAGATTGCTTTTGGTAGAATTGCCATTTTTACTATGTTGATTCTCCCAATCCAAGAGCAGGGGAGGTCTTTCCATTTTCTGGTATCCTCCTCAAGTTCTCTTTTCAAAGGCTTAAAGTTCTTGTCAAATAGGTCTTTCACATCCTTGGTTAGAGTAACCCCAAGATATGTTATGCTATTTGTGGCTATCATGAAAGGTGATGTTTCTCTGATTTCCCTCTCCGTTTCTTTATCCTTTGTGTATAGGAGTGCCACTGATTTTTTGGAGTTGATCTTGTATCCTGCCACGTTACTAAAGGTGTTTATCAGCTGTAGGAGTTCTTTGGTAGAGTTTTTGGGGTCGCTTATGTACACTATCATATCGTCAGCAAATAACGAAAGTTTAACTTCATCCTTTCCAAATCGAATCCCCTTGATCCCCTTATCTTGTCTTATTGCTATTGCTAGAACTTCAAGCACTATATTGAAGAGGTATGGAGAGAGTGGACAGCCTTGTCGTGTTCCTGATTTTAGTGGAAAGGCTTTGAGTTTCTCTCCATTCAATTTGATGTTAGCTGTCGGCTTGCTGTATATTGCTTTTATTATATTTAGGTATGATCCTTGTATCCCCAGTCTCTCCAACACCTTTATCATAAATGGGTGTTGAATTTTGTCAAACGCTTTTTCAGCATCCAATGAAATGATCATATGGTTTTTTTCTTTCAGTTTATTTATATGATGGATTACATTGATAGATTTGCGTATGTTGAACCATCCCTGCATCTCTGGGATGAAGCCTACTTGATCATAATGGATGATTTTTCTAATGTGTTCTTGGATTCGGTTTGCCAGTATTTTATTGAGAATTTTCGCATCGATGTTCATGAGTGAGATTGGCCTGTAATTCTCTTTCTTGGTTGTGTCTTTGTGTGGTTTGGTATTAGGGTGACTGTAGCTTCATAAACGGAGTTTGGCAGTGACTTTTCTTTTTCTATATTGTGGAATACATTAAGGAGTATAGGTATTAGCTCTTCCTGGAAGTTCTGGTAGAATTCTGCATTGAAACCATCTGGTCCTGGGCTTTTTTTGGTAAGGAGATTTTTGATAACAGCTTCTAGTTCTTCATGACTAACAGGTCTATTTAGATTGTTCACCTGGTCTTGGTTCAACTTTGGTATATGGTACTTATCTAAAAAAATGTCCATTTCTTTTACATTTTCCAACTTTGTGGCATATAAACTTTCGTAGTAAGATCTAATGATTCTCTGAATTTCCTCTGTGTCTGTGGTTATGTCCCCCTTTTCATTTCTGATCCTATTAATTTGCAAGTTCTCTCTCTGCCGTTTGATTAGTTTGGATAGGGGTTTGTCAATCTTGTTAATTTTCTCCAAGAACCAGCTTTTTGCTTCATTGATTCTTTGAATTGTTTTCTGTGTTTCTATTTTGTTGATTTCAGCCCTCAGTTTGATTATTTCCAGTCTTCTACTCCTCCTGGGTGAATCAGCTTCTTTTTTTTCTAGAGCTTTCAAGTGTGTTGTTAAGTCTCCAATGTGTGCTTTCTCTGTTTTCTTTAGGTGGGCACTTAGTGCTATGAACTTTCCTCTTAGCACTGCTTTCATTGTGTCCCATAGGTTTGAATACGTTGTGTCTTTGTTTTCATTATATTCAAGGAAGACTTTAATTTCTTTCTTTATTTCTTCCTTGACCCAGGGGTGATTTAGTAGTTGACTGTTCAACTTCCATGAGTTTGTTGGCTTCCTGGGGGTACCATTGATGTTGAATTCTAATTTTAGTCCATGGTGATCTGACAAGACACAGGTGGTTACTAATATTTTTTTGTATCTGTGGAAGTTTGCTTTGCTACCAAGTATGTGGTCAATTTTTGAGAAGGTTCCATGAGCTGCAGAGAAAAAGGTATATTCTTTCCTATTTGGGTGGAGTGTTCTATAGATGTCTATTAAGTCCATTTGATTCAGTACCTCCAATAAATCTCTTATTTCTCTGTTAGGTTTCTGTCTGATTGACCTGTCCATTGGTGAGAGAGGAGTGTTGAAGTCTCCTACTATTAGTGTGTGTGGTTTGATGACTGCCTTGAGTTCTAGAAGAGTTTCTTTTACATATGTGGGTGCCTTTATATTAGGGGCATAGATATTCAAGATTGAGACTTCTTTCTGATGAATTGTTCCTGTTATGAGTATGAAATGTTCATCTCCATCTCTTCTGATTGATTTTAGTTTGAAGTCGATTTTGTTAGATATTAGAATGGCCACACCGCTTGTTTCTTAGGTCCATTTGCTTGGAAAACCTTTTCCCAACCCTTTACTCTGAGTAGGTGTCTGTCTTTGTGGTTGAGGTGTGTTTCTTGTAGACAGCAGAATGTTGGATTCTGTTTTCGTATCCAATCTCTAAGTCTGTGCCTCTTTATAGGTGAGTTGAGACCATTGATATTAAGTGATATTAATGACCAGTGATCGATGACTCCGGTCATTTTTTTGGGAAGTAGAGTGTATGTGTTTTCCTTCTTTGAGTTGTGCTTGTGAAGGGTCGCTAGATGTCTGAGTTAATGTAGGCAGTGTTGGGAATGTTGGATTCCTTGGGTTGTGATTTTCCTTCTAGGATTCTCTGTAAGGCTGGATTAGTAGCTACATATTGTTTAAATTTGTTTTTATCCTGGAATATTTTGTTTTCCCGGTTGATAGTGAACAATAGCTTGGCTGGGTAAAGTAGTCTGGGCTTGCATCCATGGTCTCTTAGTTTCTGCAGTACCTCTATCCAGGACCTTCTGGCTTTCATGGTTTCCATAGAGAAGTCTGGTGTAAGTCTGATAGGTTTACCTTTATAAGTTACTTCACCTTTTTCCTTTGCAGCTCTCAATATCCTTTCTTTAGTCTGAATGCTTTGTGTTTTGATTATTATATGACGAGGGGATTTTTTTTCTGATCCAGTCTATTCGGTGTTCTGTATGCTTCTTGAACCTTCATAGGAATATCGTTCTTTAGGATGGGAAAGTTTTCTTCTATAATTTTGTTGAGTATATATTCTGGACCTTTGAAATGCAATTCTTCTCCTCCTTCTACTCCTATTATTCTTAGATTTGGTTTTTTTATTGTGTCCCACAGTTCCGGAATGTTTTGTGATGAGAATTTGTTGGATTTGCTGTTTTCTTTGGTCAGAGTGTTTAATTTCTCTATGGTGTCCTCAGAGTCTGAGATTCTTTCTTCTATCTCTTGTATTCTATTGGTTAAGCTTGTTTCTGAAGTCTCTGTTCGTTTACCCAGATTTTCCATAGCCAGCCGGCACTCGGTTTGTGATTTCTTCATTGATTCCATTTCAGTTTTCAAATCTTGAACTGTTTCTATTACCTGTTTGATTGTTTTTTCTTGGTTTCCCAAAATTTCATTTACGGATTTACTCATTTCTTCAAACTTTTTGGTATATTTCTCGTCCATTTCTTTACTCATTTCCTCAATTTTTTGTTATACTTATCTTCCATTTCTTTATGGCAGATTTTCACCTCCTGTTTAAGTTCCTCTATTATTTTCATAAAGAAGCGCTTAGAGTCAATTTCTTCTATTTCTTCTGGAGTAGGGTGTTCAATTCTTCTAGTTTCGAGCTCCCTGGATTCTGGCAATGTCATGTTGCCTTTCAGGTTGTTGGAGGAATTCTTACATTGGCGCCTGCCCATCTCCTCCACTCTGGATGAAACTCCTCAGCACTTCCTGGATAGAACTCCTCAGCACTCTCTGGGTAGGACTTCACAGCACTCTCTGGATAGAGCTCCTCAGCCCTCTCTGGGAAGAACTCCTCAGCAGTGCAACAGGGCTAGCTGGTCTTCCCAGGACCCGGGAGACAAAGGGCCCGCAGCAGTGGGGGGGCAGGGAGGGGTCCCTTGGAACACCGAAGACCCTGCCGAAGAAGCTGAGGGGGGAAGGGCTGTGCTCCCTTCCCGGACAGGCAGGCAGGCTGCCCAGGCTAGCACCCACTCAGCTCTCTGGGAAGAGCGCCTCAGCAGTGCAGCAGGGCTAGCTGGTCTTCCCAGGACCCGGGAGACAAAGGGCCCGCAGCAGTGGGGCGTAAATTTGTATTTTTATGTGTAATACGTGTCTGCTACATGGTAAGAAATCTGGTCCTGACAAAAATGACAGATGCGACAGACATGGATGGGGTTATGGAAATGTCACCCATCAAATATTGCCTGAAGAATCTACTGCCTGACCTAGCCACAGTATTGGGAAAGTCAGAGTCTGCTACCTGAGGAGGGCAGTTCCCCTTCCTGTGGGGCTGCTCCAGTACAACCCTGTCATGGGGAGTGCCTGCCTCCAGAGGCCACACCCTATGTCTCCTGTCCCTCCAGGCAGTCTCTGTTGTTCTGCCCATGAGCACACTTGCAGCCTACAGGAGGAGAAGCCATGACCTTCACATTCACAGCCCTGCTCTGTCTGGGTGAGATGTGGAGATGGGGAGGGAATACCATCATCTAGAAATGATGCTGCCCCACAGCCCAGCACTGGCCCATCAGGAAACCCCACGGTGTCAGGGGATTCTGAAGAGGGGAGGACCTGCTCAAGCCTCAGGGACAAACCTCTCACAGGGAACTCTCTTCCAGGACTGACTCTGGGCCTCGGGACCCCAGTGCTGGCAGGTGAGTGGGTGTCTGCAGATGTCCTGACCTGCACCTCTCATCATCCCCAGGAGCCCTGCCTGGGCAGTGAGGACGGAAACAGCACACGTGCTCTGGGGTGGGCGGAGGGTTGGGAATGGGGTTGCAATCTTAGGATGGCTGTCCTGAGGCCTAGCTGCTCTTTTCTTGCAGGAGCCCTTCCTAAGCCTGTCCTCAGAGCACAGCCACACTCTGTGGTCTCCAAGCAGAATAAGGTGACCTTCTTGTGTGAGGGAGCCATAGGAGCCAAAGAGTATAGATTTTATAAAGAAGCATACCAAAAACCATGGCACATAGACATTTCACAGAACACGAAGAACAAGAATGAATTCTCAATCTCAGAATTAGACCATATACATGCAGGGCGATATAGCTGTCAATATCAGACCCTTGATGGAACGTCAGAATACAGTGACCCCCTGGAGCTGGTGGTGACAGGTGAGTGGTCACAGTCTGTTCAGTGAGTATGCAGACCCCCTCACAACCATGGAATGTAATGAGACTATTGAGGACATTTAACTGATTCCTTCTTCTCTCCTAGGATTCTACAGTAAACCCAGGCTGTCAGCCCAGCCCAGCCCTGAGGTGACTGAAGGAGGGAATGTCACCCTCCAGTGTGACTCACGGCAGGCATATCACTGTTTCAGTCTGACTAAGGAAGGACCTCAGCAGTCATCCCTGACACTGGACTCACAGTGTATCACCTCTACTGGGCAGTACCAGGCTCTGTTCTCTGTGGGCCCTGTGACCTCCAATCAAAGGTGGATATTCAGATGCTACATCTTTAACAACAACAGCACTCAGGTGTGGTCAGAACCTAGTGACCCCCTGGAGCTCCTGGTCTCAGGTGAGGAACCCTAGCCTTTCCCTAGAATGATGCTGAAATGGTACAGGTGCTCAGAGAGGCCTTGGTGTGTGGTGTATGTGAGGATTCAGGGCTGTGAGTCCATTAACACAGAACACGGAAGACAGTGATCACAAATACAGAATCCAAGGCAGACAGTGACAGCAAAGCCCAGAAGATCCAGAACAGATGAAACTTCGTGAAGCCTTGTGTTACTCTGGATCAACTCAAGTACCATAATCCACAAGAACACAGTAATCCCATGAAAGAGAGGGAGGAGCTAGAGAACTCAGGACACCAGGAAAACAGGGCCCACAGAATCAACTAAGCAGGGATCATGAGGGCTCACAAAGACTGAAGCAGCAACCACAGAGCCTGCATGGGTCTGCCTTAGGCCCTCTGCACACATGCTGTGGTTGTTTAGCTTGGGTTTTTGTTGTTGGTTTTTTTTTTTTTTTGCTTGCTCGTTTATTGGTTCATTTTGGCATTTCACTGCAAAGTCCTGATTGTCCTGTACCCCACACCATATGTCAGGCTGGCCTTGAACTCACAGACATCTGCCTGTATTTGCTCCTGGTGTTGGGGATTAAAGGAATGGACCATCACTGGCTGACAAGCTTAGGGATTTGTTAGACTCATAACAACTGGAGCGAGGAAGTCTCTGACTCTTTTAAATGCACATGGGATCTTTTTCCTCCAACCGGGTCATGTTGTCCACCTTAATACGATGGTGTGTGACTAGGCTTGTTGCATGCTCTTAGGCCATGTTGCTTTAATATCACCGAGAAGGCTGCACTTTTCTGAAAGGAAATAGAGCAGTGGTTCTGGGGAGAAAGGAGGTGAGGAAGCTGCTGTTGGGGTGTATTGTATGACAGAAATAAATTAGAAAGAAAAAAGAAGTTACATCCAAAGTGACTTTCCCTGTGTCACTCTCAGACAGACTCACCTCCTTCTCTCCTCCTTCCTTGTAGGGACCCTCCACAAACCCACCATCAAGGCTGAGCCAGGATCTGTGATCACCTCAGGAAGTCCCATCGACATCTGGTGTCAGGGGACCCTGGATGTAGAAATCTATGTTCTGCATAAAGAGGGAAGCCAAAACCCCTGGGGTACACAGACCCCAAAGAAGCCAGAGAAAAAGGCCAAGTTCTCCATCCGTTCTGTGACATTCCAACATGTGGGACAATATCGCTGTTACTGTTACAGTATGTCTGGCTGGTCAGAGCACAGTGACACCCTGGAATTGGTGGTGACAGGTGAGGGGACAGTCAGGGTCTCAGTCCCAGGCTCTGCTCTCAGGAGTATTCCCCTGCCACAGCCTAGCCCTGAAGAACATTGTGCCTTGTTACCACATGTAACAGTCTGCCGCCTTCTGTCCTAGGAATCTACAACATTAAACCCCACCTGACAGCCCTTCCTGGCCCTGTGGTGACTTCAGGAGGGAACATGACTCTCCAGTGTGTCTCAGAAGGGAGATATGACAAGTTCATTCTCACCAAGGAAGATCAGAAGTTCCTCAGCTCCATGAACTCACAGTATATACCCAGTAAAATGCAGTACCAAGGCTTGTTCTCTATAGATCATGTAACACCAGATCACAAAGGGACATTCAGATGTTATGGTTACTACAAGCAGACCCCACAGCTGTGGTCAGGACCCAGTGACCCCCTGGAAATACACTTCTCTGGTGAGTCACCCCCATCATTGACCAAGCATATTCAACACCCAATGCCCTTCGCCATGGAAGTGCCCCACTGGGTAGTTGCAGATAAAGAGTGAAAAAGGAACATCCACTCCATCCTCTGTTGCAATCTAGGTTTGGAGTAAACAGCATGAAGCTATTGAGGAGGTCACAGGGCAGATGTAGAACAGTGTGCAGTCAGGAACCTTGGGTAGGCACCTAATCCTCACCCTCCTGTAATGTCAGGACAATGTAGTCCACTCTGAAGTTTCTGTTTTCACTGGTGCTTCACAGTGGTGTTGAAGGAAATAATAAGAGAGGGAACCCCGCTATGCCAAGGAAAAAAGATTCATTCCAGAATTTCATTAGTTTATAGACTGAAAATTATGTGTGTTTGCATTAAATGAGAATGAAGAACACATAAAAAAAAACCCTCAGGTCATAAGCCCACATCATACTCTTCTTCTCTACACAAGATCATTGGAGACTATCAGTTCATCCTAGAACATGACTAAGCGCAAGACAGTTGAATAGAAAGAATTCAAACTCAAAGCACTGAAGGCATAGGGGCCAAGTTCTGTCTGGGGAATTTTGAGGTCCTTGGTGGACATTCAGTTATCTTAAAGACATTTAGTTATCTTGGGGACATTTAGTTATCTTGGGGACATTTAGATTTCTTGAGGGAATTTTGACCATCACTAAACTTTGTAACTTCTTTGTCCACAGCCACAGCTTCAGAGAAATGGGATCACACAGTGGAGAATGTCATCAGGATGGGTTTTGCTGTCATGATCCTCATAGTTCTTGGGATTCTGGTTTTTGAGGCTTGGGCAGCCAGAGACAAAGACAACATGCAGTTTAGAGGTAACCAAACGAGAAAGAAGTAAATATTTCAAGGATCCTCAACCTGTGAACAAATCTAATGATCCGTGTTTTCTGTAAAAGTCCAGATCTTACATTGAGGAGCTGTTATGAGAGGATGTACAGGGAGCAAATGTGTTTTGCATGCAGAGGAAGGTGTGAGTGTTGGGTGAGAAAGGCGTGACTCTGGTAGGCCCATGGAGGAAGTTGTGTCGTGGTCTTGATATCATGATGTCTAGAGTAAACTCTCGAATATTGATGCTCTAATAATTGATACATTTGAGGTCAATGGAAAGAGTACAAGGAGCTGGGATGCCTCATGAAACCTCCCAACCCAGATGCTTAAGGGTTCTTTCCACTAAGTGCACAATACTACTTCACAGGAAGTTATACAAATGGTAAAGGAAACAGGTTGCTGATGGAAGCATGAGGAGAATCTATTGTCCCCGTGCTGGGAAAATATAGTGGTATAGTATTCCTGTTTTAAAAATAAAACTTCCTTGAATATCAGAATGCAAGACAGCCACCCTAGTCATCTACATAGGTTAGGCAGGGGTAGCACACACCTTTAATCCCATCGGCCACACTAATTAGCCATAGGACTGGGTGGTGGTGGTGCACACCTTTAATCCTCGCACTAGAGAGGAATTCAGGATACGAGGAGATAGGTCCCAGCAGTCTCAGTCTGAGGATTCATGGTGGCAGGATCGCCCATTAGGACTGAGGTAGAAATAAAGCTAGTGACTGTCCACTTGCTTTTCTTATCTTCAACTTGATCCCCAATATCTGTCTCTGGGATTTTATTGTTTGTGCTACAGAGAACAAATGGTTGTCAAGACTTCAACCATTACCAGTACTTACTAACACTTCAGATGCTTCTGCATGAAGCTGTGGGAGGAGGAATGAGCAACAACAAAGTGAACCAGAAGAGAAAGGGTGAATGGATCTAGCAGAGATACCCAATATCTGTGAAATTATAGACCTCCTCCTATACCTAAGTCAGTAAACTACATGCTGGGATCATGGAAATACAGTGACCATGTCAGGTGTCCCAAAATTTGTCTCCATGTATTGTCCTCTCAGAGGAATAGTTTCAGGTTCTGAGGTCTCTTCACATCATTAATCAAGAAAATGCCCCCACAGACATGACTACAGTTTAATCTCATCAAAGCGCATCCTCAGTTGAGGTTCCCTATTTCCAATTGACTTTAGTCTTCATCAAAATGACAAAAACCAACCAATGCACTCACTCACCCCAATGCATATTCTCAGAAATAAGAATCCATGTATGAACCCTCCCGTGTTGCTGGACTAGTTGATTCTCACATTAACCCTGAAAGAGAGGCCATCGTCCTCATTGTACCCCAAAGAAGGGCAGAGGGAGATTATTACCAGCTTCAGTTTGAAAGTGAGCAGATGATATTCCTGCACCTTACACAGCAGCCAGAAAATTTGATCCCCTGAGCATTAGTGCTGAGTGTGTTGAGACAGGATCTGCAGTGTCGTGTCAGGAACTCTGGTACAGATAGAAAAGAAACGAAGGGAAAAACACAGGTTTGGAAGCAGAGAAGGGAGTAGATGTGTCTTCCTGTGTCAGAAATGGAGAAGCAGAGGAATAAGGAAATTGCCAGTTTCAAACCACAAGCTCAGGCAAGGAAGGAAGTCACATCCCCAGTGAGTCACCTAGGGCTTGCATAACTGTTTCTGCTATGGATTGCAGAAGTATGCAGTGAGAGACCAGAGAGTACTTCACAGGTCAACCCATCAGAGATGCATATCTCATGGAGATAGCCCTTATTTAACAGGGTGAGAAGAAATATTGACACCAGAGATGCACACCTCATTAACCTTATCTAGCAAAATGATAAGATACAAAATCTTCTGAATGTGTTAGGTGTCCTCATTGCAGATTTGGTGTGTGATGAGCTCTTTCTCCACATTACAGTTTGGGGATTCTTTCCACAGCATGGCAGTGTGTATATTGTTTACTGGTCACATATATCAGTGGGTGGTCAAAAGATTATTTTGTTTAGTTATATAGCTTTGATAATTAGATTATATACTGGGACATGCTTCATCACTGGCTCTATTTGTCACACAAGGTGTGTAGATCTTTAGAAGTCTGGTTGTCCTTCTTTTCAGACTAACTGCTGATGGGGAAGCTCAACCAATCACATCTGGTTAGGGTGTGGCCACCTGGAGCCCAGGTAGAAAAACTAGGAGATGCAGGTGCAAGGTCTCTCTCCGCAGTGCTTGCCAGACCATTTTGGATTTCGGACCTCCCACTCTTGCAACATGAGTTCCCCATTTTTCAACTATTAAAATATAACTGTTGTTCTTGAACTGGTCTGGTTATTTATCGTATCGACCTAATTCGTCAGCACTTGATGCCCGAACGTGGGGATACTTTGGCCCCACGCCATTTGCGCATACAATGGCTTGACTTCCCTAGGCTCTGAGCCCTGCACCATTTGCGCGGACCGCAGCTTGTCTTCCCTCAGCTCTGCGCCCCTCGCCCAGTGTTCTGCTCCTGGCAGCCGCCACAAGCACGGGACCCCGAGCACTTGCAGGGGCGAGCGCCCCATATTCCGCACCGTGCCACAGCCTTTGGGTCCAGCCACAGAGGAAGTTTAAGCTAGACTAAAGGCCCTTTTGTGAATCTAGCATGGGTTTAAACCTTATAGTTACGCACAAGGTCAGAGTCACAGATGTTCAAAGCTTTCTAAGAAAAAGCATGTCGAGACTGCCCCTGAAGAGGTAAGCATCTGGCTTCATGGTTGGAGAGCTCACCTCTCTAAGCCCTAGCCCTGGGAGGAACATCCCACGCCCCACTCCCACCCATCAAGCCCCAGAGACCCTGAGCTGCCTCCACACGCATACTACCATCCTCCACCACATCTGTGACCATGGTAGCCTTAGCCCAGACTGCCCCTGGAGAGTTCCCAGTTAGAGGCCTCAGCTCTCTAGACCATTGCACTGGGAAAATCATTCTCTACCTCTTTCCCACCAACCAAACTCCAGAGACCCCAGCAGCCTCCACACACTTGCTACCAACCCCTACTGCTTTTGTAACTACCTGAGCCTTGACCCAGACTGCCCCTGGACAAAACCTTGACTCAGACAGTCCTTGGAGAAGAGCCCAGGAGTGATGTAGGAGAGGCTTCTGTATTTCTGTTGCTTTCTTTGGCTAATTAATAAAGAAACTGCTTAGCCTGATAGGTCACAACATAGGTGGGTGGAGTAGACAGAACAGAATGCTGGGAAGAAGGCAATGAAGCAGACGCTATAGCTCTCCTCTCCAAGATAGACGCAGGTTAAGAGCCTTCCTGGTAAGCCACCACTTTGTGGTGCTACACACATTAATAGAAATGAGTTAATCAAGATGTGAGAGTTAGCCAATAAGAGGGTGGAACTAATGGGCCAAGCAGTGTTTAAAAGAATACAGTTTCCGTGTAATTATTCTGGGTGTAAAGCTAGCCATGCGCGAGCCAGGCAAGAATGCAGCTCGCCACTCCTTTTACAGAGTTGCGCCCAACGTGGAGCCCGAACCCAGGACCCTGAGATTAAGAGTCTCATGTTCTACCAACTGAGTTAGCTGGGTAAAGAACAGGAACTACATATGTGAGTGTAGAAAACAGATTGCAAAAGGTGGAAGAGAAAATCTCAGAACTTGAAGAACGATAGAGGAATTAGATTCATCTGTCAAAGAAAATGTTAAATCCAACAAATCCTTAACACAAAACATCCAGGAAATCTGGGACACTTTGAAAAGACCAAGAGTGTAGAAGGAGAATGATGTAGGAGGTCCTTCTTTCTATGTGTTGCTTGTATTGGTTAATGAATAAAGAAACTGCCTTGGCCTGATAGGCCAGAACTTAAGTAGGTGGAGAAGACAGAATTGAATGGTGGGAGGAAGAAAGGGAGAGAAAGGGAGAGACTCCATGAAGCTGCTAAAAATCTTCCATGCCAAATCTTTCCTGGTAAGCCACTGCCACGTGGTGATACATGGATTAATAGAAATGAGCTGAACTAAGATGTAAGAGTTAGCCAATAAGATGTTAGCACTAATAGCACAAGCAGTGATTTAATGAATAGAGTTTTGTGTAGTTATACAGGGTTAAACAAGCTGGGAGGCCGGGACAAACAAGTGGCCCTCTCTCTTGCAACAGACCAAAACTAGGACTATTAGAAATAAAGAAGGAGAAGAACTCCAGCTCAAAGGTACAGAAAATATATTCAACAAAATCATAAAAGAAAACTTCTCCAACCTAGAGAAGGATATCGCTATTAAGGTACAAGAAGATTACAGAACACCAAATTGACTGGAGAGAAAAAAAGGTCTCTCACCATATAATAATAAAAATCTGAAACATGCAGAATAAAAAAAATAATATTAAGAACTGCAAAGGAAAAAATGCCAAGTAACATATAAAAACATACCCTTCAGAATTACATTCAACTTCTCAATGGAAGGTGAAAGCCAGAAGGTCCTGGTCAGATATGCTGTAGATACTAAGAGGTGGCAGATGAAATCCCAGACAACTATATACAGCAAAGCTTTAAATCACCATAGACAGAAGAAATAAGATATTCCATGACACAACCAAATTTCAACATTATCTATCCAAAAATCCAGAATTACAGAAAGTATTAGAAGGAAAACTCCAACTCAAAGAATTTAGCTGCACCCATGAAAGCACAGGAAACAAACAGCCTCACATTCACAACTCACACTAGTAAACCCCAAAGAAGGGCAACAAAAAAAACACTACCACTGAAAAGTAAAAGGAATAAACAATCATTGCTCATGAGTATCTCTTTCTTTGTTGTTGTTGTTGTTATCAATGGTTTCCCTTGGCATTTGTTTTTTTTTCTCAAAGTTTATTAAAATACAAAAGTCTCCATTTCCGCCCCTCCTCCCAACACCCTCCCACTCCCCCCACTCCCTCCCCTCCTCCCTCTTCATCCCCAAGAGCAGTAAGGGTCTCCCGCCCTGTGGGTAGTTCAAGCTCCTCCCCCCTCCCTCCAGGTCCAGGAAGGTGAGCATCCAAACAGACTGGATCCCAAAAATCCAGTATATGCAGAGGAAACAAGTCCCAGTGTCATTGTCAATGGCTTTTCAGAAAGACTCCGGGCTAGCCACATTCAGAGAATCCGGCCTCATTCAGAGATATGGTCCAGCACGTGGCTGGATCACGTGCTCGCTCAATCCCAGACAACTGGCCTTGGTGAACTCTCAATAGATCAGTCCCCTTGTATCAGTGGGTGATCGCACCCCTCGCGGTCCTGATTTCCTTTTTCATGTTCTTCCTCCTTCTGCTCCTCATTTGGACCTTTGGGGACTCAGTCCGGTGCTCCAATGTGGGTCTCCGTCTGTATCGCCATCCATCGTAGGACAAAGGTTCCCTCTGATCTTGCCTTCCCTGCTCACGTTCTCTTTCCTTTTGTTTCTCGTTTGGACCTAGGGAGTTAAGTCCAGTGTTCCAATGTGGGTCTCTGTCTCCATCTCCATCCATCACCAGATGAAGGATCTATGGTGACAAGCAAAATATTCATCAGTATGGTTATGGGCCAAGGCCAGTTCAGGCACCCTCTCCTCTGTCCAGAGAACAATCTGGGGATCTCTCCTTGGACCTGGGATCGCATTTATAATCAAGTCTCTAGTAAACCCTAAACTGACTCCCTTAGTTGAGATATATTCTTCCCTGATCCCATATCTATCCTTCCTCCTTCCCCCCCTCCCAGTCCCCCAAGCATTCCCCATTCCTACCCTGTTCCCTTCTCTCTAACCCTCTCCCCTTCCAACAACCCTCCCACCCCCCCATGCACCCGAGGTTACCTGGGACTCTTGTCTATTTCCAATCTCCAGGAGGAAAACTACCTGAATTTTCTTCAGGTTCACCCTCCTATCCAGCTTCTCTAGGATCAAAATAATAGGCTCAAAGACCTTTAATTATGGCTAGAATCCACTTATGAGTGAATACATACCATATTCCTCTTTTTGGGTCTGGCTTACCTGACTCAGTAAAGCGTTTTCTTATTTTATTATTATTATTATTTAATTTTTTTAATTTTTTAATTTTTTTATTTAATTTTTACTGGGAACCCCTCCAGAATCAAGTCTCTTGCAAACCCTAAAATGGCTCCCTTGGCTGAGATATAAACCTCCCTGCTCCCACAACCATCCTTCCTCCCTCCCCCCCTCCCATTCCCCCAAGCCAACCCCAATCCTTCCCCTCTCCCCTCTCCCTGACCATCTTCCCTTACTTCCACCCCCCCCCAACCTCCATGCACCCGAGTTTGCCTGGCAATCTTGCCTAGTTCCGCTATCCAGGAGGATAACTATATGATTTTCTTCTTTCTTTCTTTTTTGCCAGGGCCAACTGTATTTATTTACCTATTCCCCACTTGTTTAATAATAGTTATTTAAATTGTTTTTATTGAGCTATGTATTTTTATTTTTATTTTTATTTTATTACCTTAAAAAATACCAATCCAAATTCCCACTCCTTCCACACACCCTTCAACCCCCCTCCCTCCAATCCTAAGAGAGAACAAGGCACCCCGCCCTGTGGAAAGTTCAAGGCCTTCCCTATTACATCTAGGCTAAGCAAAGTATACATGCTATGAAAATAGGATCCCAAAAAGCCAGTACATGTAATAAAGACAAATTTCAGTGCCACTGTCAATAGCAACTCAGTCTGCCCCAACTGTCAACCACATTCAGAGGGACTAGTTTGATCCCATGCTCGTTCATCCTAGTCCAGTTGGAGTTGGTGAGGTCCCATTAGCTCAGGTAAACTGTCTCAGTGGGTGAACCCCTCATGGTGTTGACCTCCTTGTTCATGCTCTCCCTCCTTCCACTCTTCAACTGGACCTTGGGAGCTCAGTCCAGTGATTCGATGTGGGTCTCTGCCTCTGTTTCCATCTGCTATTGGGAGAAGGTTCTATGGTGATATTTAAGATAATCATCAGTCTGACTACAGAGCAAGACCAGTTCAAGCACCCTCTCTATTGCTTAGGATCTTAGCTGGGGTCATCCTTATGGATTCCTGGAAATTTTTCTACAGCCAGGTTTCTGTTTTTTTAATTTTTATTGCTTTATAAATAATACTATTCAAAATTTCCATTTCCCCCCATCCTCTCATTTACCTCCCGCTCCCCCATACACCTTCTCTCCTCCCCCTCCAGTCCTAAGAGAGGGCAGGGAACCCTCCCCCCTACGTCCATGCCTAGGAAAGTGTGCATCCAAACAGACTAGGATCCCAAAAAGTCAGTACATGCAGTAGAATCAAAACCCAGTGTCATTTTCAATGGCTTCTCAGTCAGCCCCGGTTGTCAGCCACATTCAGAGAGTCCAGTTTGATCACATGCTCATTCAGTGCCCATCCAGCTGGCTATGGTGAGCTCCCATTAGATCAAGCACACTGTCTCAGTGGGTGGACCAACCCCTAGCAGTCCTGACTTCCTTGCTCATCTTCTCACTTCTTCTGCTCTTCAACTGGACCTTGAGAGCTCAGTCCAGTGCTTCAATGTGGGTCTCTGTCTCTATCTCCATTTATCGCTGGATGAAGTTTCTGTGGTGATATGCAAGATATTCATCACTAGCTAACCCCGTAATGGCTCCCTCAATGAAGAAATCTCTTCCCTTGCTCTCATATCTGTCCTTGCTCCATCTAGACTATCCCATTCCCTCAAGTTCTCCTTCAACCCTCCCCTTCTCTTCTTCCTTCTACTCCCCTGCACCATGCTCCCAATTTTGTCAGGCAATCTTGTAATGTAATCTTGAATGTAAATTAGTTCTTTGTCTGATGTGGGATTGGTGAAGATCTTTTCCCATTCCCATTCAGTGGGCTGTCTTTTTATCTTATTGACTGTGTCCTTTGCTTTAGAGAAGCTTCTCAGTTTCAGGAGGTCCCATTTATTTATTTTTGCTCTTAGTGTCTGCGTTCCTTAGGTTATATTTAGGAAGTGGTCTCATGTGCCAATGCATTGAAGACTACTTCCAAGTTCCTCTTCTGTCAGGTTCAGTGTGGTCAGATTTATACTGTGGTCTTTAATTCATTTGGACTTGAGTTTTGGACATGGTGACAGATATGGATCTATTTTCATTCTTCTTCATGTTGACATCCACTTATGCCAGTACCATTTGCTGAAGATGCTTTCTTTTTCCTATTGTACAATTTTAGCTTCTTTGTCAAAAATCAGGTGTTCAAAGGTGTGTGGATTACTGTCCAGGTCTTCAACACAATTCCGTTGGTGAATGTCTCTGTTTTGATGGCATTATCAAACTGTTTACATTACATAGATCTGTAATAAAGCTTGATGCAACAGATGGTAATGCCTCCGGAAGTTCCTTTATTGTATAGGATTGTTTTGACTATTTTAGGTTTTTTGTTTTTCCATATGAAGTTGATTATTATTCATTCAAGGTCTGTGAAGAATTGTGTTGGGATTTTGATAGGGATTGCATTGACTTTATAGAGTACTTTTGGTAGAATTGCCATTTTTACTACATTGATCCTTACTATTGAAGAGCATAGGAGATCTTTCCATTTTCTGGTATCTTCTTCAATTTCTTTTTTCAAAGACGTAAAGTTCTTGTCAAATAGGTCTTTCACTTCCTTGGTTAGTGTTACCCCAAGATACTTTATGTTATTTGTTGCTATTGTGAAAGGTGATGTTTTTCTGATCTCACTCTTAACTTCTATATCGTTTGTGTATAGGAGGACTACTGATTTTTTTAATTGATCTTGTATCCTCCCACATCACTGAACGTATTTAACAGCTGTAGGAGTTCTATGTTAGAGTTTTGGGGGTCATTTATATATACTATCATCTGCAAATAAAGAATGTTTGGCTTCTTTCTTTCCAGTTTGAATCCCCTTGATTTCCTTTTGTTGTCTTACTGCTATTGCTAAAACTTCAAAAACTATGTTGAAGAGATATGGAGAGAGTGGACTACCTTGTTCCTGATTTTATTGGAATCATTTGGAGTTTCACTTTATTTAATTTGGTGCTAGCTGTCAGCTTGCTATATATTGCTTTTATTATATTAAAATCGTTTTCTTCTACTTCTTCTGGGATAGGATGATCAAGTCTTCCTGTAGCGTGACCCTGGGTTCTGGTGTTACCATGTTGTTTTTTAGGTTGTTGTAGAAACTCTTGCATTGATGCCTACCCATCTCTTCTTTCAAATGAGGCCAGCAGTGTCTTTGGATCTTGGTCCAATCCTTGCTGTGGCAGTCTAAGTATTTGGGAGTTTTCTTGGTCTACTCTCTACTGTCAATGTCTATCTCAGAAAGCCTCTGAGATCTCTATACACCTGCTATCTTGATCTTCTCTCCTGGTTTGCTCTCTTGGTGTTCTCTCTTAATCCCCTCAGTGTTGAAGCATTCTCTCGGTCCCCTCAATATTATAACAAGCTCACAGTTCTTAGGCAGTGTGTGGTTAGTAGCTTTGGGTATCCTTGAATGATCTGGGTTTTGGGGGAGCCTAGCTGCAGGAACCTCCCTATTGGCTGACTAAAAGCTGAGGGAGTTGGGGAAGAGCCCCTGGGTTTTGTCCTACTGGGGAGGTCCTGGAGAGTGGGGCATGCAGCTGTGTGGCTATTCACTCACCTCTTAAATCCCCTCAGTATTGGAGCAAGCTCTGTTTCACTGAGATTGCAGGAGAATTGGTGGGTTTGGGAACAGGGTGCAGTTTGTAGTTTGGATGGTGGCTGGATGGGTTGGGGGGAGCCTAGCTGCACGAAACTCCTTGCTGGTTGGCTAGAAAAGCCAAGGGAGTTGGGAAGGTGCCTGGGGTTTTGTCCTGTTGGGGAAGTTCTAGAGAATGGGATGTCCTGCCAAGTGGCTGTTCACTCACCTTTTAGGTCCCCTCATTATTGGAGCAATCCAGCTTCTTTATGTAGCCATTTAACGCTATAAAATTTCCTCTTAACACTGCTTTCACTGTTTCCACAAGTATGGGTATGTTGTGTGGTCATTTTCATTGAATTTAGGAAGTCTTTAATTTCTCCTTTATTTCTTCCTTGACTCATTGTGATTAAGGTAACCATTGTTTAATTTTCATGTGTTTGTGGAATTTCTGAAATTAGTATTGCTGTTGAATTCTAATTTTAAGCCATGATGATTCAATAAAATACATGGGGTTATTCCAATTTTTTTATCTGCTGAGGTTTGGTTTGTTTCCTAGTATGTGGTCAGTTTTGAAGAAGGTTCCATGAGGTGCTGAGAAGAAGGTATATTCTTTAATGTTTGGATGGAATGTTCTATAGATGTCTGTTAAATCCATTTGAGTCATAACATCTGTAGTTTCCTCATTTCTCAGTTAAGTTTTTGTCTGGTAGACCTGTTCCATGGTGAGAGTGGGGTGCTGAAGTCTCCCACTATTAGTGTGTGAGGTTTAATGTGTGATTTAAACTTTTGTAGTGTTTCTTTTTTATATGAGGGTGCCCTTGTATCTGGGGCATAGATGTTCAGTATTGAGATTTCCTCTTGATGAATTTTTACTGTGACTAATATGAAATGTCCTTCTTAGTCTCTTTTGATTAAATTTAGTTTAAGGTCTATTTTGTTAGTTATTAGGATAGCCACATCCACTTGTTTCTTAGGTTCATTTGATGGGAAAAATGCTCCCAACTCTTTATTCTGAAGTGATGTCTCTCTTGGAAGTTGAGGTATGCTTCTTGTATGCAACAGAAGGATGGATTCTGTTTTTGTTTCCAATCTGTTAGCCTGTGTCTTTTCATATGTGAGTTGAGTCCATTTATATTAAGGGATATTAATGACCAGAGATTACTAGTTCCTGTTATTCTAGTTTTTGTTGGTGGTGATGTTATTTAGTGTGTTTTTCCCTTTTCTGGGATTTCCTGCTGTGAGATCATCTATTGTCTGTGTTTTTAAGGATATAGCTAACTTTCTTCAGTTGGAGTTTTCTTTCTGGTCCTTTGTATAGGGCTGGGTTTGAGGCTAGGTATGGTTAAGTCTGGTTCTGTCATAGAATATCTTGCTTTGTCCATCGATGGTAATTGAAAACTTCACTGGATATAGTAATCTGGGCTTCCATCTGTTGTCTCTTAGAGTCTACAGCACATCTGCCCAGGACCTTCTTGCTTTCATGGTTTCCATTGAGAATTAGGGTGTAATTTTGATGGCTCTATCTTTATATGTTACTTGACCTTTTTCCTTTGCAGCTCTTAATAGTCTTTCTTTATTCTGTATGTTTTGAATTTTGATTATTATATGGCAAGAGGACTTTTTTTTATCCAGTTAGCTATTTGTATCTTCATAGGGATATCATTCTTTTGGTTGGGAAAGTTTTCTTCTATGATTTTGTTGAATATATTTTCTATGCCTTTGAGGTAGAGAATTTTCTCCTTCTTCTATCCCTATTATTCTTAGATTTGGTCTTTTCATAGTGTTCCAGATTTCCTGGAAGTTTTGTGTTAAGGATTTTTAGGATTTAATGATTTTTTTTGATCAGTGAATCTGTTTCCTCTATAGTATCTTGAACCCTTAAGCTTCTCTCTTCCATCTCTTATATTCTGTTGGTTATGCTTGTCTCTGTACTTCCTGTTTGTTTACCCAGATTTTCCATATCCAGAATTCTCTCTGTTTGTGTTTTCTTTATTTCTTCTATTTCAGACTTCAAGTGTTGATTTGTTTGCTTCACATGTTTGATTGTTTTTATTCTTGGTATTCTTGGTTTTTTTGAGAGATTTATTAATTCTTTGTATTAATTAATTTATTTATAATAAATTTACATATATAAACACAATTTTTATATAATGTATTTTATATTTATAATTTAAAATTATATTTTGTATTTATTAATTTTTAAAATTTTTTGTTTTTATTTTCCTCTATTCCTTTAAGGAAGTTTCCATGTTCTGGCTATGACAAACAATGCTGCTATGAGCATAGTTGAACACATGTCTTTGTGCTACAATTGAGTATCCTTTGGGTATATAACCAAAAGTGGTATTACTGGGTCTTGAGGAAGGTTGTTTGCTAAGTTTCTGAGGTATTGCCATATTCAAAGGGGCAGTAGCAGTTTGCACTCCTACCAGCAATGAAGAAGTGTTCCCTTTACCTCAAAACCTCTCCAGCATAAGTTGTCATCACTGTTTTTGGTCTCGGACATTCTTACACGTATAAGGTAGAATCTCAGAGTTGTTTTGATTTGCATTTCTCTGATGGCTAAGGATGTTGAACATTTCCTTAAGTGTCTTTCAGTCATTTTAGATTCCTCTATTGAGAGTTCTCTGTTTATGTCTGCAATTCATTTTTTATTGGATTATTTGTTCTTTTGATAACCAATTTCTTGGGTTCTTTGTATATTTTGGAGATCAGGTCTCTGTCTGATGTGAGGTTAGTGAAGATCTTTTCCCATTCTGTAGACTGTCATTTTGTCTTGTTGACCATGTCCTTAGCTTTACAAAAGCTTTTCAGTTTCAGGAGGTCCCATTTATTAATTGTTTCTCTTAGTGTCTGTGCTGCTGGGGTTCTATTTAGGAAGTGTTCACCTGTGCCAATGTGTTCAAGTGTACTTCCCACTTTCTCTTCTATAAGGTTCAGGGTGGCTGGCTTTATGTTGAGGTCTTTAATTCAAATTGGACTTGAGTTTTGTGCATGGTGATAGATATAGGTCTATTTTCATTTTTCTATATGTTGATATCCAGTTATGCCAGCACTACTTGTTAAATATGCTTTCTTTTTTCACTTGATTTTTTTGCTTCTTTGTCAAAAATCAGGTATTCAGAGGTGTGTGGACTAATATTCAGGTCTTCTATTTGGTTCCATTGGTCCTCCTGTCTGTTATTATGCCAATACCAGGCTATTTTCAGTATTGTAACTCTGTAGTAGAGTTTGAAGTCAGGAATTGTGATGCCTCCAGAAGTTCTTTTACTGTATAGGATTGCTTTGGCTATCCTGGGTTTTTGCCTTTTCATATGAATTTGAGTACCATTCTTTCAAGGTCTGTGAAGAATTTTTCTGGAATTTTTGTGTTTTCAGTACTTTAGCTGATGATGTAAGTCACAAAACAATCCTAAACTAGTTCAGAATTATGAATAATAAAAGGGTTATTTAATTAAGGGGAAAACTTACGGATCACTATCTGAGATGACAGTCCTCTACATGAACAGGAACAGAGTCTAGAAGCTGGAAACAAGATCCAGAAGCAAGAGAGTGGGTGCACTTTCTACACATGGAAGGAGGGGGGAGAAACTTGAACTTTCCACAGGGCAGGAAACCCTGACTGCTCTTAGGGCTGAAGAGGAAGGAGGAGAGGGAGTGGGGGGAGTGGGAAGGTATTGGGAAGAGGGGCAGAAGTGGAAACTTATAAATTAATAAAAAAAGAAAGATCCAGCAAAAAAAAAAAGAAAAAGAAAGAAAGTGGGTGCAAATTTACCGCTGCTTTTACAGTATAAGAGACCATGCCCAAGTGGGCTGGTATCTTAAAGGCTGTTGGCTCCCACAGCAACTCCCCCTTTTATTTCAATAATAAAGTTTCAAACCCAATACAAAACTATATACACTAGGAGCAGATATCAAGTATAATTCAAATTACAACCAGCATAAAGAATATTAAGTAAGGAATATATGCTAAGTGTTTTAATAAACATTCTATCCTATGGAGTCTAAGTCTTATATAGGAAATGGCTTGGCTAGATCATAAGAGAACAGTAACCACAACTGAAAGACTCCAAATGCATTTGTAAGCCCCCTCAACCCTAAGACATTATTCTAAAACCTTATACTCATTGTCTCTCTTGGAAACGGGACAGTTGCCCACACACACATACACACACACACACACACACACACACACACACACACACACACACATATGCTGGACTGCTTATCCTCCTGTGTCCTTGTGAATAACCACATGCTGGACTGCTCATCCTCCTGTGTCCTTGTGAATAATCTTCAAACATAACTCCATTCTGGGAATTAAGGCAAAGACAACCCACAGATGTTGACTCAGTTCCTGATGTTTGATTTAGTCACTAGAACAAGGCCAGGATGGCCCATAGATGCTCCCTTTATCTAACCTGACCACGCAGCTATTCTCCTGCCCTGGAATAGACCAATCACTGCTAGTGACCTTTTAAATAAGCCAATCCAATAAGTTGGAAAACAACCTACAGGTTCCCCCCTTGTGTCTGTGGGTTTTTGCTTTAAAATATGGACTGTAACAGCTATCAGATGTCCTTCATATCCCGAACATGAATGGCCCTGTCATGACAGAATAAAAATCCTCTTGCTTTTGCATCAATTGAGGTTCTGTGAGTGGTGTCTGGAGCAACTCTTCCCTGATGTTTGGACTTCCAGTCCAACACAACTATCTAATGTTCAACCCCACTGAAGGCCTGAAAAAGGAAATAATATTACTTGAGCAGGCAGGAAGTACAATCAAGTAGCTTTCAAAGTGGGCAATATATGACAGAGACAGTTTGCTACCTGAGCAATCACCCAAAGTCTCATTTTGCAATGTTGAAGCAACCAACTGTGGCTAAGGCCTAGCATAACTGAAAGACCATTTTCAGAGACAGGAAATTTTCAAAACCATCTTCCCCTGTCTTGGCAAGATTTGACAGCCCTGCTTATCCTTTTCTGGATATCATGTAACTTGTCAGTGATTGAGGCATTGTCAGTTCCTTGCCCAAAGGCCAGTTTTGCCAAGAAGAAAAGAAGTTCTAAGTGGAGTGTCTTCAGTCCTCAACATTCTCTTGGGAATAGATTGGTTCTGTCAGAAGCAATAATGTTTCATGTCAACAGAAGCCTAAGTTATTTAAGTGCCATGATTCATAGAGCCTTGAAGAGATTG
Organism: Myodes glareolus; assembly: GCF_982192425.1. Lineage (NCBI taxonomy): Eukaryota > Metazoa > Chordata > Mammalia > Rodentia > Cricetidae > Myodes > Myodes glareolus. The sequence goes on from NC_142026.1 coordinate 74,652,316, forward strand.
AAGATTACCTATCTAGACACAATACAATCTCTATCTATCTAAAGAACCTAATTGATCTGACTGTATGTACAACAAACATGAACAACTATTGACCTATAATAATTAATATCTGTATAACTTCAATACTAAAACTTCACATCAAATAATCTGTAAATAAATGTGCAACAAATGAGAACAATGACCTCAAAATGTAAACAATCTATAAGTACCTTGATCAGAGGTAGGAGTAATATATAATGCAATATGAAAATATAACCTAAAAGTTTTACCAATAAATACAAAATGTCCTAAACCGAGATAGAAACATGCGTATATACAATCTGACAGAATAACTTTGCATAGGTGTACAAATAATGTAAATAAATATAACAAATATAATTTGAACTTGTATCAATATGCAAAAACTGTATCAATGTAATTTATCCACGAATAATAGCTCACAAGTATTCACTCTGTTACCCACTATTGTTATCTCCCCTTTTTTTGAACAAATATAGTTTTCACCCCAACCCTCTATCTAGGACAAGTAATAACCAATAACCCCTAAACATCTAACCCTAAACCTAAAGTGGGTGTCAGATGATGATGTAAATCACAAAACAATTCCGCACCACTTCAGAATTATGAATAATAAAAGGGTTATTTATTTAAGGGGAAAACTTACAGATCACTGTCCTAGAAACTGTCCTCTGCATGAATAGGAACAGAGCCTAGCAGCCAGAAGTAGGATCCAGAAGCAAGAGAGTGGGTGCACATTTACAGCTGCTTTTACAGTATAAGAGACCATGTCCAAGTGGGATGGTATCTTAAAGGCTATTGGCTGAAGGAGTAGAATGTGCTCCCAGAGCATGTAGCTCTGTAGTAGAGTTTGAAGTCAGGGATTGTGATGACTCCAGAAGTTACTTTATTGTACAGGATTGTTTTTGGCTATCCGGGGTTTTTTGCTTTTCCATATGAGATTGAGTAGCATTCTTTTGATGTCTGTCAAGAATTCTGCTGGAATTTTTATGGGAATTGCATTGAATCTGCAGATTGCTTTTGGTAAGATTGGCATTTTTACTATGTTAATTCTATCTACCCATGAGCATGGGAGATATTTTGGAGGAGAATAGTAGAGATTTATTAACCTCCTAACTGGAATGTAGGTTTTATTTTTTTATTACTTTACAAATAACACCACTCAAAATTTCCACATCCTCCCCTCCTCCCACTTCCCTCCCTTTTCCGCACTCACCCTCCCTCCCTCCCACTCCAGTCCTAAGAGAGGGCAGGGTACTCTGCCTGTGGGAAGTCCAAGGCCCCCCTCCATCCAGGCTTAGGAATATATGCATTCAAATAGACTAGGATCCCAAAAGGCCAGTACATGCAGTAGAGAAAAATCCCAGTGCCATTATCATTGGCTTCTCAGTCTGTCCCAATTGTCAGCCACATTCAGAGGGTACAGTTTGACCACAGAGCATGGGAGATCTTTCCACTTTCTGGTGTCTTCTTCAATTTCTTTCTTCAAAGACTTAAAGTTCTTATTATATAGGTCTTTGACTTATTTGGTTAGAGTTACTCGGAGATATTTATGAAATAGTGAAGGGTGATGTTTCTCAGATTTCTTTCTCGGCCCATTTATCATCTGCTGTCTCATTTTCTTTAGGAAGCTTCAGCAGTAATTTTTCTGTGGGTCCTGCAAGTCTAGTCAAGCAGTTCAGGCAAAAGCAGTTTCTGGCACAAATGGATAACAAACTACATGAGGAGTTTCTTCAATGCCTATCATCCTCCTGAAGTAGACTAGTGCTGCCAGGAGCAGAAGAGTCTCACGGTCATGAAAAGTCCTGCCCAAGGCAGCAACCTCTACAGAAGCAGGTACAAGGGAGCCACCACTGTCCCACAGAAGCCAGAGACATCTGTGGGACAGGGCATGGATCAGAGACCTCTGCCAGAGCAGGCCTGAGCCAGTGACCTCTGCCAGAGCAGGCCAAAGGAAGTGACCTCAGTGGGAGCAGATCCAAGCAAGCGCATTAATGGGAGCAGTCCTAAATGACCCCTGGGATTGTAGAGTAACCTTTCAGAAGTGCTGAGCAATCTTTGAGAACACCAAATGACCTCTGGAGTGACTGGGACCATGGCCCTGATTGCACCACTAGAGTAACCATCTGTGTCTTGGATCCACTGGCACCTGGAAGATTGACCACCAGAGACACAGGCCCAACGACACCAATCAGAGTAAAAGATGGGTAGACAAGGTAAGAACACACTCAGCCCCAAAAAGAGCAATATGACAGCAACAAAAACTAGTGGCCCTGCAACAGCAAGACTTGAACACCAAAATATAGATGAAGCAGAAGAAAATGACCAAAAAATAACTTTAGGAGAATGTTTGAGGCCTTTAAAGAAGAAATGAAAACTTCTCTCAAAAAAAATGGAGGAAAATACAAAAAGTTAGAAGAAATCAGCAAATCCTGTTGGATCCTAGAGTCCAATTCCCGAGGAGGAGTCACCCCAGGAAAACACTCTCACACCACAGTTGATGTAAAAGCATGAGGATTTAATTAATTCTGTCACGACAGGGTCTTTCAGCATTTGAGAAGTCTTAAAGACCCCGAATCATTGGTACAGGCTACTTTTAAAGTAAAAAGCCACAGAAATAAGGGGGGAGTCTGGTGGTTGCTTTTCATCCTAACTGTATCCAAGGAACTGAGTCAATATCCTCTGATCAAGGCTGAGGAACTGAGTCAACATCTAAGGGTTATCTTGCCCAATCCCAATAACAAAGTTCTATCTGAAGGACATCCACAAGGACACAGGGAAATGTAAAATCCCCAACATTCCAGTACGTGCATGTGAAGTTGTTAGGTCCTTGGTACCCAGGGGAGGGGGGAGCACTACTGCTGAGAGACCTCAGAAATGGCCTCAGAGTTGTCAGAAAAGGCTTCAGAGTTATGCTAGAGTTTTACAATCCCTTAAAGAAAATCAAAAGAAATCCAGTCCTGGAAGCTAACCCAGTCCTGGGACACTGGCAGACCAGGATTGAGCCAATGACCTGACTCAGAGTCTGCGATCTCCACCAGAACAGGAGTGGGACTGAGCCAGCTACCTAGGACAGGGAAAAAACAAGCTCCACCAGAAGCAGAAGCCAGGAACAAATCCAGTCTGGGGACACAGGCAGATCAGGATTGACCCAGGGACCAGATCCAGAGTCAATTATCTCCACCAGAACAGGTACAGGGGAGTAACCACTGAGAAAGTGAGCCAGAGCCAGAGACTGCTGAGGGTCCGGATGTGAGTCTGGGACCTTCAAGGGAGTAGACCTAAGCCAACTCACTGGTGGGTCTGGGCAAGAGTCTAGGACCTCCTAGGAACTAGGCCTGAGCCAGGACCTCTGTCAGCCTGGGCTTGAGTGAACCTTGGTCCTCCAAGGGAATAGGCAGGAACCAGATATCTCAGCAGAGCCAGTTACGAGTCTGGGACCACAGAGAGAATATGCCTGAGCCAGGTCCTCTGTGGGTTCAGCATTGGTCTGGGACATCAAAGGGAATAGGCAAGAACCTGGAACCCCTGCAGGTCCAAGTGCGAGTTTGGGACCTCTGAGGAAGTAAGCAGGTCCTTTGTGGGTTCAGTAGCACCCAAGCCTGGGACCCCTAAGGCACTAGATCAGAACCAGAAACCTTTCCAGGTCCAACTCCAACCCAGGGACTTCTGCAGGAAGGAATCCAGACTGTAGGACCCTCACCCCTTATTCTCAAAGGGTCAAGAAAAAATTTCCTAGCAGAATGTTTTCCCAGGAAGATAGTGCCCTTCCCCTCTCCCACCCAGGAGATTCCGAGCACAAGGTCACTTAGCTCAGCCCAGCCAGCCACCTGGTACAGGCTAATAAAGATGGCCTAACTCAGGAACAGTGGCCTTGCTCTAAGAACAAGGAAAAACTGACTTAGCAGAATGGGAGGGAGCAAAAGTCCTTGCATCCATGCCAAAGCAGTGTTAAAAAGCCTCTTTGTAGTTATACCTTTAAAAGCTTAGCACACAGAGGAGATAGAACTCCTCTCTACCTCACTACAATGGGGATGGAGATGAGTTCCAAACATGTTTGTATTTATGCTGATTAAACCTTGCTTGATACAGACTGGGCCTCTCTGGTGGTCTCTCTCTGGGGACATAATCTGGGCACAACATTTGGTGCATTGGCCCGGAACCCCAGAGATTCTACCAGGATGATAAAGACCAGAGGTTTATTAGCATCTACCTTTGTCCTTTGTCTCTTGTCTATTTGTCTCTGCTATTTTGTCTTGTCTGTCTGACTATGGCTGCTTTGGTCTTTTACCGATTTGGGATTTTGGTATTGACAGGTGTTTCTAGACAGGGACCTTTCTGGTCCCGGATCATTTCCAGACAGGGATGGGAATTCTCCCAGTCCCAGGTCATTTCCAGACAGGGGCCTTTCTGGCTCCAGGTCATTTCCAGACAGGGAGATTTGCTCCCAGGTTAGTAGACACAGATGGGGATTCTCCCAGTTCCAGGTCAATAGACAGAGGCCAGCATTCTCACAGCCCTGGGTCATTTGCAGCTACCTCAGAGACAGCTGTTTGGGTTTCTCCCACTGCGGGAGAAAATGTCACCATGTGTCTTGTCCCAGGAATTTGTCAAAGTCTCTTTGTGTTATATTATGGTAATTGTTGCTTTGTTTTCTTTCTCTCTCGACTTCTATCCTTAAGGGTCCTACCACTCCCATGGAGCCCCAGCCCCCTTTCCCCCAGGGATAGAGAGGAGAGAGGCAAAATCTTGGAAAGTGCCCAAAAATTGGGCATGGAGAGGGTAGGGAGTGCATGCCTGTGACTTGGAATGTCTTTGGGGCCTGCTACATTGGGTGGATGGTGATTCCCCTGGAGTTCCAAAAAACTGTTGCCTCTTTGTTTATTATGTTTGTTACTTTTTTGGCCCTTTAAGGGGCAAGCCACACCCACTCCTGGTGACCCCTGACCTCGCCCCGCCATCTTGGATCACACATTCTTACTGCTCTCTTCTGGGGGCTGTGCACATCTCCCCATGTCTCTCTCTTTCTCTCTCTCTTATTTTCTCTTCATCTCCCTTTCCCTTTCTCTCCCTCTTCCCCCTTCCCCTTTCTCCTCCATAACCCACTAAATAAATATTTCAATCTCACTCTACCTGTGATGTCTATCCAGTCTCTGTCTCCTGCCCGCCTGCCATGTGTCTGCCTGCCCACAGTCAGCTGCTCTTCAGGGATGCTCTCCCGCTGCTCTGTGAGCTCGCTGCCTGCTCACACGGCCCCTGGGGATCTTGCAGGGACCCACAGCCATCCCTGCTCACATGGCCTCCACAGTCATCTCTGCCTTGGGACTAGAGTCCGCTGCCTGCCTACAGCTGCCGCCTGGGGCACTCCATCATTTTTTAAAGTATAAAAATGTTTAAGACTGGACTGAGGAGGACTAAAAAAAAATAAGACAAAACTTAAATGTAAAAATGCAGATGACTTGACAGCAACCCATCTAGGGTCTGTATCCCTAACCCTGAGCCAGGTCTGATGGCAGATAACCCACTGCCTGGGTTCTGAGAGCTAAGCCTTGAGACTGCGGAAAATGCAATGTGGCAGAGGATCTTTGGAGCCTGTGGGGCTCCAAGGCCAGGGAGCAGTGACACCTGGGATAGAGCAGGTGGCAAAGTCATCATGTAACCTGCTGAGGGCAGAGGAATGCCTCTTCAGAAGGCAGGTGGTGAAGCTAATGACTGAGAGAGGTTGGTTGCAACAAAACAGGGCAGCCCCCTCTCCCTTGTTCTCTCTCTGTGTATCTTGAGGGTCTTTGCCTTCAGTAGGAGAGAGGGACCTGCACACAGGTGGCAAAAAAATGACTGCTTGCAATTGAAAAACTGGGCAAATGTAAAACAGAGAATCTGAGATCATGGTCAGACAAAATCTAACAAAAGAAACTTTTTTATTAAAAACTTCCACCTCCTCCCTTCCTCCCACTTCCCTCCCTCCACTCCCCCCACTCCACCTCCCCCTTCTTCTCCAGGCCAAAGAGCAGTCAGGGTTCCCTACACTATGGGAAGTCCAAGGTTCTCCCCACTCCCCCCAGGTCCACGAAGGTGAGCATCCAAACAGACAAGGCTCCCACAAAGCCCATTCATGCAGTAGAATCAAAGCCCAGTACCATTGTCCTTGGCTTCTCAGTCAGCCTCCACTGTCAGCCACATTCAGAGAGTCTGGTTTGATCACATACTCCATTAGTTCCATTCCAGTTGGCCTTTGTGATCTCCCATTAGATCTGTCCCACCGTCTCAGTGAATGAACACATCCCTCGCGGTCCGGACTTTTTTGCTCATGCTCATGTTCTCCCTCCTTCTGCTCATCATTAGGACCTTGGGAGCTCAGTCCAGTGCTCCAATGTGGGTCTCTGTCTCTATCTCCATCCATCACCAGATGAAGGTTCTATGGTGATATGTAAGATATTCATCAGTGTGGCTATGGGACAAGGCCAGTTCAGGCACCCTTTCCTCTGTTGCTCAAGGAACAAGCTGGGAACATCTCCTTGGACACCTGGGAACCCCTCTAGAGTCAAGTCTCTTGCCAACCCTAAAATGGCTCCCTTAATTAAGATATATACTTCCCACATCCACCCCTCCTTCATCCCAACCATCCCATTCCCTCAAGCTCTCTCCATCCTCCCCTTCTCCCTTCTCTCTTCCCATCTCCCCTTATCCTCACCTCACCCCCATCCCTGTGCTCCTAACCCCTGCCCAGCAATTTTGTCAACTTCCAATATCCAGGAGGATAACTGTATGTTTTTCTTTAGGTTCACCTTCTTATTTAGCGTCTCTAGGATCACGAATTATAGGCTCAATGTCTTTTGTTTATGGCTAGAATTCACTTATGAGTGAGTACATACCATATTCCTCTTTTGGGGTCTGGGTTACCTCACTCAGTAAAGCGTTTTCTATTTCCATCTATTTGCATGCAAAATTCAAGATGTCATTGTTTTTTACCGCTGAGAAGAACTCTAAAGTGTATATGTGCCACACCTTCTTTATCCATTCTTCTATTGAGGGGCACCTAGGTTGTTTCCAGTTTCTGGTTATTACAAATAGTGTTGCTATGAACGTAGTTGAACAAATGGTTTTGTTGTATGATCGGGCATCTCTTGGGTATATTCCCAAGAGTGGAATTGCTGGGTCCTGAGGTAGATTGACTCCCAATTTCCTGAGAAGCTGCCACACTGAATTCCACAGTGGTTGCACGAGTTTGCATTCCCACCAACAATGGATGAGTGTTCCCTTTACAGTAGTACAGACACTAAGAGCAACAATAAATAAATGGGACCTTCTGAAACTGAGAAGCTTCTGTAAAACAAAGGACACTGTCAATAAGACAAAACAGCAGCCTACTGAATGGGAAAAAATCTTCGCCAACCCCACATCAGACAGAAGACTGATGTCCAAAATATATAAAGAACTCAAGAAATTAGACATCAAAATTCAAAATAACTCAATTAGGGGCTGGAGAGATGGCTCAGTGGTTAAGAGCACTGACTGCTCTTCCAGAGGTCATGAGTTCAATTTCCAACAACCACATGGTGGCTCACAACCATCTGTAATGAGATCTGGCGCCCTCTTCTGGTATGTGGGGAAACATGGAGGTAGAATGTTGTATACATAATAAATAAATAAATAAATAAATAAATAAAACTTTTTTTAAAAAACTCAATTAAAAATGGGGAAAAACACTAAACACATAATTCTCAACAGAAGAATCTCAAATGGTCAAAACACTTAAGAAATTGTTCAATATCCTAAGCCATCAGGGAAATGCAAATCAAAACAACTCTGTAATGCTGTCTTACATTAGTAAGAATGACTATGATCAAAAATATCAATGATAGCTTATGCTGGAGAGGATGTGGAGTAAGGGGAACAGTCCTCCATTACTGGTGGGAATGTAATCTTGTGTTACCACTTTAGAAATCAGTGTGGTGGTTTCTCAGAAAACTGGGAATCAACCAACCTCAGGACCCAGCAATACAATCTTCGGTACATGCCAAAAGAGGCTCAATTGTACTACAAGGGCCTTTGTTCAACTAATCTCATAGCAGCATTATTTGTAATAGCCAGAACTTAGGTTAACTGAAGAATGGATAAAGAAAATGTAGTACAATTACACAATGGAGTACCACTCAGATGGTAAAAAAAAAAAAACAATGACATCGTGAAATTTACATGCAAATGAATGGAACTAGAAAACAACATCCTTAGTGAGGTAATACAGACCAAGAAAGATGAACATAGTATGTACTCAATCATAAGTGGATAACCAGCTGTAAAGCAAAGGATTGTAACTACTTTTTAAATTACTTTGTATCCTAATAAGAGAGGCAAAGACAGGATGTGGACTTGGGTGGTTAGTGTGGTGTGGAGGACCATGGAGAAGTTGGAGGGGAGGAAATAATAATTATAGAGTATACTGTATAAAAAGTCTATTTTCAATTTAAAAATGTAAAAGCAAACAGAAAGGGTAAAAGCATTTATGATTCTTTAAGTAAACTATTACATATACTATCAAAACATCAAGCCTCAGCTCTTGAAATCATTATCCTTAGCAGGACACAACGTACATAGGTTTTTAACAAGCTCTGACTTTTAACAGGGAATTCACAAGGTTGTAAGGATCCTACCCATGTTCCTGGTGAGTCTTTCCAGGACACAGGGCTCTGATGACAGACCCTGTCCACTCATTGACACTGCATTTCCTGGGGTCATCCACAGTTTTAAGCAGTCATGGGTGAAGCATGTTGCTAAAGTAACCAGGCCCTCATCTGACTGCAACAAGGACAACTCAGATTTCATGTCGAATGAAGAAAGGGTCAGGGAAAAGTAGAAGATGTTGATCAAAGTCAATGGTACATCTGAGGACAGATCTTGATAGATATCTTAATCACAGACCCAAATCAAGACCAACACAGGGCTCTTTTAACCTGTGTTCAGCATCAGGTTATTCAAACAAAAGATAAATCCAATCCCTTCTGTAGAGCTTAGCATTTGTTTATTATGAACAATTGATTTGATAAAAAAAAATCATAAAACTGTTTGAAGGGGAAATGGAGTGTAGACAGTGACATAAAGTTAGTTTCATACTGGTAAAATGAAATTCAACATTTTCATTCTTCAGTTGACACCTTACTCCACTGGAATGTACTTCTTCCCCTAGTATCTTCACCATGGAGCTTGTCAGAATCCAACGAGTCATTATCCCTCTCATGCCCAAAAATGCCATCAGATATTGATCATTGATTGTCCTTGTCCCTTTTACTTGCACTCCACTGTAAGATAGTACCATCTTTGGAGTTTATCTTTAATTACAAAAACTTAGTAATACAAAATTCTGATACAAAAGCCACCTTCATGAAATTTCACCTTCACATGACACACCAATGACAAAAAGATAACCTCAATGTTTCATTGTGAGACCCAGGAGTCAGAAAAGCTCCACTGCTTCAGGAAAGAAGCTCAGCCTTCACTGAGCCTCCATGGAAACATGCATGTGTGTAGAGACTTTTCCATAGCCCCAAGGAACAGAACCACCTTGGCTCCTGCCTTCCTCATTGTAATTAAATCCCAGAGAGAGTGACCATGGAATCATAGCTGGAGTTGGACAACTCCTTGCCTACATTTCAGCTAGTGTGATGCCTGATCTCTGGCCCTTGAAGTGCATATATCATAGGGAATTAATAATATCACAGTTGCCTTACTCAATTGCAGGGAAAAGCACTGTGTGCTTACTAAATTTATATCATTGTAGCAATATACTAAGGGCACATTGCTTCTTCTGTTTTCTTGGGAGCCTAGTGAAGTTATTTCTCTCAGTTTCCAAATGGAATTCAAAACTCACAATCGAGAGGAGGACTTACTCAATGCCAGACAGCTGAAACTTAGGACAATCAATGCTGTTGGCACAACTTCTAACCAATTCAGCTGTGACTTCTCCTTAAAATATTTGCTGTTGCCCAATAAAATGGAATTATGCTAAAAAAAATCTATTATTTAACTCTCTTCCATTAAACAAGAAACATCCAGAGAGAACTTGCAATGAGGCATCAATATTCCAAAGTCAAAATTAGAAAATTATCAAGAAAATACAAAGGTCAGCTGTGATGACCTTCTTGGTAAACAGTTTGACTGTGTCTGGAATTAACTAAGAAAAAAGCAGATGAACACCTTTATAAGGGACATTTAATCAGAATTTTAAATATTAATTTAATTAATATTATTTCTACTGGTGGTTTGTCTCAGTGTATGTCTATCCTGGTGTCTGTGGAGGTCACATATGGCCATCAGGTCCCTCAGACATGTTGTTATGGATGGTGTGATGCATCAAGTGGTTATTGGAAGCTGAAAAAGTATCCTCTGGAAGAGCATATTGTGCGTGCATGCACATGCGTGTATGGAAGGGTGTGGATGCATGTACTTCATTCACAGGGAATGAATAATAGGAACTCTGCTACCTTGAACTGAAAATAATTTGATCAAAAGTCAATAATTAAGATCTGAACCTACTTGGTAAAGGATATAAAATAACCTATTTTCCAAAATATCAAAATACTAGATACACGTGAATGTACAGGGGGTCAAACAAACATAGAAACTTTACCTAAGATCCAGTCACTTGGATTCTGCCCTAAACTGACGTAGATTCAAGACACAGACTCTTCTACATTTCAACATGAGCTGTTTGTGAAAAGCAACAGCAATTGTCCTCAGCTGGTAAACTCTGATGGACACACGGGTTTAAAGGACTAAGCCAGTGGAGTCTATCTGACTACGTGGCCAGCTATTGTGGTGCATGTGGAATGCCATGGAAGGGGGCCATGGGAAAAGGTTGGAGAAGACCCTATCATGACACTACATCCTGGGGAGTTCATATCCACCAACAAATGTGATGTCGCTGCTGGAACTCTACAAATAACCCATCAGTGTGAGAGAGAGGACTGATGAGATGCCATGTGAGGCTGTCAGTCATCTGAGGCAAGTTCATCACACGGTGTTCATCCCACCAGGTCAGGTGTTGGTGTGTTGTTTCACGCAGGTCCATAGAGAAAAATGGTCACTACAGGAAGAATTTTGACTTTTTCAGAGCAGGAGAGCCAGTTTCTGGTGAATTCAGAAACTTACCTTTGCTTGACGACAGGCTTTCATATTATTATTACACCTTAGCAAGTAAATTTCCGCATACCTAAATCTCTGATCTGAAACTTCCCTATAGAGATAAATGTCAAAGTCAGAGGACCACTTAGTTTTCTGAGTCCTCCTACAACCGTATATTACTTAGGTTTGAATCTTACAGGAATAACTCAGATAAGCTTTACGTATGTCAAAGAGAAGGTAGAGAACAAATTTACTGCAAAGACAGATGCTAACACTCCAGCATACAAGCCAGCTGCAATGCTCTGCAGGAACACCACACACAACCAGGAGAGGGTAGCACCTCTTTTCATTGACAATGATGCCTGTTGGAGGGAGAGGTGAAGGAGCTCACAGCACTCAGTGTCACTCTAATTGGTCCAAATGACATGGCCCATCACTTATTCTCAGGTCAGGAGAAACAGGTGTCCATGAAATCAATAGGAGAGAGTCACTCTAGCCATGTGACACACTTGGCATGACAACTCACACGGGTGCAAAAGATGTGTGGGGCCGAGATAGGAATGTCCCTTAGAAATGGATATGATGAAATACTTGGGACATTTCCCCAGAGTGAGAGCCTTATACTAAATATAGTTTTATTATTTCGTTGAAGAAAATTACATATGCAAAGTATATTTGATCATTTTCACCAATACTCTAGGAAATCTTTTCTTCCCTTTTCTGGGCCCAGACTGACAAAAACCCACTGCAAAATAAGGGTTTCCTTAAAGTCCTAATACTCTTAACTCTACCTCCTAAATCCTGATGTAAAAGAATTGAGCCACAGCATCATATTTATGCATTACTGGGGATCAAACACAGACATCTAAGAATGTCACACAAAAACACTACCAAATGAGCATTTTCCTGATTTACTAAAGGACATATATAGACAGGCTTACAACATAGTAGTTATTCCTATTGACACTGATACAAAGGAAACCAAGGGTGTTTTGTTGCTGGACTCAGCAACAAAAGGGGGAAATACCCAGTGACCTCTCTCTCATCATCCATATGACAAACAGAACATGTGTGTACCCTGGATCCATCCTTTGAAATGATGTTAGGTTAGAGAATTTCCCCATGGCACACATTCCTACCATAGGATCATTACTAAAGAGGAGGTTGAAAATTTGTAAGACTCAGAGGTGGTGGATGACTACAAGATTCTGTATTCTGAAACTGCAACAAAGTTGCACATCTGAGCTCACAGTGGTTGTGATTACACGCACAAACCCCTTATAAACTGGGATACTCCACAAAATCCCACCCATAGATCAAGAGCAATTGGCATCTGAGATCTACTGGAGAGAAAAAATCAGGTTTCTTTAACAGTCTGGGCCCTGGTACCATGCCCAAGAATATGAAAAGCACAAATTGAGCTACATGGAAGGAAGAAAACAAAAAGTTAGGGTGTAAGAAAGGGCAGTGGATTTTCAACAACTAGCAGGTCACAGAAGAAAACAAAAAGAAAATATGATGAAGATTATTTAGCTATCCGCCAGGAGGTAGGAAATAGTCAAGAGTCCCAGGTAACCTTGGGTGCATGGGGGGGGGGGGGTGGGAGGGTTGTTGGAAGGGGAGAGGGTTAGAGAGAAGGGAGTAGGGGAGGAATGGAGAAAGCTCGGCTGACCGAGATGGGGGGAAGGGAGGAAGGATGAATGTGGGATCAGGGAAGAATATATTTCAACTAAGGGAGTCATTTTAGAGTTTACAGGAGACTTGATTATATATGGGATCCCAGGTCCAAGGAGAGATCCCCAGATTGTTCTCTGGACAGAGGAGGGGGTGCCTGAACCGGCCTTGGCCCGTGACCATACTGATGAATATTTTGCTTATCACCATAGATCCTTCATCTGGCGTTGGATGGCGATACAGATGGAGGCCCGCGTTGGAGCACCGAACTGAGACCCCCAAGATCCGAATGAGGAGCAGAAGGAGGAAGAAAATGACGAAGGACTGCGAGGGATACTATCACCCACTGATACAAGGGGTCGGATCTAATGAGAGTTTACCAAGGCCAGATGGACCGTGACTGAACGAGCATGTGATCCAACCAGATTCTCTGAATGTGGCCGGATTTTCTGAATGTGGCTGGCCTGCAGTCTTTCTGAGAAGCCATTGACAATGACACTGGGACTGGTTTCCTCTGCATATACTGGATTTTTGGGATCCAGTCTGTTTGGATGCTCACCTTCCTGGACCTGGAGGGAGGGGGGAGGAACTTGGACTTCCCACAGGGCAGGAGACCCTGACTGCCCTTGGGGACAAAGAGGGAGGAGGAGAGAGAGGGGGGGAGTGGGAGGGCGTTGGGAGGAGGGGCGTAAATGGAAACTTTTTATAATTTAATAAAATTACTTTAAAAAAAATAATAATAACATATAAAACAAAAAAAATGATTAGGAGAATTAGTAGCAGATTTTCTATGGCTCTCTGGGATTAATGGTTTTTCATATCATTAGTATAAATATATATACCAAAATAATGCATTGAATATATTATTTAAGATTACAAGACTATTCTAAAATTTCCTTTTCATATCAAAATAAATGTCTTAATGGAAATAAAGTAATTATGTTACTAAAAGTTTAAAAAAAAAAAAAGAAAATATGGTCAGTGCAGGAAAACCAGCAAGAGAGGGTGAGGGAGAAATGGAGGGGTGCATAGTGGACTCCATCAAAACACAATACATACTGATATGATATTTTCAAACAATTAAGATGTTAAACCCATGATCAGGTTGGTGGCCAACACCTTTAATACAAACAACTGAGAAGCAGAGACAGAAAGATTTCTAGGAGATCCAGCCCAACCAGGCCTACATAATCAGCTCCAGGACAGCCGGGGTTCCACGGAGAGAGCCTGTCTAAAAACAACAACAAAGTTTAAACCCATAAGTATAAGAAAAGATAGCAGATGAAAAAAAATGAAAGATCAGAAACTGAAAATTACAGGATGAAGTGGGTGTGACTCAGGGGTGGAGTATGGTTCAGGAGAAGTAGAATACTGAAGGCCCCGCCATCACCTCTAGCATCAAAAATAAAAGGAAATGAAATGTGTTTACTGAGCTCTCTTTCTCGTAATCTCAGTTGCCAAACAAATACTAACATGTATTTTGGCAAAGCCCTGATGAACAAGAGCATTACCCTTGAGGTTGAGCCCAGAGACTCCACATGGGATATTAAGGCCAAGATCCAAGACAAAGAAGGCATCCCACCTTCAGTGTCTGGTATTTGCTGCCTGCAGATAGAGCATGGCTGCACCCTGGCCAATGGCAAAGCACAGAAAGACTTCCACACTTACCCTGGTTCTACCCCTGCATAGTGAAGAAATATGCTTAAAAGAAATCCCACACTAGTCAGAATTGGGAATAATAGACAGTTCTTTACTTAGGGGTAGACTCACAAATCAGAATTTTCTCCTGGAACGGAGAACAGAAAGAATGAGAGGCCAGTCGCATGCTTTTTCTTTCTTTTTTTATATTACTTTAAAAATACTACCAATAAAAATTCCACTTACTCTCCTCCCACTTCCCTCTGACTCCCCCAAAACACCCTCTCCCCAATCCCCCTCCAGTCCTAAGAGAGGGCAAGGCATCCTGCCCTGTGAGAAAACCAAGGCCCTCCCCACTACATACAGGATGAACAAGGTAAGCATCCGAAAAGAATAGGACCCCAAAAAGTCAGTAAATGCAGTAGAGACAAATCCCAATGCCATTGTCATTGGCCCTTCAGTCTGCCCCAACTGTCAACCACATTCAGAGGGACCAGTTTGATCCCATGCTCACTCATTCCCAGTCCAGCTGAAGTTGGTGAGCTCCCATTAGCTCAGGCACACTGTCTCTGTGGGTGAACCCCTCGTTGTCCTGACTTCCTTGTTCATATTCTCCCTCCTTCCACTCTTCAACTGGACCTTGGGAGCTCCGTCTAGTGCTTCTATGTGGGTCTCTGTCTCTGTCTCCATCCGTCACCAGACGAAGGTTCTATGGTGATATTCAAGATAGTCGTCAGTCTCACTACAGGACAAGACCAGTTCAGGCACCCTCTCCTTCACTGCCCAGGGTCCGAGATAGGGTCATCCCGGGACGTGGACTCCTGAAAATCCCTCCAGAGCCAAACCTCCAGACGCATGCTTTACATCCGAATAAATAGTATATGAGGCCACACCCCAGTGGACGGCTAACTCAAAGCCTATTGGCTGTATGATTTCCTACAGCAGTGTAGTGGCATCAAAGAGCCAACCCTTTGCCAGTTTATTCACAAGCACAACAGTAACAAAGCCATGCACTGCTGCCCACAAGTGCTGCCCACACCTGCAGCCCTGTGCAGTTAACTGCCTCAAGAAGGGTGGCCAACCAACCTGCATCCCAAGAAAGTCAAACAATGCTGGGAACTTGTTTTGTCCAAGATCCCCCAGAAACAATGAATATTTTTTTTCTTACCTGAAGCGGAAGGACTAAGGAAACTGATGATTATAAGACTGGGCTAGAGACATGGATCAGTGTATAAGCACCTGCCATGACCTTCAGCCCTGACTCTGATCCACATTGCTCAATGAGAATACTGCCTTCTGTAGTTGTCCTCTGACCTCCATGCAGGAGCTGTGACACACGTGAGTGTACACACATAAAGAGAAAATCGTTGTAATATATTATTATCACATACGTGAAATTTAAAGACAAAAGTGTAAATAAATAAATAAGTGTAATTTAAAGTTGGAATGGAAAGTACACATATCCAAAAATAACAAACAGCCAGAAACAGCAGTGCACGTTTGGAACCCATCACTCGAGACTATGAGGAAAAGAATATAAATTTCATTCCATGCAGATGTATACAGCAGGGCCCTTCACATAAACCTTCCAACATTTTGAACATGAAAAGTGCTCACATAAAAATGTGAAAAGAAATAAACACACATGTAAATTTGTATTTTTATGTGTAATACATGTCTGCTACAAGGTAAGAAATCTGGTCATGAAAAAGATGACAGATGCAAAGGACATGCTTGGAGTTATGGAAATGTCACCCACCAAATATTGCCTTAAGAATCTACTGCCAGACCTAGCCACAGTATTGGGGAAGTCAGAGTCTGGTGCCTAAGGAGGGCAGTTCCCCTTCCTGTGGGGCTGCTCCAGTACAACCCTGTCATGGGGAGTGCCTGCCTCCAGAGGCCACACCCTATGTCTCCTGTCCCTCCGGGCAGTCTCTGTTGTTCTGCCCATGAGAACAGTTGCAGCCTACAGGAGGAGATGCCATGACCTTCACCTTCACAGCCCTGCTCTGTCTGGGTGAGATGTGGAGATGGGGAGGGAATACCATCATCTAGAAATGGTGCTGCCCCACAGCCCAGCACTGGCCCATCAGGAAACCCCAGGGTTTCAGGGGGTTCTGAAGAGGGGAGGACCTGCTCAAGCCTCAGGGACAAAACTCTCACAGGGAACTCTCTTCCAGGACTGACTCTGGGCCTCGGGACCCCAGTGCTGGCAGGTGAGTGGGTGTCTGCAGATGTCCTGACCTGCACCTCTCATCATCCCCAGGAGCCCTGCCTGGGCAGTGAGGACGGAAACAGCACACGTGCGCTGGGGTGGACGGAGGGTCGGGAATGGGGTTGCAATCTTAGGATGGCTGTCCTGAGTCCTAGCTGCTCTTTTCTTGCAGGAGTCCTTCCTAAGCCTGTCCTCAGAGCACAGCCACACTCTGTGGTCTCCAAGAGGAATAAGGTGACCTTCTTGTGTGAGGGAGCCACAGGAGCCAAAGAGTATAGATTTTATAAAGAACTATACCAATATCCATGGCACAGAGAAATTTCACAGAATCCTAAGAACAAGAATAAATTCTCAATCTCAGAATTAGACTATCACCACGCAGGGCGATATCGCTGTCAATATCAGACCCCTGATGGAAGGTCAGAATACAGTGACCCCCTGGAGCTGGTGGTGACAGGTGAGAGGACACAGTCTGTTCAGTGAGTATGCCCACCCTCTCACAACCATGGAACGTAATGAGACTATCGAGGACATTTAACTGATTCCTTCTTCTCTCCTAGGATTCTACAGTAAACCCAGGCTGTCAGCCCAGTCCAGCCCTGAGGTGACTGAAGGAGAGAATGTCACCCTCCAGTGTGACTCACAGCAGGCATATCACTGTTTCAGTCTGACTAAGGAAGGACCACAGCAGCTGTTCCAGACACTGGACTCACAGTGTATCACCTCTACTGGGCAGTACCAGGCCCTGTTCTCTGTAGGCCCTGTGACCTCAAGTCAAAGGTGGATATTCAGGTGCTATAGCTTTGACAAAAACAGACCTCAGGTGTGGTCAGAACCTAGTGAGCCCCTGGAGCTCCTGGTCTCAGGTGAGGAACCCTAGCCTTTCCCTAGAATGATACTGAAATGATACAGGTGCTCAGAGAGGCCTTGGTGTGTGATGTGTGTGAGGATTCAGGGCTGCTGAGTCCATTAACACAGAACACAGAAGACAGTGATCACAAATACAGAATCCAAGGCAGACAGTGACAGCAAAGCCCAGGAGATCCAGGACAGATGAATTTTCATGGAGCCTTGTGTTAGTCTAGATCAGTTCAAGTATCATTATCCACAAGAAGACAGTAAACTCATAGAAGAGAGGGAGGAGCCAGAACTCTGAGGACACCAGGAAAACAGGGCCCACAGAATCAACTAAGCAGGGATCACGAGGGCTCACAGAGACTGAGGCAGCAACCACAGAGTCTACATGGATCTGCCTTAGGCCCTCTGCACACATGCTGTGGTTGATTAGCTTGGATTTTTGCTGTTGTTTGTTTGCTTGATTGTTTGTTGGTTTGTTTTGGAGTTCACTGTATTGCTCTGACTATCCTCACACTTTAGGCCAGGCTAGCTTTGGATTCACAGAGATCTGCCTGCATCTACCTCCTGGTGTTGGGGATTAAAGGAATGCACCATCACTGACTGGAGAGCTTGGTGATTTTGTTAGATTCATAACAACGGAAGTGGGGAAGTCTTTGACTCTCGCCTGCACGTGTGATCTTTTTCCTCCTACTGGGTCATGTTGTCCACCTTAATATGAGGGTGTGTGACTAGTCTTATTGAATGCTGCTATGCCATGTTGCATTAATATCACCTGGAAGGCTGCACTTTTCTGAAGGGAAATGCAGCAGTGGTTCTCAGAAGAGAAGAGGTGAGGAAGCTGCTGCTGGGGTATATTGTATGACAGAAGAATTGATTAGAAAGAAAAAAGGAGTGCCATCCAAAGTGACTTTTTCTGTGCCACTTTCAGACAGACTCACCTCCTTCTCTCTTCCTTCCTTGTAGGGACCCTCCACAAACCCACCATCAAGGCTGAGCCAGGATCTGTGATCACCTCAGGAAGTCCCATGGACATCTGGTGTCAGGGGACCCTGGATGCAGAAATCTATGTTCTGCATAAAGAGGGAAGCCAAAAGCCCTGGGGTACACAGACCCCAGAGAAGCCAGAGAACAAGGCCAAGTTCTCCATCCCTTCTGTGACCTACCTAGATGCAGGGCAGTATCGCTGTTACTGTTACAGTTCTGATGGCTGGTCAGAGCACAGTGACACCCTGGAATTGGTGGTAACAGGTGAGGGAACAGGCAGGGTCTCAGCTCCAGTCTCTGCTCTCAGGTGAAGCCGCAGGGCGATTGGTAATGAATGTGATTGGCTGAACTCCCCTATCACTCAAGTGTATTCCCCTTCCTCAGCCTCCATTGTGGCTGTGTGAGTTCGTGTAACAGTCTGCCACCTTCTGTCCTAGGAATCTACAACATTAATCCCTGCCTGACAGCCCTGTCCAGTCCTGTGGTGACCTCAGGAGGGAACATGACTCTCCAGTGTGTCTCAGGGGAGAGATATGACAAGTTCATTCTCACCAAGGAAGATCAGAAGTTCCTCAGATCCATGGACTCACAGTATATTCCCAGTCAAATGCATTACCAAGCCTTGTTCTCTATAGATCATGTAACACCAGATCACAAAGGGACATTCAGATGTTATGGTTACTACAAGCAGACCCCACAGCTGTGGTCAGTACCCAGTGACCCCCTGAAAATACACATCTCTGGTGAGTCACCCCCATCATTGACCATTCATTTTCTGAACCCCGATGCCCTTTGACATGGAAGTGTCCCACTGGGTAGTTGCAGATAAAGAGTGAGAAAGGAAGAGCCTGGTTCCTGAGCCAGAGCCCCAGCCCTGGGTAGAAGCAGTGACAGGTGCAGGGCAGGAGGGGAGATGATAAGCGCTTGGTAAAAACCAGCTCCCCACCTTCCCTCTAGGCCTCTCCAAAAAGCCCTCCCTAGTGACTCACCAAGGCCATGTCCTGGACCCTGGAAAGCACCTCACCCTGCAGTGTTGCTCTGACATCAACTATGACAGATTTGTCCTGTACAAATTGGGGGGTGCTGACTTCATCCAGGAGGATGGCCAGTGGACTAAGTCCGGTCTCTCCTTGGCCAACTTCACACTGGGCTCTGTGAGCAGTTCTACTGGAGGCCGGTACAGATGCTATGGTGCATACAACCTCTCCTCTGAGTGGTCAGCCTCCAGTGACCCCCTGGACATCCTGATCTCAGGTGAGGAACTAAATAGATTTCCCTGGGTACCTAACCTCTACTAGGGCTCTCTTTGGGGAATTAAGGAGGTGATGGCTGGGATGAGGGACGGGGATCTTATTTGAGAAGAGATGCAGAGACAGGGAAGCAGGAGAGGGGCTCAAGCAAGAAAAGAAACAGAGTCCTAGGTGTTCATGGAAGATCCAGATGTGACAGCTCAGAGCACTGAGGGCAGCCTCTCATCATCTCTCTTTTCTTTAGGACAGTTTCAGGTCCGTCCTTCCCTCTCAGTGAAGCCAAACTCCACAGTACACTCTGGAGACAATGTGACCCTGTTGTGTAAGACAGCTGACACAGTGCACACTTTCATTCTGTCCAAGGAAGGAGCAGCACACCAACCCCAGAGACTAAAACCAAAGTTCCAAGTTCTGGAGTCCCAGGCAGAATTCTCCATGAGTGCTGTGACCTCTGACCTCTCTGGCACCTACAGGTGCTATGCTTCTGCAGACTCATCTCTCTACCTGTTGTCATATGCCAGTGACCCTGTGGAGCTCACTGTCTCAGGTGAAGTGACCCTGAACTGTCGTGGTGACTGGGAGAGTCCTTAACTTGGGTGAGAACAAGGGAACGATAGGAAAATTTAGTCAGAAGGCATTTCCCTGCCAGAGAAGTGGATGCCAGTAGTGGTTCATCAAATAAGGTCCACTCCATCCTATATTGCAATCTAGGTTTGGAGTAAACAGCATTAAGCTATTGGGGAGGGTACAGAGCAGATGTAGGACAGTGAGCAGAGTCAGGATCCCTGGGTTAGTATCTAACCATCACCTTCCGCTTCTGTTTCTTAGGACTCATCGGAACCTCTAGCCCACCACCCTCAAGGCCTATGACAACAGATGGTGAGTTTCACGCACCTCAGTGCAGGGAGTATACTCCATCCCCAGGCTGTCTCACTTCTCTTACTCCACTGAAGTCCTCATTTCTCTGTCACTTCATCTTGTTAGGGAAGGGGGCAAACAGATCCCAATAGAGACCCCAGACACCCAAGACTTAGAGGTTGAGGGACAGAATGTTCAGAATGTGGTGTCAAGAGATAGATGTTCTGACTCAGTGCAGTGCAGTGACTCAGGATCGATGTCTGTAATGTCAGGATAATTTAGTCTACTCTGAATTGTCGATTTTCACTGTTCCACAGTATTGTGAAGGAAATAATAAGAATAAGAGAGGGAACCCAGCTATGCCAAGGAAAATAGATTCATTCCAGAACTTCTTTAGTTTATAGGATGAGAATGAGGGGTATTTAAATTAAATGACAAAGAGGAACACAGAAAAACCTTCAGTTCATATGCATACATCATACTCTTCTGTTCACAAGATCACTGGAGACTATCAATTCATCCTAGAACACGCCTGAAACCAAGACATTTGAATAAAGAGAATTCAAACTCAAAGCACTGAAAACGTAAGGGCCAAGTTCTGTATGGGGAATGTTGAGGTCCTTGGTGGACATTCAGTTATCTTAGAGACATTTAGTTGTCTTTGAGACATTTATTTTTCTTGAGGGAATTTTGTCTATTATTAAACTCTGTAACTTCTTTGTCTACAACAACAGCCTCAGAAAAACGGGATCACACTGTGGAGAATCTCATCAGGATGGGGTTTGCTCTCATGATCCTCATAGTCCTTGGGATTCTGGTCTTTGAGGCTTGGGGCAGCCAGAGCCAACGTGCAGCTGGGATGTAACCAGAAGAGAAAGAAGAATATATTTCAAGATTCCACATCCTGGGAAATAAATCTGATGATCTATGTTTTCTGTAAATATCCAGTTCTTCAATTGAGGAGCTGCTGTAAGAGAATATCCAGGGAGCAAATGTGTGGTATGAGTGTTGGGTGCAGAGGAAGGTGTGAGTGTTGGGTGGAGAGGAAGGTGTGACTCTGGTAGGCCTATGGAGGGAGGAAATGTGTCGTGGTCTTGATATCATGATGTCTAGAGTAAACTCTAGGAATTGATACTCTAATAATTGCTACATTTAAAGTCAATGGAAGGGGTACAAGAAGCTGGGATACCACATGAAACCTCCAAGTCCAGATGTTCAAGGGTTCTTTCCACTCAGTGCACAATACTCCTTCACAGGAAGTGATACAAATGGTGAAGGAAACAGGTTCCTGATGGAAGCATGAGGAGAATTTTTGTACAAACAGAGCCTGCTTTTTCATCCCAGCCTACCCCTGAAATAACCACATACAAATTGTATTCATTAAATCACTGCTTGGCCTATTAGCTCTAACATCTTACTGGCTAACACTTAAACCTTCATTTAGCTCATTTCTATTCATCTGTATATTGCCATGTGGCAGTGACTTACTGAAAAAGATTCTAACCAGTGTCCATCTCAGGCAGAAGATCCATGGCGTCTCCCTGACTCTGCTTTATTCCTCCCAGAATTCAGTTGGGTCTTCTCCGACTACCTAAGTTTTGCCCTATCTGGCTAAGGCAATTTCTTTATTCATTAGCCAATGAAAGCAACACAAAGACAGAAGAACCTCCTACACTGGAGAATCTATTTTTTAATTGATTTTTATTGAGCTCTACATTTTTCTCTGTTGCCCTTCCTCATCTCCCCTCCCCACTTCAACCCTACCCCAAGGTCCCCAGGCTCCCAATATTCTCAGGAGATTTTGTCTTTTTCTACTTTCCGTGTAGATTAGATCTGTGTAAGTCTCTCTTAGTGTCCTCCTTGTTGTCTAAGTTCTCTGGGATTGTGGTTTGTAGGCTGGTTTTCTTTGCTTTGTGTTTAAAAACCACCTATGAGTTTTACTGCTAAGACGCGGAGTGAGAAGCTGAGAGTCGGAGACACTATCCTCTTCGCACATGGCGCAGACACTGCCGGAGCCGCTGCCACTATGGATGATCGGGAGGATCTGGTGTACCAGGAGAAGCTGGCAGAGCAGGCCAAGTGATACAACAAAATGGTGGAATAAATGAAAAAAGTAGCAGGAATGGATGTGGAACAGTTGAAGAATGAAACCTTTTATCCGTTGCATATAAAAATGTGATTGGAGCCAGAGGAGCATCCTGGAGAATAATCAGCAGCATTGAACAGAAGGAAGAAAACAAGGGAGGAGAGGACAAACTAAAGATGATTCGGGAGTACCTCAAATGGTTGAAACTGAGCTCAAACAAATCTGTTGTGACATTCTGGATGTACTGGACAAACACCTCATTCCAGCAGCTAACACTGGCGAGTCCAACATTTTCTATTATAAAATGAAGGGGACTACCACGGGTATCTGCTTGAGTTTGCCACAGGAAATGACAGGAAGGAGGCCACAGAAAACAGCCTCGTGGCTTACAAAGCTGCTAGTGACATTGCCATGACAGAACTTCTTCCAACGCACCCTGTTCGTGTAGGTCTTGCGCTCAACTTTTCCGTATCCTACTATGAAATTCTTAATTCCCCTGACTGTGCTTGCAGGTTGACAAAAGCAGCTTTTGATGACACTATTGCAAAACTGGACATGCTGAGTGAAGAAAGCTCTAAGGACTCTACACTTATCATGCAACTGCTACTTGATAACCTGACGCTTCGGGACTCAGACATGCAGGGCGATGGTGAAGGGCAGAATAAAGAAGCACTGCAGGATGTAGAAGATGAAAATCAGTGAGACGTACTAAGGCCAACAAGAGAACACATCTCTGATCACCCTCCCTCCCTCCTCACCCTCCGCTTGGAAGTTCCCCATTGTCACTGAGAATCACCAAATTTGACTTCCACATTTGGTCTCAGAATTTAGGTTCCTGCCCTGTTGTTTTTCTTTCTTCCTCTTTTTTTTCTCCCCTCCCCCTTTTTAAAACAAACAAACAAACAAGCAGTTTTCAGAAGTTCTTAGAGGCAGTAGTGAATTTCTGTGGAGTTTACTGGTCCCAGCTTTTAGGTTCTTTATGACACTGACAGGACTGCATAGAGGCTTTTTCAGCATTACTGTATTGTCTCCAGCCACGTGGGCAAGATCATCATTAGAAATGGAAATGACATCTGAAAGCCATTAGACTTCTAAGTGATGCATATAAGCAAGATTAATCACATGATAGAGGCATATGTGCTGTCATTTTTCCTTCTTTTAATTGTTTAAATGAATTTTATACCAATGTTTAAACTTAATTGGATATTAGCTTGAGATGTTTGGGGGGAGTTTGTTATAATGGTTTTGCTGTCAAATGTGTTTGGAACTCTGCTGATGTGTTGCTGAAAGGCATGACACTGGTAACAGTTCAACAATCGTGGCTGCTCATTCTTGCCGACTCCACCCCCTCTGAAGCAGGTTATCATTGAATGTGATATGGAAGCCTGCATGCATGTTCAACTCTCTTCCTTTCCCCTTGCTCCTTAGCCTCCTTCCCTTCTCCTCCTCTTCCGCTCGCTCAACCTCTTTTGGTCAGTATGTGTAACTTGAAGCTAATTTGTACTGCTGGATGTCTGACTGGAGCCACAGATGCAGCATCTGTATTGTGCTTACTGAAACACAGCATGGAATTAACATTAAACTTAAGTTAAAAAAACTTAAATTAAAATGCCAAATTAAAAAAACACCTAAGTGAGTGCATGTGATAATTGTCTTTCTGTGTCTGGGTTACCTCACTCAGAATGTTTTCTACCTCCATCCATGTGTCTGCACAATTCAAGATGTCGTCATTTTTTTCTGCTGTGTAGTACTCCATTGTGTAAATGTACCACATTTTCCTTATCCATTCTTTGGTCGAGGGTCATTTAGGTTGTTTCTAGGTTCTGACTATGACAAAAAAAGGTACTATGAACATAGTTGAGCACATGTCCTTGTGGCACAATTGAGCATCCTCTGGATATATACTCTGTCGGGGTCTGGTGACAACCCAGACCCTAAATTAGGTCTCTCTGAACCAGACCCCAACATAAACTATGTCTCTCTGGACCGGCATGGAGGTACGGGAATAAAGACACAACTCACATGGCTTTATCAGGAGGGAGATTCTCAGTGATGCCTCACGAAGTCCTGAGTTCCTCTAGCTTTATTCTCCAAACAGTCTTATACCAAAAACATTAGCATTCTGTCTCCTAGGTAACAAGGTAAATGGCTTTTAGTCATGTTGGTCCACCCACTGAGACAGTGTGCTTGAGCTAATGGGAGCTCACCAAAACCAGCTGGACTGGAACTGAAGGATCAAACTGTACCCTCTGAATGTGGCTCACAATTGAGGCAGATGGAGAAGCCAATGGTAATGGCACTAGAACTTGTCTCTATAGCAAGTACTAGCTTTTTGGGATCCTATTCTATTTGGATGCATACCTCTCTAAGCCTGGATTGAGGGGGGTGGGCCTTGGACTTCCCACAGGAAAGGACACCCAGACTTCTCTTAGAACTGGAGAGGAAAGGAGGAGGGGGAGTGCAGGAATGGGAAGGAAGTGGGAGGAGCAGAGGAAGTGGAAATTTTGAATGATATTTTTAAGTAATAAAAAATTGTTGGAAATATAAGAACATAAAACTACAAACATTTGCCACAACAGATAGAGGGTAGCTGCACTCTGGCCAACCTCAAAATCCAGAAAGAGTCCCAACTACACCTGGTACTTATTTGTGTGGTGGCATCGTAGAAACATCCCTTTGCCGTTTTCTCCAGAAGGACAACTGTGAGAAGGCCACGTACTGCTGCCCAAAAGTGCTTCTCATACCTGAACCCCTGTGTGGACAACTGTCTCAAGAAGAAGTGTGACCACAGAAAATCCTGGGCCCCAAGAAAACCAAACAATTCTGGGACGTTGTTTGGTCTAGGACACCTGGGAACAAATGCATTTCTTTTTCACTGAAGAAAAGGGAAGTAATAATGCTAAGATTGGGCTAGTGACATGGACAAGTGTCTAAGTGCTGCTTCTAACCTTCTATTGTCTGAAGTTTTGGTCCCAACAATTCTGCAGCTGTTCAGTTCCAAATTAATTATAAACTGGTTGGCCTAGTAGCTCAGGCTTTTCTTATTAACTAATTCATACATCTTATATTAGCCCATTATTCTTGTCTTCTGTTGAAAATTCTCTGTTCAGTTCAGTACCCCATTTTTTAATTGAGTTAATTAGAGTTTTAATGTCTAGTTTCTTGAGTTCTTTATATATTTTGGAGATCAGACCTTAGTCTGATGCGGGGTTGGTGAAGATCTACTCCCATTCAGTAGATTGCCTTTTTGACCTAATGACAGTATCCTTTGCATTACAGAAGCTTCTCAGTTTCTGGAGGTCCTGTTTATTCACTGTTGCTCTTATTGTCTGTGCTACTGAGGTTCTACATAGGAAGTGGTCTCCTGTGCTCATGTGTTGCAGACTACTTCTGACTTTCTCTTCTATCAGGTTCAGTGTGATCAGATTAATATTGAGATCTTTAATCCATTTGGACTTGAGTTTTGTGCATGGTGATAGATATGGATCTATTTTCATTCTTCTACAGGTTGACATCCAGGTATGCCAGCACCATTTCTTAAAGATGCTTTCTTTCTTTCACTGTACACTTTTAGCTCATTTGTCGAAAATCAGGTGTTCATAGTTTTGTGAATTCATATCTGGGTCTTCTATTCGATTCCATTGGTCAACATCTCTGTTTTTGTGCCAATACCAAGCAGTTTTCATTAATGTTGCTCTGTAATAGAGTTTGAAGTCAGGGATGGTAATTCCTCCGTAAATACTTTTATTGTATAGGATTGTTTTGGCTATCCTGGGCTTTTTGTTTTGCCATATAAACTTGATTATTGTTCTCTCAAGGTCTGTGAAGAAGTTTGTTGGGATTTTGATGGGGATTGCATTGAATCTATAGATTGCTTTTGGTGGAATTGCCATTTTTACTATGTTGATCCTCCAAATCCAAGAGCATGGGAGATCCTTCCATTTACTAGTATCCTCTTCAATTTCTTTCTTCAAGTACTTAAAGTTCTTGTCAAATAGATCTTTCACTTTTTTGGTTAGAGTTGCCCAAAAATACTTTATGCTATTTGTGACTATCATGAAGGATGATGTTTCTCTGATTTCCCTCTCTGCTTCTTTATCCTTTGTGTATAGGAGGGCAACTGATTATTTTGAGTTGATCTTGCATCCTGCCACATTACTAAAGGTGTTGATCAGCTGTAGGAGTTCTTTGGTAGAGTTTTGGGGTCGCTTATCATATCATCTGCAAATAACGAAAGTTAGACTTCTTCCTTTCCAATTCGAATCTCCTTGATCTCCTTATGCTATCTTATTGCTATTGCTAGAACTTCAAGCACTATATCGAAGAGGTATGGAGAGAATGGACAGCCTTGTCTTGTTCCTGATTTTAGTGGAATGGCTTAGAGTTTCTCTCCATTTAATTTAATGTTAGCTGTTGGCTTGCTGTATATTGCTTTTATTATATTTAGAAATGAACATTGTATCCCTAATTTCTTCAATACCTTTATCATTAAGGGGTGTTGAATTTTGTCAAATGCTTATTCAGCATCTAATGAAATGATCATATGGTTTTTTTTCCTTCAGTTTGTTTATATGATGGATTACATTGATAGGTTTTTGTATGTTGAACCAGCCCTGCATATCTGGGATGAAGCCTACTTGATCATAATGTATAATTTTTTTGCATGTGTTCTTAGATTTGGTTTGCCAGTATTTTATTGAGAGTTTTTGCATCAATGTTCATGAGTGAGATTGGTCTGTAATTCTCTTTCTTGGTTAAGTGGTTTGAGTATCAGAGTAACTGTAGCTTCATAAAAGGAGTTAGTCAATGACTCTTCTGTTTCTATTTTGTAAAACACATTAGGGAGTATAGGTATTAGCTCTTCTTGGAAGTTCTGGTAGAATTCTGCATTGAAACCATCTGATCCAGGGCTTTTTCGGGGTAGGGAGGTTTCTGATGACAGCTTCTAATTCCTCGCGACTTACAGGTCTATTTAAATTGTTCACCTGGTCTTGATTTAATTTTGGTATATGGTACTTTTCAAAAAATAAGTCCATTTCTTCACATTTTCCAATTTTGTGGCATACAGGCTTTTGTTGTAAGATCTAATGATTCTCTGAATTTCCTCTGTGTCTGTGGTTATGTCCCCCTTTTCACTTCTGATCTTATTAATTTGAGTGTTCTCTCTCTGCCGTTTGATTAGTTTGGATAGGGGTTTGTCAATCTTGTTGATTTTCTCCAGGAACCAGCTTTTTGTTTCATTGATTCTTTGGATTGTTTTCTGTGTTTCTATTTTGTTGATTTCAGCCCTTAGTTTGATTATTTCTAGTCTTCTACTCCTCCTGGGTGAATCTGCTTCTTTTTTTTCTAGAGCTTTCAGGTGTGCTGTTAAGTCTCTAATGTGTGTTTTCTCTGTTTTCTTTATGTGGGCACTTAGTGCTATGAACTTTCCTCTTAGCACTGCTTTCATAGTGTCCCATAGGTTTGGGTATGTTGTGTCTTTATTTTCTTTGAATTCAAGGAAGACTTTAATTTTTTTATTTATTTCTTCCCTGACCCAGGGATGGTTCAGTAGTTGACTGTTCAGTTTCCATGAGTTTGTAGGCTTCCTGGGGTTAGAATTGTTGTTGAATTCTAACTTTGTTACATGGTGATCTGATAGTACACAGGTGGTTACTACAATTTCTTTGTATCTATGGATGTTTGCTTTGTTACCAATTATGTGATCAATTTTTGAGAAGGTTCCATGAGATGCTGAGAAGAAAGTATATTCTTTCCTATTTGGGTGGAATGTTCTATAGATGTTAGATCCATCTGTTAGGTCCATTTGGTTCATTACATCTGTTAGTTCTCTTATTTCTCTGTTAAGTTTCTGTCTGGTTGACCTGTCCATTGGTGAGAGAGGAGTGTTGAAATCACCCACTATTAGAGTGTCGGGGTTGATGTATTTTTTTTTTGCCTGAAGCAGAAGTACTAAGAGAAATTATGATGCTAAGATTGGGCCAGTGACAGACCAGTTTATAAGTACTGCTGCCAACCTTCAGCCCTGACTGTGATTCACATTATGCAAGGAGTAAACTGCTTCCAGTAGTTGTCCCCTGACCTCCATGAGTGTGCTGTGACATGTGTGAATATACTCTCATAAAGAAGAAGATAAGTGTAATTTATTATTACTGAATAAGTGTAACCCAAAGACATAAGTGTAAATAGATAAGTTTAATTTAAGGTTTTAATGGAATGAACATACATCACAAAGAACAAACAATCAGAAACAGTGGTGCGCATTTGCAGCCCAGCACTTGAGACTATGAGAAAGATGTAAGCAAGTGTGAGTGTTATAGCTTGGAGCTGCAAAGATGTCCTATCCTGACTTAGGGAGAAGCCAGGCTATACTTAGAGGGGCAATAGGACAGGTCTGGAGGATGGGGCCACAATAGGACAGCTCATCTCTGGAAGGAAAGATATCCTGACTTGTAAGTAAACCAAGTTACCTGAAATTGGAGTGCAGTGGGGATGGTCTTCCTGAAGGATATAGTAATCCTGCTCCTCTCCTGGAGAACCACTACAGCTGAGATCAGCTCCGTTCCCCTAAGAGAATATCCTAGCAGAGTCATCCACTTCTCCTTCGATTCAAGATTTTACGTCTCAGCTAACACTCTGCTGAATAGGATTATAAATTGTATCCCATGCAGATGTACACAGCGAGCTGCAAGTATTTTGAATATGAAGAAGTATTTCACATAAAAACACATGAAAAAGAATAAAACAAACACACTTGTAAATGTATATTTCACATGGATAATATTTGTACATGTATTGATGTGTAATATTCATAAAGTTCCATCCAGGTGGAACTGACAAAGATGAGGGCAGAATGAGGCAGACACTGTTGGGATTATGGAAATGTCATCCATGAGAGAATTGATTTCAGAGTCTACTACCCAACCAGTCCACAGCCTTGGGGAAGTCAGAGCCTGGTGCCTGAGGCGGGCAGTTCCCCTTCCTGTGAGACTGCTCCAGTACACCCATGTCATGGAAAGTGTCTACTTCGAGAGGCCACACCCTGTATTTCTTGTCCCTCCAGACAATCTCTGTAGCTCTGCCCATAAACACAGTTGCAACTTCCAAGAGGAGATGCCATGACCTTCACCTTCACAGCCCTGCTCTGTATGGGTAAGATGCAGAGATGGGGAGGGGATACTGTGGTCTAGGAGAGATGCTGTTGGCCCATCAGGAAACCCAGAGTCTCATGAGATTCTAAAAAGAGAAGAACCTGCTCAAGTTTCGGGAACAAACCTCTACAGAGAACTCTCTTCTAGGAAAGACTCTGAGACTCAGAACTCCAGTGATGACACATGAGCGTCTGCAGATGTCGTGACCTTTATTCTCATCATTCCAGGAACCATGCCTGGACCATGAGGATGGAGAACCACACATGTGTGCTGACCATGGGATGGCTGGACAGTTGGGGTCGGAGGCTGAAATCTGAGGATGGATGTCCTGGGTCACTGCTGCTCATTTTCTTGCAGGGATTCTCCCCAAGTCTATCCTCACAGTAGAGCCAGACTGTGGTCCCTAAGCATACTCCAGTGACTCTTTGTGAGGGGATCACATGAGCCAAAGACTACAGTCTATTCTGTTAGATATTAGGATAGATACACCAGCTTGTTTCTTGGGCCCATTTGACTGGGAAATTTTTCCCAACACTTTACTCTGAGGCAATGGTCTGTCTTTGAGGCTGAATACACCAGAGGAATGGATTTTGGTTTTGTACCCAATCTGTTAGCCAGTGTCTTTTTATAAGTGAGTTGAGTTTAATTATATTAAGGGATATTAATGATCAGTGATTGCTAGTTCCTGTTATTTTAGCTTTCATTGTTCTTGATGTTATTGTGTGTGTCTTTCCCTTCTTTGGGATTTTCTGCTGTGAGGTTGTGGAGTAAGTGGAACACTCCTCTATTACTGGTGGGAATGCAAACTTGTGCCACCACTTGAAAATCAGCAAGGTGGTTTCTCAGAATATTGAGGAATCAACCTATCTCAGGACCAATAAATATGACTCTTGGGCATATACCCAAAAAAAGCTGAATCATACTACAAGGACATTTGTTCAACTCTGTTCATAGCAGCCACAGTATTGGGGAAGTCAGAGTCTGCTACCTGAGGAGCGCAGTTCCCCCTCCTGTGGGGCTGCTCCATTACAACCCTGTCATGGGGAGTGCCTGCCTCCAGAGGCCACACCCTATGTCTCCTGTCCCTCCGGGCAGTCTCTGTTGTTCTGCCCCTGAGCACAGTTGCAGCCTACAGGAGGAGAAGCCATGACTTTCACCTTCACAGCCCTGCTCTGTCTGGGTGAGATGTGGAGATGGGGAGGGGATAGCATCCTCTGGAAACGATGCTGCCCCACAGCCCAGCACTGGCCCATCAAGAAACCCCAGGGTCTCGGGGGATTCTGAAGAGGGGAGGACCTGCTCAAGCCTCAGGGACAAAACTCTCACAGGGAACTCTCTTCCAGGACTGACTCTTGGCCTTGGGACCCCAGTGCTGGCAGGTGAGTGGGTGTCTGCAGATGTCCTGACCTGCACCTCTCATCATCCCCAGGAGCCCTGCCTGGGCAGTGAGGACGGAAACAGCACACGTGCGCTGGGGTGGACGGAGGGTCGGGAATGGGGTTGCAATCTTAGGATGGCTGTCCTGAGTCCTAGCTGCTCTTTTCTTACAGGAGTCCTTCCTAAGCCTGTCCTCAGAGCACAGCCACACTCTGTGGTCTCCGAGCAGAATAAGGTGACCTTCTTGTCACCTTCTTATCCTGTGAGGGAGCCACAGGAGCCAAAGAGTATAGATTTTATAAAGAAGCATACCAAACACCATGGCACATAGACATTTCACAGAGCCCGAAGAACAAGAATGAATTCTCAATCTCAGAATTAGACTATCACCACGCAGGGCGATATCGCTGTCAATATCAGACCCCTGATGGAAGGTCAGAATACAGTGACCCCCTGGAGCTGGTGGTGACAGGTGAGAGGACACAGTCTGTTCAGTGAGTATGCCCACCCCCTCACAACCAGGGAACATAATGATACTATCGAGGACATTTAACAGATTCCTTCTTCTCTCCTAGGATTCTACAGTAAACCCAGGCTGTCAGCCCAGCCCAGCCCTGAGGTGACTGAAGGAGAGAATGTCACCCTCCAGTGTGACTCACAGCAGGCATATCACTGTTTCAGTCTGACTAAGGAAGGACCACAGCAGCTGTCCCAGACACTGGACTCACAGTGTATCACCTCTACTGGGCAGTACCAGGCCCTGTTCTCCGTGGGCCCTGTGACCTCCAATCAAAGGTGGATATTCAGATGCTACAGCTTTAACAACAATAGCACTCAGGTGTGGTCAGAACCTAGTAAGCCCCTGGAGCTCCTGGTCTCAGGTGAGGAACCCTAGCCTTTCCCTAGAATGATGCTGAAATGGTACAGGTGCTCAGAGAGGCCTTGGTGTGTGGTGT
Organism: Myodes glareolus; assembly: GCF_982192425.1. Taxonomy (NCBI): domain Eukaryota; kingdom Metazoa; phylum Chordata; class Mammalia; order Rodentia; family Cricetidae; genus Myodes; species Myodes glareolus. Next base: position 74,684,499 of record NC_142026.1, read on the forward strand.
GTGTGAGGATTCAGGGCTGCTGAGTCCATTAACACAGAACACGGAAGACAGTGATCACAAATACAGAATCCAAGGCACACAGTGACAGCAAAGCCCAGGAGATCCAGAACAGATGAATCTTCATGGAGCCTTGTGTTACTCTGGATCAACTCAAGTCATCATCCACAAGAGCACAGTAATCCCACGAAAGAGAGGGAGGAGCTAGAGAACTCAGGACACCAGGAAAACAGGGCCCACAGAAACAACTAAGCAGGGATCATGAGGGCTCACAGAGACTGAAGCAGCAACCACAGAGCCTGCATGGGTCTGCCTTAGGCCCTCTGCACACATGCTGTGGTTGTTTAGCTTGGGTTTTTGTTGTTGTTTGTTTGCTTGCTCGTTTATTGGTTTGTTTTGGCATTTCACTGTAAAGTCCTGATTGTTCTGTACCCCACACCATATGTCAGGCTGGCCTTGAACTCACAGACATCTGCCTGTATTTGCTTCTGGTGCTGGGGATTAAAGGAATGCACCATCACAGGCTGACAAGCTTGGGGATTTGTTAGACTCTTAACAACTGGAGTGAGGAAGTCTCTGACTCTTTTAAATGCACGTGGGATCTTTTTCCTCTAACCGGGTCATGTTGTCCACCTTAATACGATGGTGTGTGACTAGGCTTGTTGCATGCTGTCAGGCCATGTTGCTTTAATATCACCGAGAAGGCTGCACTTTTCTGAAAGGAAATAGAGCAGTGGTTCTGGGGAGAAAGGAGGTGAGGAAGCTGATGTTGGGATGTATTGTATGACAGAAGAATAAATTAGAAAGAAAAAAGGAGTGCCATCCAAAGTGACTTTCCCTGTGTCACTCTCAGACAGACTCACCTCCTTCTCTGCTACTTCCTTGCAGGGACCCTCCACAAACCCACCATCAAGGCTGAGCCAGGATCTGTGATCACCTCAGGAAGTCCCATGGACATTTGGTGTCAGAGGACCCTGGATGCAGAAATCTATGTTCTGCATAAAGAGGGAAGCCAAAACCCCTGGGGTACACAGACCCCAAAGAAGCCAGAGAACAAGGCCAAGTTCTCCATCCGTTCTGTGACATTCCAACATGTGGGACAATATCGTTGCTACTGTTACAGTATGTCTGGCTGGTCAGAGCACAGTGACAACCTGGAATTGGTGGTGACAGGTGAGGGGACAGTCAGGGTCTCAGTCCCAGGTTCTGCTCTCAGGAGTATTCCCCTCCCTCAGCCTAGCCCTGAAGAACATTGTGCCTTGTGACCACATGTAACAGTCTACCGCCTTCTGTCCTAGGAATCTACAACATTAAACCCCACCTGACAGCCCTTCCTGGCCCTGTGGTGACTTCAGGAGGGAACATGACTCTCCAGTGTGTCTCAGAAGGGAGGTATGACAAGTTCATTCTCACCAAAGAAGATCAGAAGTTCCTCGGCCCCGTGAACTCACAATCTATACCCAGTAAAATGCAGTACCAAGCCTTGTTCTCTATAGATCATGTAACAGCAGATCACAAAGGGACATTCAGATGTTATGGTTACTACAAGCAGACCCCACAGCTGTGGTCAGGACCCAGTGACCCCCTGGAAATACACATCTCTGGTGAGTCATTCCCATCATTGACCAAGAATATTTAACACCCAATGCCCTTTGCCATGGAAGTGCCCCACTGGGTAGTTGCAGATAAAGAATGAAAAAGGAACATCCATTCCATCCTTTGTTGCAATCTAGGTTTGAAGTAAACAGCATGAAGCTATTGAGGAGGTTACAGGGCAGATGTAGAACAGTGTGCAGTCAGGAACCTTGGGTAGGCACCTAATCCTCACCCTCCTGTAATGTCAGGACAATGTAGTCCACTCTGAAGTTTCTGTTTTCACTGGTGCTTCACAGTGGTGCTGAAGGAAATAATAAGAGAGGGAACCCCGCTATGCCAAGGAAAAAAGATTCATTCCAGAATTTCATTAGTTTATAGATTGAAAATTATGTGTGTTTGCATTAAATGAGAATGAAGAACACATAAAAAAAACCCTCAGGTCATAAGCCCACATCATACTCTTCTTCTCTACACAAGATCATTGGAGACTATCAGTTCATCCTAGAACATGACTAAGCCCAAGACAGTTGAATAGAAAGAATTCAAACTCAAAGCACTGAAGGCATAGGGGCCAAGTTCTGTCTGGGGAATTTTGAGGTCCTTGGTGGACATTCAGTTATCTTAAAGACATTTAGTTATCTTGGGGACATTTAGTTATCTTGGGAACATTTAGATTTCTTGAGGGAATTTTGACCATCACTAAACTTTGTAACTTCTTTGTCCACAGCCACAGCTTCAGAGAAATGGGATCACACAGTGGAGAATGTCATCAGGATGGGTTTTGCTGTCATGATCCTCATAGTTCTTGGGATTCTGGTTTTTGAGGCTTGGGGCAGCCAGAGACAAAGACAACATGCAGTTTAGAGGTAACCAAACGAGAAAGAAGGAAATATTTCAAGGATCCTCAACCTGTGAACAAAATCTAATGATCCGTGTTTTCTGTAAAAGTCCAGATCTTACATTGAGGAGCTGTTATGAGAGGATGTACAGGGAGCAAATGTGTTTTGCATGCAGAGGAAAGTGTGAGTGTTGGGTGAGAAAGGCGTGACTCTGGTAGGCCCATGGAGGAAGTTGTGTCATGGTCTTGATATCATGATGTCTAGAGTAAACTCTAGAATATTGGTGCTCTAATAATTAATACAGTTGAGGTCAATGGAAGGGGTACAAGGAGCTGGGATGCCACATGAAACCTCCCAGCCCAGATGCTCAAGGGTTCTTTCCACTCAGTGCACAATACTACTTCACAGGAAGTTATACAAATGGTGAAGGAAACAGATTGCTGATGGAAGCATGAGGAGAATCTATTGTCCCCGTGCTGGGAAAATATAGTGGTATAGTATTCCTGTTTTAAAAATAAAACTTGCTTGAATATCAGAATGCAAGACAGCCACCCTAGTCATCTACATAGGTTAGGCAGGGGTGGCTCACACCTTTAAACCCATCGGCGGCACTAATTAGCCATATGACTGGGTGGTGGTGGTACACACCTTTAATCCTTGCACTAGAGAGGAATTTAAGATGCAAGAAAACAGGTCTCAACTGTCTCAGACTGAGGATTCATGGTGGCAGGATCACCCATTAGGTCTAAGAAAGAAATAAAAGCTAACGACTGTCCACTTGCTTTTCCTATCTTCATCTTGATCCCCAATATCTGTCTCTGGGATTTTATTGTTTGTGCTACAGGGAACAAATGGTTGTCAAGACTTCAACCGTTACCAGTACTTCCTAACACTTCAGATGCTTCTGCATGAAGCTGTGGGAGAAGGAATGAGCAACAACAAAGTGAACCAGAAGAGAAAGGGTGAATGGATCCAGCAGAGATACCCAATATCTGTGAAATTATAGACCTCCTCCTATACCTAAGTCAGCAAATTACATGCTGGGAACATGGAAATAAAGTGACCATGTCAGGAGTCCCAAAATTTGTCTCCATGTATTGTCTCTCAGAGGAATAGTTTCAGGTTCTGAGGTCTCTTCACATCATTAATTAAGAAAACGGCCCCACAGACATGACTACAGTTTAATCTCACCAAAGCGCATCCTCAGTTGAGGTTCCCTGTTTCCAATTGACTTTAGTCTTCATCAAAATGACAAAAACCAACCAATGCAACTGCTCACCCCAATGCATATTCTCAGAAATAAGAATCCATGTATGAACACTCCCATGTTGCTGGACTAGTTGATTCTCACATTAACCCTGAAAGAGAGGCCATCGTCCTCATTGTACACCAAGGAAGGGCAGAGGGAGATTATTACCAGCTTCAGTTTGAAAGTGAGCAGATGATATTCCTGCACCTTACATAGCAGCCAGAAAATTTGATCCCCTGAGCATTAGTGCTGAGTGCGTTGAGACAGGATCTGCAGTGTCGTGTCAGGAAATCTGGTACAGATAGAGAAGAAACAAAGGGAAAAACACAGTGAAGAGGTTTGGAAGCAGAGAAGGGAGTAGATGTGTCTTCCTGTGTCAGAAATGGAGAAGTCAGAGGAATAAGGAAATTGCCAGTTTCAAACCACAAGCTCAGGCAAAGAAGGAAGGCACATCCCCAGTGAGTCACCTAGGGCTTGCATGACTGTTTCTGCTATGGATTGCAGAATTATGCAGTGAGAGACCAGAGAGTACTTCACAGGTCAGCCCATCAGAGATGCATATCTCATGGAGATAGCTCTTATTTAACAGGGTGAGAAGAAATATTGACACCAGAGATGCACATCTTATTAACCTTATCTAGCAAAATGATAAGGTACAAAATCTTCTGAATGTGTTAGGTGTCCTCATTGCAGATTTGGTGTATGGTGAGCTCTTTCTCCACATTAGAGTTTGGGGATTCTTTCCACAGCATGGCAGTGTGTTAATTGTTTACTGGTCACATATATCAGTGGGTGGTCAAAAGATGACCTTTTGTTTACTTGTATAGCTTTGATAAATAGAATATATACTGGGACATGCTTCATAACTGGCTCTATTTGTCACACAAGGTGTGTAGACCTTTAAAAGTCTGGTTGTCCTTTTTTTTCAGACTAACTGCTGATGGGGAAGCTCAACCAATCACATCTGGTTAGGGTGTGGCCACCTGGAGCCCAGGTAAAAAAACCAGGAGATGCAGGTGCATGGTCTCTCTCTCTCCGCGGTGCTTGCCAGACCATTTTGGATTTCGGACCTCCCACTCTTGCAACGTGAGTTCCCCATTTTTCAACTATTAAAATATAACTGTTGTTCTTGAGCTGGTCTGGTTACTTATCGTATAGACCTAATTCGTCAGCACTTGACGCCCGAACGTGGGGCTACTTTCGGCCCACGCTATTTGTGCATATAGTGACTTGACTTCCCTGGGATCTGCGCCCTGCACCATTTGCGCATATGGCAGGGCAGCTTGTCTTCCCTCCACTCTGCGCCCCGCGCCCACGCCCAGCGTTCCCTTCCTGGTGGCTCCACAAGCACCGGACCCCGAGCACTTCCAGGGGCGAGCGCCCCATACCCCGCACCGCATCACAGGCTTTGGGTCCAGCCACAGAGGAAGTTTAAGCTAGACTAAAGGCCCTTTTGTGAATCTAGCATGGGTTTAAACCTTATAGTTACGTACAGGGTCAGAGTCACAGATGTTCAAAGCTTACTAAGAAAAAGCATGTCGAGACTGCCCCTGGAGAGGTAAGCATCTGGCTTCATGGTTGGAGAGCTCATCTCTCTAAGCCCTAGCCCTGGGAGGAAATCCCATGCCCCACTCCCACCCATCAAGCCCTAGAGACCCTGATCTGCCTCCACACTCATACTACCATCCTCCACCACATCTGTGACCATGGTAGCCTTAGCCCACACTGCCCCTGGAGAGGTAAGCATCTGGGTTCCTAGTTAGAGGGCTCAGCTCTCCAGGCCCTTGCACTGGGAAAATCATTCTCTACCTCTTTCCCACCGACCAAACTCCAGAGACCCCAGCAGCCTCCACACACTTCCTACCAATCCCTACCACATTTGTAACTACCTGAGCCTTGGCCCAGACTGCCCATGGACAAAACCTTGACTTAGACTTTCCCTGGAGAGAACCTTGACCCAGACAGCCCTTGGAGAGGAGCCCAGGAGCCTTACCAACATCCACTAGAGGCAGGGACCTGCGTGCACCCAAAGGGAAACTGACCAACTAAGCCACAGGCTTCACCTTCACCAATCAGAGGAAGAGGGACTCGCTGAAAGATAGAGTCTCTCTGCCCCACTGGAGGAAGACATGGGCAGACTGTAGTGTAAAAATACATCTAACAACACCAATACAGCGCCATCTGAACCTAGTGGTTCTACAACAGGAAGATATCAACATACTAAGAAGAAGCAGAAGAAAGCAACCTTAAATGTAACTTTATGAAGATGGCTAAGACCCTTAAAGAGGAAATAAAAAATACCCTTAAAGAAGTGAAAGAAAAGAAAAACAAAAATTGGAAGAAATCAATAAATTCCATCAAGAAAGAGGAGAAAATCAAAACAGAAAAAAGAAACAAAGCAATCAAACAAGTAAAGCAAATAGTTCAAGACATGAAAATTGAAATAGGGATGATAAAGAAAATACAACTGAGGGAATTCTGGATATGGAAAATCCGGGTAAAGAACAGGAACTACATATGTGAGTGCAGCGAACAGATTGCAAAAGGTAGAAGAGAAAATCCCAGAACTTGAAGATACGATAGAGGAATTAGATTCATCTGTCAAAGAAAATGTTAAATTCAACAAATCCTTAACACAAAACATCCAGGAAATCTGGGACACTTTGAAAAGACCAATAGTGTAGAAGGAGAATGATGTAGGAGGTCCTTCTTTCTATGTGTTGCTTGTATTGGTTAATGAATAAAGAAACTGCCTTGGCCTGATAGGCCAGAACTTAAGTAGGTGGAGAAGACAGAATTGAATGCTGGGAGGAAGAAAGGGAGAGGAAGGGAGAGACTCCATGAAGCCGCTAAAATCTGTCATACCGAATCTTTCCTGGTAAGCCACTGCCACGTGGTGATACACGGATTAATAGAAATGAGCTGTACTAAGATGTAAGAGTTAAGCCAATAAGATGTTAGCACTAATAGCACAAGCAGTGATTTAATGAATACAGTTTGGTGTAGTTATACAGGGTTAAACAAGCTGGGAGGCCGAGAAAAACAAGTGGCCCTCTCTCTTGCAACAGACCAAAACTAAGACTATTAGAAATAATGAAGGAGAAGAACTCCAGCTCAAAGGTATAGAAAATATATTCAACAAAATCATAAAAGAAAACTTCTCCAACCTAGAGAAGGACATCGCTATTAAGGTACAAGAAGATTACAGAACACCAAATTGACTGGAGGGAAAAAAAGGTCTCTCACCATATAATAAAAATTCGAAACATGCAGAATAAAAAAAAGAATATTAAGAACTGCAAAGGAAAAAAGGCCAAGTAACATATTAAAGCATACCCTTCAGAATTACATTCAACTTCTCAATGGAAACTGAAAGCCAGAAGGTCCTGGTCAGATATGTTGTAGACACTAACAGGTGGCAGATGAAATCCCAGACTACTATATACAGCAAAGCTTTAAATCACCATAGACAGAAGAAATAAGAAATTCCATGACATAACCAAATTTAAACATTATCTATCCAAAAATCCAGAATTACAGAAAGTATTAGAAGGAAAACTCCAACTCAAAGAATTTAGCTGCACCCTTGAAAGCGCAGGAAACAAACAGCCTCACAGCTCACACTAGTAAACCCCAAAGAAGGGCAACAAAAAAAAAAACCACTACCACTGAAAAGTAAAAGGAATAAACAATCATTGGTCATGAATATCTCTTTCTTTCTTTCTTTTTTGCCAGGGCCAACTGTATTTATTTACCTATTCCCCACTTGTTTAATAATAGTTATTTAAATTGTTTTTATTGAGCTATGTACTTTTCTTTTTATTTTTATTTTATTACTTTAAAAAATACCAATTCAAATTCCCAGTCCTTACACACACCCTTCAACCCCCCTCCCTCCAATCCTAAGAGAGAACAAGGCACCCTGCCCTGTGGAAAGTTCAAGGCCTTTCCTATTACATCTAGGCTAAGCAAAGTATACATGATATGAAAATAGGATCCCTAAAGCCAGTACATGCAATAAAAACAAATTTCAGTGTCACTGTCAATAGCAACTCAGTCTGCCCCAATTGTCAACCACATTCAGAGGGACTAGTTTGATCCCATGTTCATTCATCTTAGTCCAGTTGGAGTTGGTGAGGTCCCATTAGCTCAGGTAAACTGTCTCAGTGGGTGAACCTCTCATGGCGTTGACCTCCTTGTTCATGCTCTCCCTCCTTCCACTCTTCAGCTGGACCTTGGGAGCTCAGTCCAGTGATCCGATGTGGGTCTCTGCCTCTGTTTCCATCTGTTATTGGGAGAAGGTTCTATGGTGATATTTAAGATAATCATCAGTCTGACTACAGAGCAAGACCAGTTCAAGCACCCTCTCTACTGCTTAGGATCTTAGCTGGGGTCATCCTTGTGGATTCTTGGAAATTTTTCTACAGCCAGGTTTCTTCTTTTTTATTTTTATTGTTTTATAAATAATACTATTCAAAATTTCCACTTGCTCCCATCCTCTCATTTACCTCCCGCTCCCCCATACACCTTCTCTCCTCCCCCTCCAGTCCTAAGAGAGGGCAGGGAATCCTGCCCTGTGGGAAGTCCAAGGCCCCCCCCTCTACATCCAAGCCTAGGAAAGTGTGCATCAAAACAGACTAGGATCCCAAAAAGTCAGTACAAGCAGTAGAATCAAAACCCAGTGCCATTATCAATGGATTCTCAGTCAGCCCTGGTTGTCAGCCACGTTCAGAGAGTCCGGTTTGATCACATGCTCATTCAGTGCCCATCCAGCTGGCTTTGGTGAGCTCCCATTAGATCAAGCACACTGTCTCAGTGGGTGGACCAACCCCTAGCAGTCCTGACTTCCTTGCTCATCTTCTCACTCCTTCTGCTCTTCAACTGGACCTTGGGAGCTCAGTCCAGTGCTCCAGTGTGGGTCTCTGTGTCTATCTCCATTTATCGCTGGGTGAAGGTTCTGTGGTGATATGCAAGATATTCATCACTAGCTAACCCCGAAATGGCTCCCTCAATTAAGATATCTCTTCCCTTGCTCTCATATTTGTCCTTCCTCCATCTTGACTATCCCATTCCCTCAAGTTCTCCTCAACCCTCCCCTTCTCTTCTTCCTTCTACTCCCCCACCCCATGCTCCCAATTTTATCAGGCAATCTTGTCTGTTTCCAATTACCAGGTGGGTCTATATATGCTTTTCTTTGAGTTCACCTTATTACTAAGCTTCTCTAAGATCATGAACTATAGGCTCAATGTCCTTTGTTTATAGCTAATATCCACTTATGAGTGAGTATATGCCATATTCATTTTGGGGGGTCTGGGTTACCACACTCAGGATAGTGTTTTCTATTTCTGTCCATTTGCATGCAAAATTCAAGATGTCATTGTTTTTTACCACTGAGTAGTACTCTAATGTGTATATAATCCACACTTTCTTTATCCATTCTTCCTTTGAGGGGCATCTAGGTTGTTTCCAGGTTCTGGCTATTACAAATAATGCTGCTATGAACATAGTTGAACAAATGCTTTTGTAGTATGATTGAGCATCTTTTGGGTATTGTTGGATCCTGAGGTAGGTTGATTCCCAGTTTTCTGAGAAACTACTATACTGATTTCCAAAGTGGTGGCACTAGACTGTATTCCCACAAACAATGGATGAATGTTCTCCATACTCCACATCATCTCCAGCATAAACTATCATTAGTGCTTTTTATTTTAGCCATTGTGACAGGTGTAAGATGGTATCTCAGAGTTGTTTTGATTTGTATTTCCCTGATAGCTAAGGAAGTTGAACATTTCCTTAAGTGTACTTTGGTCATTTGAAATTCTTCTGTTGAGAACTCTCTGTTTAGTTCAGTACCCCATTTTTTAATTTGGTTATTTAGAATTTAATGTTCAACTTCTTGAGCTTTTATATATTATGTAAATTAGTTCTTTGTCTGATGTGGGGTTGGTGAAGATCTTTTCCCATTCCCATTTAGTGGGCTGCTTTTTTATCTTATTGACTGTGTCCTTTGCTTTAAAGAAGCTTTTCAGTTTCAGGAGGTCCCATTTATTTATTGTTGCTCTTAGTGTCTGTGTTCCTTAGGTTATATTTAGGAAGTGGTCTCCTGTGCCAATGCATTGAAGACTACTTCCAAGTTTCTCTTCTGTCAGGTTCAGTGTGGTCAGATTTATACTGTGGTCTTTAATTCATTTGGACTTGAGTTTTGAACATGGCGACAGATATGGATCTATTTTCATTCTTCTATATGTTGACATCCACTTATGCCAGCACCATTTGCTGAAGATGCTTTCTTTTTTCTATTGTACAATTTTAGCTTCTTTGTCAAAAATCAGGTATTCATAGGTGTGTGGATTAATATCCGGGTTTTCAACACAATTCCGTTGGTCAACGTCTCTGTTTTGATGGCAGTATCAAACTGTTTTCATTACATAGATCTGTAATAAAGCTTGATATAACAGATGGTAATGCCTCTGGAAGTTCCTTTATTGTATAGGATTGTTTTGACTATTTTGGGGTTTTTGTGTTTCCATCTGAAGTTGATTCTTTCTAGGTCTGTGAAGAATTGTGTTGGGATTTTGATAGGGCTTGCAAGGAATTTATAGATTGCTTTTGGTAGAATTGCCATTTTTACTACATTGATCCTTACTTTCCAAGATCATGGGAGATATTTCCATTTTCTGGTATCTTCTTCAATTTTTTTTCAAAGACTTAAAGTTCTTGTCAAATAGGTCTTTCACTTCCTTGGTTAGTGTTACCCCAAGATATTTTATGTAATTTGTTGCTATTGTGAAAGGTGATGTTTTTCTGATTTCACTCTTAGCTTCTTTATCATTTGTGTATAGGAGGACTACTGATTTTTTAATTGATCTTGTATCCTCCCACATCACTGAATGTATTTAACAGCTGTAGGAGTTCTATGTTAGAGTTTTGAGTGTCATTTATATATACTATCATCTGCAAATAAAGAATGTTTGGCTTCTTCCTTTCCAATTTTAATCCCCTTGATTTCCTTTTGTTGTCTTATTGCTATTGCTAAAACTTCAAAAACTATGTTGAAGGGATATGGAGAGAGTGGACAGCCTTGTTCCTGATTTTTTTGGAACCACTTGGAGTTTCACTTTATTTAATTTGGTGCTAGCTGTCAGCTTGCTATATATTGCTTTTATTATATTATAATCGTTTTCTTCTACTTCTTCTTGTGAGGATGATCAAGTCTTTCTGTAGTGTGACCCTGGGTTCTGGTGTTACCATGTTGCTTTTTAGGTTGTTGAAGAAACTCTTGCATTGGTGCCTACCCATCTCATCTTTAAAATGAGGCCAGCAGTGTCTTTGTATCTTGGTCAAACCCTTGCTGTGGCAGTCTGAGTATTTGGGAGTTTTTCTTGGTCTGCTCTCTACTGTCAATGTCTATCTCAGAAAGCCTCTGAGATCTCTATGCACCTGCTATCTTGGTCTTCTCTCCTGGTTTGCTCTCTTGGTGTTCTCTCTTAATCCCCTCAGTGTTGAAGCATGCTCTCGGTCCCCTCAGTATTATAGCAAGCTCACAGTTCTTAGGCAGTGTGTGGTTAGTAGCTTGGGGTATCCTTGAATGATCTGGGTTTTGGGGGAGCCTAGCTGCAGGAACCTCCCTATTGGCTGACTAGAAAAGCTGAGGGAGTTGGGGAAGGGCCCCTGGGTTTCGTCCAACTGGGGAGGTCCTAGAGAGTGGGGCATGCAGCTGTGTGGCTATTCACTCACCTCTTAAGTCCCCTCAGTATTGGAGCAAGCTCTGTTTCACTGAGATTGCAGGAGAATAGGTGGGTTTGGGAACAGGGTGCAGTTTGTAGTTTGGATGGCGACTGGATGGGTTGGGGGGAGCCTCCTTGCTGGTTGGCTAGAAAAGCCAATGGAGTTGGGAAGGTGCCTGGGGTTTTGTCCTGCTGGGGAGGTTCTAGAGAGTGGGATGTCCTGCCATGTGGCTGTTCACTCACCTCCTAGGTCCCCTCATTATTGGAGCAATCTAGCTTCATTTATGTAGGCATTTAGTGCTATAAAATTTCCTCTTAACACTGCTTTCACTGTTCCCACAAGTATGGGTATGTTGTGTGGTCATTTTCATTGAATTTAGAAAGTCTTCAATTTCTCCTTTATTTCTTTCTCAACCCATTGTGATTAAGGTAACCACCGTTTAATTTTCATGTTTGTGGAATTTCTGAAACTAGTGTTGCTGTTGAATTCTAATTTTAAGCCATGATGATTCAATAAGATACATGGGGTTATTCCAATTTTTTTATCTGTTGAAATTTGTTTTGTTGACTAGTATGTGGTCAGTTTTGAAGAAGATTCCAGGAGGTGCTGAGAAGAAGGTATATTCTTTTATGTTTGGATGAAATGTTCTATAGATGTCTGTTAAATCCATTTGAGTCATAACATCTGTAAGTTTCCTCATTTCTCAGTTAAGTTTTTATCTGGCAGACCTGTCCCATGGTGAGAGTGGGGTCCTGAAGCCTCCCACTATTAGTGTGTAAGGTTTAATGTGTGATTTAAGCTTTTGTAGTGTTTCTTTTTTATATGAGGGTGCCCTTGTATCTGGGGCATAGATGTTCAGTATTGAGATTTCCTCTTGATGAATTTTTACTGTGACTAATATGAAATGTCCTTCTTAGTCTCTTTTGATTAAATTTAGTTTAAGGTCTATTTTGTTAGATATTAGGATAGCCACACCCACTTGTTTCTTAGGTCCATTTGACGGGAAAAATGTTCCCAACTCTTTATTCTGAAGTGATGTCTCTCTTTGATGTTGAGGTATGCTTCTTATATGCAACAGAAGGATGGATTCTGTTTTTGTTTCCAATCTGTTAGCCTGTGTCTTTTCATATGTGAGTTGAGTCCATTTATATTAAGGGATATTAATGACCAGTGATTACTAGTTCCTATTATTTTAATTTTTGTTGGTGGTGATGTTATTTAGTGTGTTTTTCCCTTTTCTGGGATTTCCTGCTGTGAGATCATCTATTGTCTGTGTTTTTAAGGATATAGCTAACTTTCTTCAGTTGGAATTTTCCTTCTGGTACTTTGTATAGGGCTGGGTTTGTGGCTAAGTATGGTTAAGTCTGGTTCTGTCATGGAATATCTTGCTTTGTCCATCAATTATAATTGAAAACTTTGCTGGATATAGTAATCTGGGCTTGCATCTGTGGTCTTTTAGAGTCTACAGCACATCTGCCCAGGACCTTCTTGCTTTCATGGTTTCCATTGAGAATTTGGGTGTAACTTTGATGGCTCTACCTTTATATGTTACTTGACCTTTTTCCTTTGCAGCTCTTAATAGTCTTTCTTTATTCTGAATGTTTTGAATTTTGATTATTATATGACAAGGGAACTTTTTTTTTATCCAGTGTATTTGGTATTCTGTTAACTTCTTGTATCTTCATAGGGATATCATTCTTTTGGTTGGGAAAGTTTTCTTCTATGATTTTGTTGAATATATTTTCTGTGCCTTTGAGGTAGAGATATTTTCTCCTTCTTCTATCCCTATTATTCTTAGATTTAGTCTTTTCATAGTGTTCCAGATTTCCTGGATGTTTTGTGTTAAGGATTTTTAGGATTTAATGATTTTTTTTGACCAGTGAATCTGTTTCATCTTTAGTATCTTGAACCCTTAAGATTCTCTCTTCCATCTCTTGTATTCTGTTGGTTATGCTTGTCTCTGTACTTCCTGATTGTTTACCCAGATTTTTCATATCCAGAATTCTCTCTGTTTGTGTTTTCTTTATTGCTTCTATTTCAGACTTCAAGTCTTGATTTTTTTGCTTCACGTGTTTGATTGGTTTTTTTCTTGGTATTCTTGGGTTTTTGAGAGATTTATTAATTCTTTGTATTAATAAATTTATTTATAATAAATTTACATATATAAACATAATTTTATATAATGATTTTCTATTTATAATTTATAATCATAATTGTATAATGATATTATTATATAATTATATTTATAATTTAAAATTATATTTTATATTTATTAATTTTTCCAATTTTTTGTTTTTCACTATTCCTTTAAGGAAGTTTCCATGTTCTGGCTATGAGAAACAATGCTGCTATGAGCATAGATGAACACATGACTTTGTGGTACAATTGAGCACCCTTTGGGTATATAACCAAAAGTGGTATTACTGGGTTTTGAGGAAGGTTGTTTCCTAAGTATCTGAGATATTGCCATATTCAAAGGGGCAGTAGCAGTTTGCACTCCTACCAGCAATGAAAGAGTGTTCCCTTTACCCCACAACCTCTCCAGCATAAGTTGTCATCACTGTTTTTGGTCTTGGACATTCTTACACATATAAGGTAGAATCTCAGAGTTATTTTGATTTGCATTTCTCTGATGGCTAAGGATGTTGAACATTTCCTTAAGTGTCTTTCAGCCATTTTAGATTCCTCTATTGAGAGTTCTCTGTTTATGTCTGCAACCCATTTTTTATTGGATTATTTGTTCTTTTGATGACCAGTTTCTTGGGTTTTTTGTATATTTTGGAGATCAGACCTCTGTCTGATGTGTGGTTAGTGACTATCTTTTCCCATTCTGTAGGCTGTCATTTTGTCTTGTTGACCATGTCCTTAGCTTTACAAAAGCTTTTCAGTTTCAGAAGGTCCCATTTATTAATTGTTTCTCTTGGTGTCTGTGCTGCTGTGGTTCTATTCAGGAAGTGTTCACCTGTGCCAATGTGTTCAAGTGTACTTCCCACTTTCTCTTCTATAAGGTTCAGTGTGGCTGGCTTTATGTTGAGGTCTTTAATTCAAATTGGACTTGAGTTTTGTGCATGGTGATAGATATAGGTCTATTTTCATTTTTCTACATGTTGATATCCAGTTATGCCAGCACTACTTGTTAAATATGCTTTCTTTTTTCCACTTGATATTTTTTGCTTCTTTGTCAAAACTCAGGTATTCAAAGGTGTGTGAACTAATATCCAGGTCTTCTATTTGGTTCCATTGGACCTCCAGTCTGTTCTTATGCCAATACCAGGCTGTTTTCAGTATTGTAGCTCTGTAGTAGACTTTGAAGTCAGGAATTGTGATGCCTCCAGAAGTTCTTTTACTGTATAGGATTGTTTTGGCTATCCTGGGTTTTTGCCTTTTCATATGAATTTGAGTACCATTCTTTCGAGGTCTGTAAAGAATTTTTCTGGAATTTTTATGTTTTCAGTACTTTAGCTGATGATGTAAGTCACAAAACAATCCCAAACCAGTTCAGAATTATGAATAATAAAAGGGTTATTTAATTAAGGGGAAAACTTACAGATCACTATCCTAGATAACAGTCCTCTGTGTGAATAAGAACAGAGTCTAGCAGATGGAAACAGGATACAGAAGCAAGAGAGCGGGTGTAAATTTACCACTGCTTTTACAGTATAAGAGACCATGCCCAAGTGGGCTGATATCTTAAAGGCTATTGGCTCCCACAGCAACTCCCCCTTTTATTTCAATAACAGAGTTTCAAACCCAATACAAAACTATATACACTAGGAATGGATATCAAGTATAATTCTCATTACAGCCAGCATAAAGAATAATAAGCAAGGAACATATGCTAAGTGTTTTAATAAACATTCTATCCTATGGAGTCTAAGTCTTATATAGGAAATGGCTTGGCTAGATCATAAGAGAACAGTAACTACAACTGTCTAATGTTCAACCCCACTGAAGGCCTGAAAAAGAAAATAATATTACTTGAGCAGGCAGAAAGTACAATCAAGTAGCTTTCAAAGTGAGCAATATATGATGGAGACAATTTGCTACCTGAGCAAGCACCCAAAGTCTCATTTTGCAAAGTTTAAGCAACCAACTGTGGCTATGGCCTAGCATAACTGAAAAACCATTTTCAGAGGCAGGAAATTTTCAAAACCATCTTCCCCTGTCTTGGCAAGATTTGACAGCCCTGCTTATCATTTTCTGGATATCATGTAACTTGTCAGTGATTGAGGCATTATCGATTCCTTGCCCAAAGTTGAGTTTTCCCAAGAAGAAAAGAAGTTCCAAATGGAATGTCTTCAGTCCTCAATATTCTCTTGGGAATAGATTGGTGCTGCCAGAAGCAATCATGTCCCATGTCAACAGAACCCTAAGTTATTTAAATGCCATGTTCCACAAATCCTTAGAGTGGTTGAAGATTACCTATCTAGACAGAATACAATCTCTATGTATCTAAAGAACCTAATTGATCTGACTGTATGTACAACAAACATGAACAACTATTGACCTATAATAATTAATACCTGTATAACTTAAATACTAAAACGTCACATCAGAATACCAAATAATCTGTAAACAAATGTACAACAAATGAGAACAATGACCTCAAAATGTAAACAGTCTATAAGTATCTTGATCAGAGGTAGGAGTAATATATAATGCAAGATGAAAATATAACCTAAAAGTTTTATCAATATACAAAATGTCCTAAACTGAGGTGGAAACATGCATATATACAATCTGACAGAATAACTTTGCATAGGTGTACAAATAACGTAAATATGTATAACAAATATAATTTGAACTTGTATCAATATGCAACAACTGTATCAATGTAATTTATCCACAAATAATAGCTCACAAGTATTCACTCTACTACCCACTATTTTTATCTCCCCTTTTTTTGAACGAACATAGTTTTCACCCCAACCCTCTATCTAGGACAAGTAATAATTAACAACACCAAAACAGTGGGTGTCAGATGATGATGTAAGTCACAAAACAATTCCACACCAGTTCAGAATTATGAATAATAAAAGGGTTATTTCTTTAAGGGAAAAGCTTACAGATCACTGTCCTAGATAGCAGTCCTCTGCATGAACAGGAATAGAGCGTAAGAGCCAGAAGCGGGAGCCGAAAGCAAGAGAGTGGGTACACATTTACTGCTGCTTTAACAGTATAAGAGACCATGCCCAAGTGGGATGGTATCTTAAAGGCTATTGGCTGAAGGAGCAGAATGTGCTCCCACAGCTTGGAACTCTGTAGTAGAGTTTGAAGTCAGGGATTGTGATGACTCCAGAAGTTACTTTATTGTACAGGATTGGTTTTGGCTATCCTGGGTTTTTTGTTTTTCCATATGAAATTGAGTAGCATTCTTTTGATGTCTGTCAAGATTTTGCTGGGATTTTGATGGGAATTGCATTGAATCTGTAGATTGCTTTTGGTAAGATTGCCATTTTTACTATGTTAATTCTATCTACCCATGAACATGGGAGATCTTTGGGGGGGAAGAGTAGAGATTTATTAACCTCCCAACTTGAATGTAGGTTTTATTTTTTTATTACTTTACAAATAATACCACTCAAAATTTCCACATCCTCCCCTCCTCCCACTTCCCTCCCTTTTCCGCACTCACCCTCCCTCCCTCCCACTCCAGTCCTAAGAGAGGGCAAGGTACTCTGGCCTGTGGGAAGTCCAAGGCCCCTCTCCATCCAGGCTTAGGAAGATATGCATTCAAATAGACTAGGATCCCAAAAGGCCAGTACTTGCAGTAGAGAAAAATCCCAGTGCCATTATCATTGGCTTCTCAGTGTGTCCCAATTGTCAGCCACATTCAGAGGGTCCAGTTTGACCACAGGGCATGGAAGATCTTTCCACTTTCTGGTGTCTTCTTCAATTTCTTTCTTCAAAGATTGAAAGTTCTTGCTATATAGGTCTTTGACTTATTTGGTTAGAGTTACTCGGAGATATTTATGCTATAGTGAAGGGTGATGTTTCTCAGATTTCTTTCTCGGCCCATATATCATCTGCTGTCTCATTTTCTTTAGGAAGCTTCAGCAGTCATTTTTCTGTGGGTCCTGCAAGTCTAGTCAAGCAGTTCAGGCAAAAGCAGTTTCTTGCACAAATGGCTAGCAAACTACATGAGGAGTTTCTTCAATGCCTATCATCCTCCTGAAGTAGACTAGTGCTGCCAGGAGCAGAAGAGTCTCATGGTCATGAAAAGTCCTGCCCAAGGCAGCAACCTCTACAGAAGCAGGTACAAGGGAACCACCACTGTCCCACAGAAGCCAGAGACATATGTGGGACAGGGCACGGATCAGAGACCTCTGCCAGAGCAGGCCTGAGCCAGTGACCTCTGCCAGAGCAGGTCAACGGAAGTGACCTCGGTGGGAGCAGATCCAAGCAAGCAACATTAATGGGAGCAGTCCTAAATGACCCCTGGGATTGTAGAGTAACCTTCCAGAAGTGCTGAGCAACCTTTGAGAACACCAAATGACCTCTGGAGTGACTGGGACCATGGCCCTGATTGCACCATTAGAGTAATCATCTGTGTCTTGGAGCCACTGGCACCTGGAAGATTGACCACCAGAGACACAGGCCCAATGACACCAATCAGAGGAAAAGATGGGTAGACAAGGTAAGAACACACTCAGCACCAAAAAGAGCAATATGACAGCAACAAAAACTAGTGGCCCTGCAACAGCAAGACTTGAACACCAAAACATAGATGAAGCAGAAGAAAATGACCAAAAAATAACTTTAGGAGAATGTTTGAGGCCCTTAAGGAAGAAATGAAAACTTCTCTCAAAAAATGGAGGAAAATGCAAAAAGTTGAAAGAAATCAGCAAATCCTGTTGGATCCTAGAGTCCAATTCCCGAGGAGGAGTCACCCCAGGAAAACACTCTCACACCACAGTTGATGTAAAAGCATGAGAATTTAATTAATTCTGTCACGACAGGGTCTTTCAGCATTTGAGAAGCCTTAAAGACCCTGAATCATTGGTACAGGCTACTTTTAAAGCAAAAAGCCACAGAAATAAGGGGGGTCTTGTGGTTGCTTTTCATCCTAACCGTATCCGAGGAACTGAGTCAATATCCACTGATCAAGGCCGAGGAACTGAGTCAACATCTAAGGGTTATCTTGCCCAATCCCAATAACTGAGTTCTATCTGAAGGACATCCACAAGGACACAGGGAAATGAAAATCCCCAACATTCCAGTACGTGCATGTGAAGTTGTTAGGTTCTTGGTACCCAGGGGAGGGGGGAGCACTACTGCTGAGAGACCTCAGAAATGGCCTCAGAGTTGTCAGAAACGGCTTCAGAGTTATTCTAAAGTTTTACAATCCCTTAAAGAAAATCAAAAGAAATCCAGTCCTGGAAGCTAACCCAGTCCTGGGACACTGGCAGAACAGGATTGAGCCAATGACCTGACTCAGAGTCTGCAATCTCCACCAGAACAGGAGTGGGACTGAGCTAGCTACCTAGGACAGGGAAAAAACAAGCTCCACCAGAAGCAGAAGCCAGGAGCAAACCCAGTCTGGGGACACAGGCAGAACAGGATTGACCCAGTGACCAGATCCAGAGTCAATTACCTCCACCAGAACAGGTACAGGGGAGTAACCACTGAGAAAGTGAGCCAGAGCCAGAGACTGCTGAGGGTCCGGATGTGAGTCTGAGACCTTCAAGGGAGTAGACCTAAGCCAACTCACTGGTGGGTCTGGGCAAGAGTCTAGGACCTCCTAGGAACTAGGCCTGAGACAGGACCTCTGTCAGCCTGGGCTTGAGTGAACCTTGGTCCTCCAAGGGAATAGGCAGGAAGCAGATATCTCAGCGGAGCCAGTTACGAGTCTGGGACCACAGAGAGAATATGCCTGAGCCAGGTCCTCTGTGGGTTCAGCATTGGTCTGGGACCTCAAAGGGAATAGGCAAGAACCTGGAACCCCTGCAGGTCCAAGTGCGAGTTTGGGACCTCTGAGGAAGTAAGCAGGTCCTTTGTGGGTTCAGTAGCACCCAAGCCTGGGAGCCATGAGGCACTAGATCAGAACCAGAAACCTTTCCAGGTCCAACTCCAACCCAGGGACTTCTGCAGGAAGGAATCCAGACTATAGGACCCTCACCCCTTATTCTCAAAGGGTCAAGAAGAAATTTCCTAGCAGAATGTTTTCCCAGGAAGATAGTGCCCTTCCCCTCTCCCACCCAGGAGATTCCAAGCACAAGGTCACTTAGCTCAGCCCAGTCAGCCACCTGGTACAGGCTGATAAAGATGGCCTAACTCAGGAACAGTTTGGCCTTGCTCTAAGAACAAGGAAAAACTGACTTAGCAGAATGGGAGGGAGCAAAAGTCCTTGCATCCATGCCAAAGCAGTGTCAAAAGGCCTCTTTGTAGTTATGCCTTTAAAAGCTTACCCCACAGAGGAGATACAACTCCTCTCTTCCTCACTACAATGGGGATGGAGATGAGTTCCAAACATGTTTGTATTTATGCTGATTAAACCTTGCTTGTTACAGACTGGACCTCTCTGGTGGTCTCTCTCTGGAGGACATAATCTGGGCACAGCATTTGGTGCATTGGCCAGGAACCCCAGAGATTCCACCAGGATGATAAAAGTCCAGAGGTTTATTAGCATCTACCGGTGAGAGAGCACTCTTTGTCTTTTGTCTCTTGTCTCTTTGTCTCTGCTATTTTGTCTTGTCTGTCTGACTACGGCTGCTTTGATTTTGTACTGATTTGGGATTTTGGTATTGACAGGTGTTTCTAGACAGGGGCCTTCTGGTCCCAGGTCATTTCCAGATAGGGATGGGAATTCTCCCAGTCCCAGGTCATTTCCAGACAGGGGCCTTTCTGGCTCCAGGTCATTTCCAGACAGGGAGTTTTGCTCCTGGGTCAGTAGACACAGATGGGAATTCTCCCAGTTCCAGGTCAATAGACAGGGGCCAGCATTCTCACAGCCCTGGGTCATTTGCACCTACCTCAGAGACAGCTGTTTGGGTTTCTCCCACTGCAGGAGAAAATGTCACTATGTGTCTTGTTCCAGGAGTTTGTCAAAGTCTCTTTGTGTTATATGATGATAATTGTTGCTTTGTTTTCTTTTTCTCTGGACTTCTATCCTTAAGGGTCCTACCACTCCTATGGAGCCCCAGCCCCCTTTCCCCCAGCTGTTAGTGATAGAGAGGATAGAGACAAAATCGTGGAAAGTGCCCAAAATTTGGGCATGGAGAGGGTAGGGAGTGCATGCCTGTGACTTGGAATGTCTTTGGGGCCTGCTACATTGGGTGGATGGTGATTCCCCTGGAGTTCCAAAAAACTGTTGCCTCTTTGTTTATTATGTTTGTTATTCTTTTGGCCCTTTAAGGGGCAAGCCACACCCACTCCCGGTGACCCCTGACCTCGCCCCGCCATCTTGGATCACACATTCTTACTGCTCTCTTCTGGAGGGTGCGCACATCTCCCCATCTCTCTCTCTCTTTCTCTCTCTCTTTCTCTCTCTCTTTCTTTCTCTCCCTCTCCCTCTTCCTTTCTCTCTCTCTTCCCCTTCCCCTTTCTCCTCCATAACCCCCTAAATAAATATTTGAATCTCACTCTACCTGTGATGTCTATCCAGTCTCTGTCTCCTGCCCACCTGCCATGTGTCTGCCTGCCCACAGTCAGCCGCTCTCCTGGGGCGCTCTCCCGCTGCTCTGTGAGCTCGCTGCCTGCTCACATGGCCCCCGGGGATCTTGCAGGGACCCACAGCCATCTCTGCTCACATGACCCCCACAGTCATCTCTGCCTTGGGACTAGAGTCTGCTGCCTGCCTACAGCTGCCGCCTGGGGCACTCCATCACTTTTTAAAGTATAAAAATGTTTAAGACTGGACTGAGGAGGACTAAAAAAATAATAATAAGACAAACCTTAAATGTAAAAATGCAGATGACTTGACAGCAACCCATCTAGGGTCTGTATCCCTAGCCCTGAGCCAGGTCTGATGGCAGATAGCACACTGCCTGTGTTCTGAGAGCTAAGCCTTGAGACTGCAGAAAATGCAATGTGGCAGAGAATCTTTGGGGCCTGTGGGGCTCCAAGGCCAGGGAGCAGTGACACCTGGGATAGAGCAGGTGGCAAAGTCATCATGCAACCTGCTGAGGGCAGAGGAATGCCTCTTCAGAAGGCAGGTGGTGAAGCTAATTACTGAGAGAGGTTGGTTGCAACAAAACAGGGCAGGCCCCTCTCCCTTGTTCTCTCTCTGTGTATCTTGGGGGTCTTTGCCTTAGGCAGGAGAGAGGGACCTGCACACAGGTGGCAAAAAATTAACTGCTTGCAATTGAAAAACTGGGCAAATGTAAAACAGAGAATCTGAGATCATGGTCAGACAAAATCTAACAAAAGAAACTTTTTTTATTAAAAGCTTCCACCTCCTCCCTTCCTCCCACTTCCCTCCCCTCTACTCCCCCCACTCCACCTCCCCATTCTTCTCCAGGCCAAAGAGCAGTCAGGGTTCCCTACACTATGGAAAGTCCAAGGTTCTCCCCGCTCCCCCCAGGTCCACGAAGGTGAGCATCCAAACAGAAAAGGCTCCCACAAAGCCCGTTCATGCAGTAGAATCAAAGCCCAGTACCATTGTCCTTGGCTTCTCAGTCAGTCTACACTGTCAGCCACATTCAGAGAGTCTGGTTTGATCACATGCTCCATCAGTTCCATTCCAACTGGCCTCTGTGATCTCCCATTAGATCTGTCCCACCGTCTCAGTGAACGAACACATCCCTCGCGGTCCTGACTTCCTTGCTCGTGCTCGTGTTCTCCCTCCTTCTGTTCCTCATTAGGACTTTGGGAGCTGAGTCCAGTGCTCCAATGTGGGTCTCTGTCTCTATCTCCATCCATCACCAGATGAAGGTTCTATGGTGAAATGCAAGATATTCATCAGTGTGGCTATGGGATAAGGCCAGTTCAGGCACCCTTTCCTCTGTTGCTCAAGGAACAGGCTGGGAACATCTCCTTGGACACCTGGAAACCCCTCTAGAGTCAAGTCTCTTGCCAACCCTAAAATGGCTCCCTTAATTAAGATATATACTTCCCTGCTCCCACATCCACCCCTCCTTCATCCCAACCATCCCATTCCCTCAAGCTCTCCCCATCCTACCCTTCTCCCTTCTCTCTTCCCATCTCCCCTTATCCTCACCTCACCCCCACCCCCGTGCTCCCAACCCCTGCCCAGCAATTTTGTCAACTTCCAATATCCAGGAGGATAACTGTATGTTTTTCTTTAGGTTCACCTTCTTATTTAGCTTCTCTAGGATCACGAAGTATAGGCTCAATGTCCTTTGTTTATGGCTAGAATTCACTTATGAGTGAGTAAATACCATATTCCTCTTTTTGGGTCTGGGTTACCTCACTCAGTAAAGCGTTTTCTATTTCCATCCATTTGCATGCAAAATTCAAGATGTCATTGTTTTTTTACCACTGAGTAGAACTCTAAAGTGTATATGTGCCACACCTTCTTTATCCATTCTTCTATTGAGGGGCACCTAGGTTGTTTCCAGTTTCTGGTTATTACAAATAGTGCTGCTATGAGCGTAGTTGAACAAATGCTTTTGTAGTATGATTGGGCATCTCTTGTGTATATTCCCAAGAGTGGAATTGCTGGGTCCTGAGGTAGGTTGACTCCCAGTTTCCTGAGAAGCTGCCACACTGATTTCCACAGTGGTTGCACGAGTTTGCATTCCCACCAACAGTGGATGAGTGTTCCCTTTACAGTAGCACAGACACTAAGAGCAACAATAAAGAAATGGGACCTTCTGAAACTGAGAAGCTTCTGTAAAACAAAGGACACTGTCAAGAAGACAAAACAGCAGCCTACTGAATGGGAAAAAAATCTTCGCCAACCCCACATCAGATAGAAGACTGATGTCCAAAATATATAAAGAACTCAAGACATTAGACATCAAAATTCAAAATAACTCAATTAGGGGCTGCAGAGATGGCTCAGTGGTTAACAGCACTGACTGCTCTTCCAGAGGTCATGAGTTCAATTTCCAACAACCACATGGTGGCTCACAACCATCTGTAATGAGATCTGGCGCCCTCTTCTGGCATGTGGGGATACATGGAGGTAGAATGTTGTATACATAATAAATAAATAAATAAATAAAACTTTTTTTTAAAAAACTCAATTAAAAATGGGGAAAAATACTAAACACATAATTCTCAACAGAAGAATCTCAAATGGTCAAAACACTTAAGAAATTGCTGAACATCCTAAGCCATCAGGGAAATGCAAATCAAAACAACTTGTAATGCTGTCTTACATTAGTAAGAATGACTAAGATCAAAAACATCAATGATAGCTTATGCTGGAGAGGATGTGGAGTAAGGGGAACATTCCTCCGTTACTGGTGGGAATGTAATCTTGTGCTACCACTTTAGAAATCAGTGTGGTGGTTTCTCAGAAAACTGGGAATCAACCAACCTCAGGACCCAGCAATACAATCTTCGGTACATGCCAAAAGAGGCTCAATTGTACCACAAGGGCCTTTGTTCAACTACTCTCATAGCAGCATTATTTGTAATAGCCAGAACATAGGTTAACTGAAGAATGGATAAAGAAAATGTAGTACAATGACACAATGGAGTACCACTCAGAGGGGAAAAAAAAACAATGGCATCGTGAAATTTACATGCAAATGAATGGAACTAGAAAACAACATCCTTAGTGAGGTAATACAGACCAAGAAAGATGAACATAGTATGTACTCAATCATAAGTGGATAACCAGCTGTAAAGCAAAGGATTATAACTACTTTTTAAATTACTTTGTTTCCTGTGCCTATATCTTGTAGACTACTTCCCACTTTCTCTTCTATCAGGTTCAAAGTGGACGGATTAATGTTGATGTCTTTAATCCATTTGGACTTGATTTTTGTGCATGGTGATAGATATGGATCTACTTTCATTTTTTTACAGGTTGACATCCAGTTATGCCAGCACCATTTGTTAAAGATGCTTTCCTTCTTCCATTGTATACCTTTAGCTCCCTTGTCGAAAATTAGGTGTTCATAAGTTTGTGAGTTAATATCTGGGTCTTCTATTCAATTCCATAGGTCGACTTCTCTGTTCTTATGCCAATACCAAGCTGTTTTCAATACTGTAGCTCTATAATAGAGTTTGAAGTCAGGGATGGTAATGCCTCCAGAAGTTCTTTTATTGTATAAGATTGTTTTGGCTATCCTGGGTTTTTTGTTTTGCCATATAAACTTGATTATTGTTCTCTCAAGGTCTGTGAAGAAGTTTGATGGGATTTTGATGGGGATTGCATTGAATCTATAGATTGCTTCTGGTAGAATTGCCATTTTTACTATGTTGATTCTCCCAATCCAAGAGCAGGGGAGGTCTTTCCATTTTCTGGTATCCTCCTCAATTTCTTTCTTCAAAGACTTAAAGTTTTTGTCAAATAGGTCTTTCACTTCCTTGGTTAGAGTAACCCCAAGATATTTTATGCTATTTGTGGCTATCATGATTCTTTAAGTAAACTATTACATATACTATCAAAACATCAAGCCTCAGCTCTTGAAGTCATTATCCTTAGCAGGACACAACGTACATAGGTTTTTAGCAAGCTCTGCCTTTTAACAGGGAATTCACAAGGTTGTAAGGATCCTACCCATGTTCCTGGTGAGTCTGTCCAGGACACAGGGCTCTGATGACAGCCCCTGTCCACTCATTGACACTGCATTTCCTGGGGTCATCCACAGTTTTAAGCACTCATGGGTGAAGCATGTTGCTAAAGTAACCAGGCCCTCATCTTATTGATGACATAAAGATAACCTCAATGTTTCATTGTGAGACCCAGAAGTCAGAAAAGCTCCACTGCTTCAGGAAAGAAGCTCAGCCTTCACTGAGCCTCCATGGAAACATGCATGTGTGTAGAGACTTTTCCATAGCCCCAAGGAACAGAACCACCTTGGCTCCTGCCTTCCTCATTGTAATTAAATCCCAGAGAGAGTGACCATGGAATCATAGCTGGAGTTGGACAACTCCTTGCCTACATTTCAGCTGGTGTGATGCCTGATCTCTGGCCCTTGAAGTGCATATATCATAGGGAATTAATAATATCACAGTTGCCTTACTCAATTGCAGGGAAAAGCACTGTGTGCTTACTAAATTTATATCATTGTAGTAATATATTAAGGGCACATTGCTTCTTCTGTTTTCTTGGGAGCCTAGTGAAGTTATTTCTCTCAGCTTCCAAATGGAACTCAAAACCCACAATCGGGAGGAGGACTTACTCAATGCCAGACAGCTGAAACTTAGGACAATCAATGCTGTTGGCACAACTTCTAACCAATTCAGCTGTGACTTCTCCTTAAAATATTTGCTGTTGCCCAATAAAATGGAATTATGCTAAAAATATCTATTATTTAACTCTCTTCCATTAAACAAGAAACATCCAGAGAGAACTTGCAATGAGGCATCAATATTCCAAAGTCAAAATTAGAAAATTGTCAAGAAAATACAAAGGTCAGCTGTGATGACCTTTTTGGTAAACAGTTTGACTGTGTCTGGAATTAACTAAGAAAAAAGCAGATGAACACCTTTATAAGGGACATTTAATCAGAATTTTAAATATTAATTTAATTAATATTATTTCTACTGGTGGTTTGTCTCAGTGGATGTCTATCCTGGTGTCTGTGGAGGTCACATATGGTCATCAGGTCCCTCAGACCTGTTGTTATGGATAGTGTGATGCAACAAGTGGTTATTGGAAGCTGAAAAAATATCCTCTGGAAGAGCATATTGTGCGTGCATGCACATGCATGTGTGGAAGGGTGTGGATGCATGTACTTCATTCACAGGGAATGAATAATAGGAACTCTGCTACCTTTAATTGAAAATAATTTGATCAAAAGTCAATAATTAAGATCTGAACCTACTTGGTAAAGGATAGAAAATAACCTATTTTCCAAAATATCAAAATACTAGATACAAGTGAATGTACAGGGGGTCAAACAAACATAAAAACTTCACCTAAGATCCAGTCACTTGGATTCTGCCCTATACTGACGTAGATTCAAGACAGAGACTCTTCTACATTTCACCATGAGCTGTTTGTGAAAAGCAACAGCAATTGTCCTCAGCTGGTAAACTCTGGTGGACACACGGGTTTAAAGGACTAAGCCAGCAGAGTCTATCTGACTGTGTGGCCAGCTATTGCGGTGCATGTGGAGTGCCATGGAAGGGGGATATGGAAAAAGGTGGGAGAAGACCCTATCATGACATTACATCCTGGGGAGTTCATATCCACCAGCAAATGTGATGTCTCTGCTGGAACTCTACAAATAACCCATCAGTGTGAGAGAGGACTGATGAGATGCCACGTGAGGCTGTCAGTCACCTGAGGCAAGTTCATCACACGGAGTTCATCCCACCAGGTCAGGTGTTGGTGTGTCGTTTCACGCAGGTCCATAGAGAAAAATGGTCACTACAGGAATAATTTTTACTTTTTCAGAGCAGGAGAGCCAGTTTCTGGTGAATTGCCTTACCTTTGCTTCACGACAGGCTTTCAGATTATTATTACACCTTAACTAGCAAATTTCCGCATACCTAAACCTCTGATCTGAAACTTCCCTAAAGAGATAAATGCCAAAGTCAGAGGACCACTTAGTTTTCTGAGTCCTCCTACAACCGTATATTACTTAGGGTTGAATCTTACAGGAATAACTCAGATAAGCTTTACATATGTCAAACAGAAGGTAGAGAACAAACTTACTGCAAAGACAGATGCTAACACTCCCGCATACAAGCCAGCTGCAATGCTCTGCAGGAACACCACACACAACCAAGAGAGGGCAGCACCTCTTCTCACTGACAATGATGCCTGTTGGAGGGAGAGGTTTAATGACCATGTTAAACCCATGGTCAGGTTGGTGGCCAACACCTTTAATACAAACAGTTGAGAAGCAGAGATAGGAAGATTTCTATGAGTTCCAGCCCAGCCAGGCCTACATAACCAGCTCCAGGACAGCCAGGGTTCCACGGAGAGAGCCTGTCTTAAAACAACAACAAAGTTTAAACCCATAATTATAAGAAAAGATAGCAGATGAAAAAAAATGAAAGATCAGAAACTGAAAATTACAGGATGAAGTGGGTGTGACTCAGGGGTGGAGTATGGTTCAGGAGAAGTAGAATACTGAAGGCCCCGCCATCACTCCTAGCATCAAAAATAAAAGGAAATGAAATGGGTTTACAGAGCTCTCTTTCTCGTAATCTCGGTTGCCAAAGAAATACTAACATGTACTTTGGCAAAGCCCTGAAGAACAAGACCATTACCCTTGAAGTTGAGCCCAGAGACTCCACAGAGGATGTTAAGGCCAAGATCCAAGACAAAGAAGGCATCCCACCTATTAGCAATGTCTGGTATTTGCTGCCCCCAGAGAGAGCATGGCTGTATCCTGGCCAACAGCAAAGCACAGAAAGACTCCCACCCTTATACTGATTCTACCCCTGTGTGGTGAAGAAAGACCTTTAAAAGAAAACACTTTGGAAATCAGTGTGGTGGTTTCTCAGGAAATAGGGAGTCAACCTACCTCAGGATTCAGCAATTTCACTGTTGGGAATATACCCAAGAGAAGCCCAATCATACTACAAAAGCATTTGTTCAACTATGTTCATAGCAGCACTATTTGTAATAGCCAAAACCTGGAAACAACCTAGGTGCCCCTCAATGGAAGAATGCATAAAGAAAGTGTGGCACAAGTACACATTAGAGTTCTACTCAGTGATTAAAAAAATACAATGACATCTTGAATTTTGCATGCAAATGGATGGAAATAAAAAACACTATCCTGAGTGAGGTAACCCAGACCCAAAAAGATGAATATGGTATGTACTCACACATAAGTGGATTCTAGCCATAAACAAAGGACATTGAGCCTATAGTTCGTGATCCTAGTAAAGCTAGATAATAAGGAGAACCCAAAGCAAAACATACATAGATCCTCATGAAAATTGGAAGCAGACAAGATCGCCAGGCAAAAGTTGGGAGCATGGGGGTGGGGGTGGAGTTGGGGGCATGGGAGATGGGAGAGACAAGGAAGAAGGGGAACACGGGGAGAGTTTAGGAAAGCGGGATGGTTGAGATGGAGGAAGGGCAGATATTTGAGTAGGGAAGAAGATATCTTAATTAAGAGAGCCATTTTAGGGTTGGCAAGAGACTTGGCTCTAGTGGTGTACCCAGGTGTCCAAGGGGATGTCCCCAGCAAGATCCTTGGGCAATAGAGGATAGGGTGCCTGAACTGGCCTTGTCCCACAGCCACGCTGATGAATATCTTCAATATCACCATAGAACCTTTGTCCAGCGATGGATAGAGATAGAGACTGAGACAGTATGCCTGAGCTAATGGCAGCTCACCAACTCCAGCTAGACTGGGACTGAACGAGCATGTGATCAAACTGGACTCTCTGAATGTGGATGACAATGGGGGCTGACTGAGGGGCTAATGATAGTCACACCGTCTCAGTGGGCAGATGAACCCCT
Source organism: Myodes glareolus (assembly GCF_982192425.1). Classification (NCBI taxonomy): domain Eukaryota; kingdom Metazoa; phylum Chordata; class Mammalia; order Rodentia; family Cricetidae; genus Myodes; species Myodes glareolus. The sequence goes on from NC_142026.1 coordinate 74,713,417, forward strand.
CACTGTCCTGACTGCCTTGCTCATATTCTCTCTCCGTCTGCTCTTCAACTAGACCTTGGGAGCTCAGTCCAATGCTTTGATGTGGGTCTTTGTCTCTGTCTCCATCCTTCGCCGGACAAAGGTTCTATGGTGATATTCAAGATAGTCATCAGTGTGACTATGGGACAAGGCCAGTTAAGGCACCCTCTCTTTCACCGCCCAGGGTCTTAGCTGGGGTCATCCCCTTGGACTGCTGGGAACCAGTCCAGAGCCAAACCTCCAGGCACATGCTTTACATCCGCATAAATAGGATAAGAGGCCACGCCCCAGTGGACGGCTAACTCAAAAGCTATTGACTGTATGATTTCCTACAGCAGTGTAGTGGCATCAAAGAGCCAACCCATTGCCAGTTTATTCACAAGCACAACACTAACAAAGCCATGCACTGCTGCCCACAAGTGCTGCCCATACCTGCAGCCCTGTGCAGTTAACTGCCTCAAGAATGGTGGCCAACCAACCTGCATCCCAAGAAAGTCAAGCAATGCTGGGAACTTGTTCTGTCCAAGATCCACAGAAATTATTAAGATTATTTTTTTTTCTTACCTGAAGCGGAAGGATTAAGGAAAGTGAAGACAATAGACATGGATCAGTGTATAATCACCTGCCATGACCTTCAGCCCTGACTCTGATCCACATTGCTCAATGAAAAAACTGCCTTCTGTAGTTGCCCTCTGACTTCCATGTAGGAGCTGTGACACACGTGAGTGTACACACATAAAGAATAAATAAGTGTAATATATTATTATCACATACGTGCAATTTAAAGACATAAGTGTAAATAAATAAATAAGTATAATTTAAAGTTGGAATGGAAAGTACACATATCCAAAAATGACAAACAGCCAGAGACAGCAGTGCACATTTGGAACCCATCACTCGAGACTATGAGGAAAGGAATATAAATTTCATTCCATGCAGATGTATACAGCAGGGCCCTTCACAAAAACCTTCAAACATTTTGAACATGAAAAGTACTCACATAAAAATATGAAAAGAAATAAAACAAACACACATATAATTTGTATTTTTATGTGTATTATGTGTCTGCTACATGGTAAGAAACCTGGTCCTGACAAAGATGACAGATGTAACAGACAGGGATGGAGTTATGGAAATGTCACCCATCAAATATTGCCTGAAGAATCTACTGCCAGACCTAGCCACAGTATTGGGGAAGTCAGAGTCTGGTGCCTGAGGAGGGCAGTTCCCCTTTCCTGTGGGGCTGCTCCATTACAACCCTGTCATGGGGAGTTCCTGCCTCCAGAGGCCACACCCTATGTCATCTGTCCCTCCAGGCAGTCTCTGTTGTTCTGCCCATGAGCACAGTCGCATTCTACAGGAGGAGATGCCATGACCTTCACCTTCACAGCCCTGCTCTGTCTGGGTGAGATGTGGAGATGGGGAGGGGATACCATCATCTAGAAATGGTGCTGCCCCACAGCCCAGCACTGGCCCATCAGGAAACCCCAGAGTTTCAGGGGGTTCTGAAGAGGGGAGGACCTGCTCAAGCCTCAGGGACAAACCTCTCACAGGGAACTCTCTTCCAGGACTGACTCTGGGCCTCGGAACCCCAGTGCTGGCAGGTGAGTGGGTGTCTGCAGATGTCCTGACCTGCACCTCTCATCATCCCCAGGAGCCCTGCCTGGGCAGTGAGGACGGAAACAGCACACGTGCGCTGGGGTGGACGGAGGGTCGGGATTGGGGTTGCAATCTTAGGATGGCTGTCCTGAGTCCTAGCTGCTCTTTTCTTGCAGGAGTCCTTCCTAAGCCTGTCCTCAGAGCACAGCCACACTCTGTGGTCTCCGAGCAGAATAAGGTGACCTTCTTGTGTGAGGGAGCCACAGGAGCCAAAGAGTATAGATTTTATAAAGAACTATACCAATATCCATGGCACAGAGAAATTTCACAGAATCCTAAGAACAAGAATGAATTCTCAATCTCAGAATTAGACTATCACCACGCACGGCGATATTACTGTCAATATCGGACCCTTAATGGATGGTCAGAATACAGTGACCCCCTGGAGCTGGTGGTGACAGGTGAGAGGACACAGTCTGTTCAGTGAGTATGCCCACCCCCTCACAACCATGGAACATAATGAGACTATCGAGGACACTTAACTGATTCCTTCTTCTCTCCTAGGATTCTACAGTAAACCCAGGCTGTCAGCCCAGCCCAGCCCTGAGGTGACTGAGGGAGGGAATGTCACCCTCCAGTGTGATTCACAGCAGGCCTTTTACTGTTTCAGTCTGACTAAGGAAGGACCACAGCAGCTGTTCCAGACACTGGACTCACAGTGTATCACCTCTACTGGGCAGTACCAGGCCCTGTTCTCTGTAGGCCCTGTGACCTCAAGTCAAAGGTGGATATTCAGATGCTACAGCTTTGTCAAAAACAGACCTCAGGTGTGGTCAAAACCTAGTGATCCCCTGGAGCTCCTGGTCTCAGGTGAGGAATCCTAGCCTTTCCCTAGAATGATGCTGAAATAATACAAGTGCTCAGAGAGGCCTTGGTGTGTGGTGTGTGTGAGGAGCCAGGGCTTCTGAGTCCATTAACACAGAACACGGAAGACAGTGGTCACAAATACAGAATCCAAGGCAGACAGTGACAGCAAAGCCCAGGAGATCCAGGACAGATGAATTTTCATGGAGCCTTGTGTTAGTCTAGATCAGTTCAAGTATCATTATCCACAAGAAGACAGTAAACTCATAGAAGAGAGGGAGGAGCCAGAACTCTGAGGACACCAGGAAAACAGGGCCCACAGAATCAACTAAGCAGGGATCACGAGGGCTCACAGAGACTGAGGCAGCAACCACAGAGTCTACATGGATCTGCCTTAGGCCCTCTGCACACATGCTGTGGTTGATTAGCTTGGATTTTTGCTGTTGTTTGTTTGCTTGATTGTTTGTTGGTTTGTTTTGGAGTTCACTGTATTGCTCTGACTATCCTCACACTTTAGGCCAGGCTAGCTTTGGATTCACAGAGATCTGCCTGCATCTACCTCCTGGTGTTGGGGATTAAAGGAATGCACCATCACTGACTGGAGAGCTTGGTGATTTTGTTAGATTCATAACAACGGAAGTGGGGAAGTCTTTGACTCTCGCCTGCACGTGTGATCTTTTTCCTCCTACTGGGTCATGTTGTCCACCTTAATATGAGGGTGTGTGACTAGTCTTATTGAATGCTGCTATGCCATGTTGCATTAATATCACCTGGAAGGCTGCACTTTTCTGAAGGGAAATGCAGCAGTGGTTCTCAGAAGAGAAGAGGTGAGGAAGCTGCTGCTGGGGTATATTGTATGACAGAAGAATTGATTAGAAAGAAAAAAGGAGTGCCATCCAAAGTGACTTTTTCTGTGCCACTTTCAGACAGACTCACCTCCTTCTCTCTTCCTTCCTTGTAGGGACCCTCCACAAACCCACCATCAAGGCTGAGCCAGGATCTGTGATCACCTCAGGAAGTCCCATGGACATCTGGTGTCAGGGGACCCTGGATGCAGAAATCTATGTTCTGCATAAAGAGGGAAGCCAAAAGCCCTGGGGTACACAGACCCCAGAGAAGCCAGAGAACAAGGCCAAGTTCTCCATCCCTTCTGTGACCTACCTAGATGCAGGGCAGTATCGCTGTTACTGTTACAGTTCTGATGGCTGGTCAGAGCACAGTGACACCCTGGAATTGGTGGTAACAGGTGAGGGAACAGGCAGGGTCTCAGCTCCAGTCTCTGCTCTCAGGTGAAGCCGCAGGGCGATTGGTAATGAATGTGATTGGCTGAACTCCCCTATCACTCAAGTGTATTCCCCTTCCTCAGCCTCCATTGTGGCTGTGTGAGTTCGTGTAACAGTCTGCCACCTTCTGTCCTAGGAATCTACAACATTAATCCCTGCCTGACAGCCCTGTCCAGTCCTGTGGTGACCTCAGGAGGGAACATGACTCTCCAGTGTGTCTCAGGGGAGAGATATGACAAGTTCATTCTCACCAAGGAAGATCAGAAGTTCCTCAGATCCATGGACTCACAGTATATTCCCAGTCAAATGCATTACCAAGCCTTGTTCTCTATAGATCATGTAACACCAGATCACAAAGGGACATTCAGATGTTATGGTTACTACAAGCAGACCCCACAGCTGTGGTCAGTACCCAGTGACCCCCTGAAAATACACATCTCTGGTGAGTCACCCCCATCATTGACCATTCATTTTCTGAACCCCGATGCCCTTTGACATGGAAGTGTCCCACTGGGTAGTTGCAGATAAAGAGTGAGAAAGGAAGAGCCTGGTTCCTGAGCCAGAGCCCCAGCCCTGGGTAGAAGCAGTGACAGGTGCAGGGCAGGAGGGGAGATGATAAGCGCTTGGTAAAAACCAGCTCCCCACCTTCCCTCTAGGCCTCTCCAAAAAGCCCTCCCTAGTGACTCACCAAGGCCATGTCCTGGACCCTGGAAAGCACCTCACCCTGCAGTGTTGCTCTGACATCAACTATGACAGATTTGTCCTGTACAAATTGGGGGGTGCTGACTTCATCCAGGAGGATGGCCAGTGGACTCAGTCCGGTCTCTCCTTGGCCAACTTCACACTGGGCTCTGTGAGCAGCTCTACTGGAGGCCGGTACAGATGCTATGGTGCTCACAACCTCTCCTCTGAGTGGTCAGCCTCTAGTGACCCCCTGGACATCCTGATCTCAGGTGAGGAACTAAATAGATTCCCTCGGGTATCCAGCCTCTACTAGGGCTCTCTTTGGGGAATTAAGGAGGTGATGGCTGGGATGAGGGACAGGGATCTTATTTGAGAATAGATGAAGAGACAGGGAAGCAGGAGAGGATCTCAGGCAAAGAAAAGAAACATAGTCCTAGGTGTTCATGGAAGATCCAGATGTGTCAGCTCAGAACATTGAAGGCAGCCTCTCATCCTCTCTCTTCTTTAGGACAGTTTCAGGCCCATCTTTCCCTCTCAGTGGAGCCGAACTCCACAGTACACTCTGGAGACAACGTTACCCTGTTGTGTAAGACGGCATACAGAGTGGACACTTTCATTCTGTCCAAGGAGGGAGCAGCACCCCAACCCCAGAGACTAAAACCAAAGTTCCATGTTTGGGAGTTCCAGGCAGAATTCTCCATGAGTCCTGTGACCTCTGACCTCTCGGGCACCTACAGGTGCTATGGTTCTCAATACTCATCTCTCTACCTGTTGTCATATGCCAGTGCCCCTGTGGAGCTCACTGTCTCAGGTGAGGTGACCCTAAACTGTCACGGTGATTCATAATCCAAACCCTAGGAGAATCCTTAACTTTGGGGGGACTAAGGGGACAATAGGCAAGGTTAGTCATAAGGCACTTTCCCTGTCAGAGAAATGGATACCAGCAGGGGTCCCTCAGGAAATGTTCACTCCATCCTCTGTTGCAGTCTAGGTTTGGAGTAGACAACATGAGGATCTTGAAGAGGTTACAGGGCAGATGTAGAAGAGTGAACAGTGGCAAGTACCTGGGTTAGCATCTAGCCCTTACCCTCCAATTGTTCTGTTTCATAGGACCCTCTGAAGCCTTTAACCCACCGCCCTCAAGGCCTGTGCCAGCTGGTGAGTATCGGGCACCTCAGTGCAGGGAGTATGTCAATCTCCAAAGCCCTTATTTCTCTGTCACTTCAGCTTGTGAGGGAAGGAGACAAGCAGAGATTCCAACAGACCCCAGAAGACCAGGACTTAGAGGTTGGGGTACAGAAGGTGGCATTCAGAGAGACATGTTCTGGTTCATTCTGGAGGATGGGCCAGGTGGGTGAGATGGACGTTACCTGCCCATCCTACCTCTAAGACCCTAAGAACAAGTCTCTCACCTGCATGGAAGAAGGCAGGCCCCAGAGAGCTAATATGAACTCTATTGGAAGGTGGGTCCTGATGGGCAATAACTAGTTATGGGCTTGATAAATCTACTTCTGGAGATGCTGACTTGAACAAGTCCTTCCTGTTCTGAACTGGCTGATGTTTCTCTGAATATAGGCGGGGCACATGTCTAAGTTTCTGTCTGACCTCGGCTGGCACCTCTACTGTGAGAGAGGCGGCCTCCAGAACTTGATTCAGCAGTGGGTCTGCCCCACAGTGGTGGTGCCATGTGCAAGGGTGGGGCACAGAGCCATGGGAGGGCATTTAGGATGAAACTCAGCTTAGGTAGAGAGAAAAGAGCTGGAAGTCAGAGTCCCTGGGTTCAACTCCCAGCTCTGCCATTTACAGTCATGATCTGAGGCAGGTAGGTGAACTGTCTGGATAAGAAAACAGACAATTCCTTGCTGCACGACTGTGAGGATGGGAGATGATGAGTGCAAAGGTCCAATAGGACCTGTAACCCAGTAGGTGCTCAGATAAGCATCAACAGTCCCCACTCATGATGTCACTTGTGCCTCAGGACTGGAAAGATACCTGCAGGCTCTGATCGGAGTTTCTGTGGCCTTCCTCCTGATCCTCTTCATCCTTGTCTTCCTTCTTCTCCGACGAAAGCATCAGGGCAAATTCAGGAAGGAAAGTGAGTACGGTCTGGGTGACCTGGGTCTCATGTGATGATAAGTTCCCCTGTGAAAGCCCAAGCAGGGGATCAGGACACCAACCCTAGGGAAACCTCAAACTGGGGCTGGGTCGTTTAGAAATGCTTGCAGATCTCAGATCGGAAAGAACATGATCTCAGAACCTGTGCAACGTCAGGCATTCTGTGAGCTTTACCATGTCCTGTTACATTGGCTCACTCACCCATGTTGTAAAGGTCCCTTCCTTCCTTCCCTGTACGTGCCTGGAGGAGGGACTTCCTCCTCTCCTAGATGAGACTCTGCTCTCTCTTGCAGCCCAGGAAGAGACAGAATTGCAGCTTCCTGCAGGAACTACAGTGCCAACAACCAGAGATAAGGGCCCCCAGAAGAGGTAACTCATGGCCAGAGACCTAGAGCCTCACCTCCTAGACACCTCACTGCTGACTGACATCCCCTTGTCTTTCCAGATCCAACCCAGCTGCTGCCACCCAGGAAGAAAGCCTTTGTGAGAGAAAGAGGGTCCTGGGGAGGGAGATGTCTGAGGTCTCAGCACTGCAGGGGTGGTGCCCAGGCTCTGGGGTCTTTTCTGTTTGTGTCTGAACTTCACACTATAGACCCAGGTGTATCTAAGCCCTGGTTCTCTGTCCCCACCTGGGCAAGGCAGGAAACTAGGGGCCCTACTCTCTGGTTGGGAGACATTCTGTTTTTTCTGCCATGACAGATGCTTCAGTGGAGGACATGAAACCTGAGAATGGTGATGAGCTGGACAGTTCGGTGAGGTCCCTGACTCCATCTGCAGTGCTAAGAACATAGGGCCCAGTTTAGTCCAGGGGCCATCTTTGTTCTCCCTCTCTTGGCCCTCAACAACATCCAGAGCTGACTACTCTCTTCTGCAAGCACCTGCCTCCTCTGTGCTGTGGCCTCACCCTCTCCTGGTTTTCCCAGCTTCATGTGTCTTCATGTGTCTATTGTCTGCTTTCTGTCTCCTTGGCATCTGTCTGGTTGTCCTCTGAGGGGACATCCAGAGAGAAAGGCCCAAAGAAACATCTAACAACTGCAGGCAGGAACCAAAGGAGCTTGGGCAAAAACATGTGGGGGGTTGTTTTATGTTTGTGGGTATTTTACAAACACAAATGTCTCTGCATCACATGCCTGCATGGTGCTCCCAGAGGCCAGAAGAGAGTGTCAGATACCCCGGAACTAGAGTTACAGATGAATGTAGGTCACCATGTAGGTTTTGGGAACCAAACCTGAATCCTCTATAACATAGTGCTCTTAACCACAGAGACATCTATTGCCCCCAAAAACAAGTTTTCAGGAAGATGGACTGTGTGGGTACAGCCAAGACAGCAAGCGTTAGAGTGTCAGGATAAGAGGCCAGAACTATAGGAAGTCCCAGAATATTCCATCAGGGATGCTATCATCTAAATGGGTCACTCTGGCCATGTTGTGGAAAACTGACCAGAGGAGAGCCCTAGGGGAGCAAGGTGACACTATCTGTACCTCACTACTTCCCTGCTACAGAGACCACCTGAGGAAGACCCTCAGGGAGAGACATATGCCCAGGTGAAACCCTCCATGCACAGGAGGGCAGAAGCTGGCCTACCTTCTGTCCTGTCAAGAGAAGTCCTGGAAACAAAAGATGGAAACAAAACAGAAGAGGGCAGAGAGATGGACACTCAGGTTGGTTCTGTTCTCTCCAGGCCTTCAGCATCCCCCAGGCCTTCAGCATCCCCAGGCCTTCAGCATCCCCCAGGCCTTCAGTATCTCCCAGGCCTTCAGCATCCCCCGGGCTTTCAGCATCCCCCAGGCCTTCAGCATCCTCCAGGCCTTCAGCATCCCCCAAGCGAACCATATATCCTCCCCTCCTCTCTCTCCCACTCCAGGCTGCTGATTCTGAGGAGCCCCAAGATGTGGTCTATGCCCAGCTGTGTAGCAGGTCACTCAGACAGGGGACAGCTGTACCTCCCCGCTCCCAGTCAGGGGAAGCCACGGAGGAGCCCAGTGTATATGCTGCCCTGGCAGTCACTCGACCAGGTTCTGTTCCCGATGACAAGGAGCAATGACCTTCGCCTGCCAAGAGTCCTCACAGAGACCTCCAGACATTCTGGGAACCCTTGCAAACCTGACTGTGCTATAACTAACATCATACATTCTGGAAATAAAATAGATTTCTTAATAATCAAGTGTAATGAGAAGTGAAATAGAACAGAAGGGTTTTACACTGAGTACTAATTTTAATGACATTTCTCATCAAACCTGTGCTATGAGAAAATGTACAGGCATAGTTGCCCAGATCCATAATCCCAACCCCTGGGAGGCTGAGGCAGGAGAATTGCCTTTGTTTTGTTGTCTTCTTGGGATACCTAGTGAATTTCATGCCAGCCTGGGCTACAGAGAGATGTTCAAACAACATTAACCACCAAAGGCCAGGGTAGAGGTACACACCTGAAATCCTAGCACTTTGGAGGCGTGAACAAGAGATTAAGAAGTCAAGGCCATCTTCACCTACATAGTAGAGGAGTTAGCCGCCAGCCTGGAACACAGGTGGCACTGTTTTAAAATAAATAAATAGGCCAGGCGTGGTGGTGCACGCCTTCAATCTCAGCACTGAGGAGGTAGAAACAGGCAGGCCTCTTTGAGTACAAGGCCAACTGGTCTATAGTGAGTTCTATGTAGCCAGGGCAACATACAGAAACCTTGTCTCAAAGAATAAACAATAAAATAGGGCCAGTGAGATGGCTTACCCAGTAAAGGTACTTTCCCAAGCCTGATATCCTAAATTCAAAAAGCAGGAATAGGGGAGTAAGAAAACTAACTCCCCCCATGAATTGTTCTCTGACCTCCACCTAAGTCTTTAGTGTCCTCCGTGTTAAGTATTTTTCCTGGCCAACAAACCTCTCCGCCAACGCAAATAATCCCAGTCAGACTAAATCAGACCAAATTAAAAGATGCCCAGGTTTAATGGATGGCAATACTCAGGGAGAGGGGAATAGAGAGAAGGGGAGACCACAGGAACCGGGAAACCACGTGTTCATTCTCGGCGGGGGGGGGGGGGGGGCAGGGGGCAGGGGACAGTTTAAATAGCCTGTGGGAGTGGTTTTGACCTTCCCTGGGGAGGGGTTACCCTTTGGCAGCTTTTCTTGACCCTCCTTGGGGAGAGGTCACCGTTTGGTGGGATTTCTTGGTGGTGGAGTTTGGACTGAGGCAACTCACAGTGGAGGGAGCTTATGCCAGGAGCTGAGGTGAAGCCCCCAGCTAAATACTCCCCACACCCAAGAAGTAAATAAAACACTTTTGAAAATAAACTAATAATCACAAATGAAAGCTGGGTATGGTGGGGGTAGGACTGTAATCCCAACAGGGTTGCCTCAAACATGCTATTCTTCTGTTTCCGTTCCTGACATGTACAAACATACATTAATTTTATTTTTTAAAGGTTTGTCTTATTTATGTGTACTTATATGCATCTGTGTGCTTTTATGCCATGTGTGTATGGGCATAAAGCCGGAGTTATAGGTGTTTGTGAGCTACATGCTGTGGGTGCTGGGAGTAAACTCAGGTCCACAGCAAGAGCAGTGCACGCTCTTAACCACAGAGCCATCTGTCCAGCCTCGCTACATTTGTTAAAATGTATTAACAGCAGAACACTATGAACAGTTTCATACCAACATATTAGGAGCTGTACATGAAATGGACAGATCCCTTGATGTCAATGAAAGCTATTTTATTGCTTACAAAGCCTGGGGGAGGGGAGACTGTTGGCAGTATGTAGAACAAATGAAAAAGTGTCATTTAAAAAATGACTAACAAAACTAAATACAAAATCTGAGTAACTTCCCACACATTGAACACACTGTCACTAGAAAAGTTCCCCTTTGGAAATTCTTTCTGGAAGTTAGTGATTTTTTTCCAAATGTCTGTGCATTTGAAATAAAGACATTATGAAATTAGAGAAAGAGGAAATATAAACGAATGTAGTTTACCAAGCCAGAAAATAATTATTAACAAAACCTGACAAAGGAAACCTGATTAAGAAAACCTAGGAAGAAAGTTTTTTTTTTAAATATTTATTTATTACGTATACAATATTCTGTCTGTTTGCGTGTATGCCTGCAGGCCAGAAGAGGGCACCTCATTACAGATGGTTGTGAGCCACCATGTGGTTGCTGGGAATTGAACTCAGGACCTTTGGAAGAGCAGGCAATGCTCTCAACCCCTGAGCCATCTCTCCAGTCCCCAGAAGAAAGTTTTTTCACATCAGCCTACACGTGACCCCTTAAAAAAAATTAATGATCCAGCAACCAGGGAGCCTGAACAGGAATGACCTAGATCCCCTGCATATGCATTACAGTTGTGTAACTTAATCTTCTCGTGGGACTTCTAAAAGTGGGAGCAGGGGCTGACTCTGACTCTTGCCTGCTTTTGGACCCCATTCCTCCTACTGGATTGCCTCATCCAGTATTAATAGAAGAGGAGATGCCTAGACTCACTGATAGACCATGGCTGGCTGATATTCAAGGGAGGTCCTCCATTTTCTGAATAGAAACAAAGGAGGACTGGATGGGTGGGGTTCGGGTTTGTGGGTGACGAACTGGGAGAAGAGGAGAAAGGAGAAGATTGGGATGTGAAAACAAAAAAGAAACAAAAATAAGGTTCAGCAAAAAAAAAAAAAAAAAAGAAAGAAAAGAAATTAAGAGCATCACAACCACACTGATGGTGATGGTTTTTCTTTTCTTTCTTACTTTTTTAATATTGGTTTAATTTTGTTTTAAAGTGAGTAGCTTAAAATTTAAAACTTGCTGGGCATGACGGCACAATCCTGACATCACAGCTACTTCAGAGGCTGACACAGGAGGATATAAAATATAAAATCCACTTTAGCTGCAGAGTGAGTTCAAGGTCATTCTGGACAAATTAACAAGATCCAGTCTCAAAATAAAGTTTAAAGGGCTGGGATATAGCACTTGTCTGGTATTCAGAACTCAATGACTTATCCTGGAAGGTTTATTTCCTGGTTCTGTTATCCCTTCTTTTCCTTGTTTAATGTACATCAGACATGATACAACCCAGCAGACCTCAAACTTGCAATTTAATTGCTGGTGAACTTGAACTTCTGATCATCCTAGTCCAGTCTCCTAAATACCTGACTCACAGGCTTAGGCTGCCTTGCCCAGCTCCGGGTCCTTTTCTGACCGTTTGTTGTTCTTTGCCTTTTTTGTGCCAGTGACAATGCCGGTTGTGTTGCTGTGGTTCTAGATTTATAATCTGAAGTTGGGTGTTGATACCACCACCATCACTGTTTAGAATGTTTCCATCTTGGAGGTATTTCGTTTTTTTCATATGTATCTTAGGTTAGACTCTGTCTTTTGAGTTTTATGTAGCTAACTGGCCTGGAATTTCATATACCAGACTGTCCTCAGTCACTGGCCTTCAGGATATTGGGAGAAGCATTCATCACCAAATGCACTTTAGGATTTTCTAGTTCTGTGAAGGATGTCATTGGGGACATTCACAGGGATTGTGCTGAATCTCTACATCGCTTTGGTTCATATAGCCATTTTCACACTGCAGACCCACAGAGAAAAATCTTTCCATCTTCTGTTGTCAATTTCATGTTGTGTTGTGGAGCCACAGGTTCTCCACTTTTGGGGGGAATTGGCAGAGCCGTAAATTTGGGTAGGCCGGGTGACTAGTGGACTACAGTCCCCAGCACTGGGATTTGATAACTTTACACAAACCCTGAAACACCCAGCTTTTAACGAGTACAGGGGAACCCAAACTCAGGTCTTATGCTTGCAGTGATGTTTTGCTGACTGAGCCACCTTAACCTTTGAATGTTTGTTCAATTTTAACAAAGTTCACTGGAGTCTTTCACCTCCTTGGCTAGACTTATTTGCAAGGTTTAATTCATGTACTTTTAATTCCATACTGAGGCTATTTTGAACAAACAATGAACTGTGTCTCTTCAACTCTTAAGTGGACATGGGAGATCTTTCCAGTTTCTCTGGGGAGGCTCCAGGGTGGGCTGGAGGTAGACTTCTAAATTCCTAGTGTGAAGTTAAAACCAAAGTACAAGCCTGTTGTCCACCACCACTGTACACCTAACCCACCACCAACCATTTGTAGGGGAGTAGTGAAAGGAGAGAGATTGGGGTCTGGACAGGCAATGTAGATGGGCTGCATGCATTCTCATACTGATGCTCTAAGCCTAGTTGCTTCTGATCTGCACAAGGGTCTTGGGGGAACCTTCCTATTCTCTAGTTGCAAGTTTCTATACCCTGTCCTGCAACAAGGGCTCAGAGATAAAGGGGTCTCAACAGCATAGCCCAGCCTTCTCCCTCACAATAACCTCTGTATGAAATCAACTCCTTGAACAGAGGTTAACAATGGGCTCCTACACCAAGGCAGCTCCCATGTACAGTCTAGCACTTCAATGTACAGCAACAGGGGTGGTGCCTGGAGTCTTTTCTGTTGAAAGCACCGAAGCTTTTACTTTCTAACACTATACTCCTCTAACTACACCTATCAGTCATTCCAGACATATAACAGCCTTGCTCCCTGGCAGATATCCCACTATAGCACTAAAGTAAAGGAAACAAAAGACCAGTCTCTTACAGAAAAACCCAAGTCCTCAAGCTTACCCCCATCCCAAAGTACTCTATTTCAAGATCACTGGCTGCTAACTAGCAGTTTAGCTAAGGGATTAAGACCTAAACCCTAAGCAGAATCCTGAGATCCTGATAGTGTGTGGCCATTGACTCTCAGCTTTGATAAACCCCTTGCTGGCTGGAAGCCACTGAATAACCTTGTCAGCAGGAGCCTGTTTTCTGGAAGGTGACTGTTCCCAGACAATCAACCCAAAATTAATTCCTGCTGAGCTTTTATCCCAAGTGACCTAACCATCAGCTGTGACCTCTGGATAGGGAGGGGTCTGTTGCTTGCAGCCTTTATAATGCTTTTAGATCTTTTCCTGCATTGAAGCCAGCCATTTAACTGACCTGAAATCCTTTCAAGGACTGAAACACATTAGAAAAGTGTCCTTCCTGGACACTTGCTTTTCAATTTCAAGCAGTTCTCACTTCCTCAGAGATGAAACCGCACCCTCTAATCTGACTCAAGCTTCCCAGAAGGCAAAATACAAAATGAGGAAGCCAGCCTCCCTCCTGACCATAAAAACACAAAACTTCAGCTGAAAATTTCTTAAGCTGACCCAGGCAAAGGGCTCACTGGCTTATTTCCTGCTAACCAAAACCACATCTTGAGAAACAATTCACAAAACAAGCCACCTAGCAAGTTTACACCAGTCAACTCCACTGAAGTTCATTCGGCTGCAGATGGCTGGGTTGCCATTTTTCTTTCCACTGTAGCCAAGGTTAACGTAAGAGCCAAGGTTAACATAAGAGCCAAGGTTAACATAAAGCATCTGGTCAAACAAGTTGTACAGTGGCCTGGGCTACATCGAGCAGGGCTTCTTCCTACTGCAGAGACTGTGTTCACAGCAGAGGCACACCAATAAACCAAGTGTTAATTCTGTTTTATTAGCCAACTGGAAAACTAGACAATTCTCCAGTCCAGGGAGACATTAACTTAATCCTCTTCCTCATCATCACCAGCTCCTGCACCACCCTGGCCCTTCTTGGCATTCTTCCTCTTCACTCGGCCTGGTCGGCCACCACCATAAGGAGACCGGAGCGAGAAATCAATGTGCTTTTGAGAGTCCAGACGAACAATGAAGGACGGGATGTTCACCACTTGCTTGCGGACCCTGAACGGGAAAGAACAGATTAAGAGGACAAGGTGAGAGGCAATCAATTTTTGGTCCTGTCCTTGACAGCAGGCTGATGGGCACTTCTGACCTCAGAAGTCTATGGGTAGCCTTGGAACCAGAACCTACACAAATGCTTTAGGTACTAAGGCTCAGACCACCTCTCTGAGAGGTCTCTTTGCCCATAGATGAAGTTGATGAGGGAGAATCTGAGCCTATGTCCTACACAGCTCTCACAGATTGGTGCTCATTTACAGAAGAGTACGCAATTTTCCCTCACCCTAACTTGTCACTTCAGACAGGTTGATTACCAACTCGCAAACTAACAAATACAAATATAGCAATGAGGGTCTGTGTTGGAACTCACACAGTAACTTCCAATGACCCTTTCCCGCCACCCCAACATCATCGCCATCCTCTCCAAGAGAGCACCAAGAGCTATTACCTGTCCAGCTGCTTGCATGCCTGGCAGAGACCTTCGCAAGGTGTACGGCTTGAGCCGCAGTGACGCTTGCGCTGGGCTATGGGGCTGTTCCCAATTCCCCCAAAAGCTTTCATTCTGAACCCTCAGGGTAAGCTCAGATTTGACAGCTCCAAAGGCTACATAGGAGATAGGGACAGCAGCTTAGCAAAGGAAACCAACATTGCAGATAAGGAAGGCAAAGCAAGACTTACAGGCCCAGCTGCAGCTCACCTGATATGACGCTGGCGGATGAGCACACGGGCATGGTGAATAGATTTAGCCAAACCCAGCTTGAAGACCTGGGTCTGCAGCCGCCTCTCCAAGAAATCCTCAATCTTCAGGCCCAGGATGTAATCCAGCTTCATCTTGCCCTCATCCAGCACCCCAATGCGAACAAGTCGCCTCAGCAGAGCATTGCCTGGGGGGGAGGTGTAACCCAAATAAGACCTGACTTCCTCACCTCAGAGCCCCCAGAAGAGGCAAGTTACTACAGCTTCACCCCATTTTTGCAAAGAGCACAGGAGAAAAGAATGACAGGGACGTGCCTAATTGATAACCTTTCTTCTTAGGGCTTCAGGCTTGACACTTATAGTGCCACTGGGTCACCCTTTCAGCAGGCATTATATCACACGTTTACAGCTTTTCACTCAACCTTCATCTCTAAGACAGGCGTTTTAATTTTCAACTTAAGAAAGAAAATATGCTAACTTCACAAGAATCACAGTACCTGGGCAGCTAAGGCAAGTAGAGAACAAAAAATAATTTGGACTACATAGCACAAGACCCACAAGATATATAGAAGAAACAACCCCCATCTATTCTTCAGACTACTATTCTCTTATGAGCTTGAAACACCGTGAGGGTCCAGTCACCTAAGTATAAAGAGCCAAACCAAAAAAAAAAAAATGCACCCAGCATCCTAAAATACAGGCTCAATTTCCGACGTTTTATATAAATACCAGTTAAGACACACAAATACAAAACAATCCCCGAATGGAATATACTATTACGGTTAAACCACCCAAACATAAAACATTCAGTATGAAGAGAGAAACTAAGTGCACACTGAGAAAGCTAAGATACGAGCACGCCCCACCATTAAGATGTTCTGGGTTTTTGGTAGGCTGACTATCCCAGAGCTCTAAAAAAAAAAAAAATAACTCATCTAGCCTCCTGGTGGCACAAGCCGGTATTAAAGTGTTCAACTTCTAATCTGAAATCTGTCAATCAAGAGATAAACTCTTCCTGGTAGTCACCACACGGGAAAGTCTAGCTCTGAATCAAGGCAGTGCCAACACCAAAACTCCAGGGCTTTTCTTTCCTAAACTAGCCAGGTTGTTTCACGATAATAGATCCCTGGGAGGCTACCTTGACTATTTTTTACTTCTGCTTAACAAAACAAAAAACCTCATATTCCTGCAGCTCCCCCATTCTCCTGTAACTAACTCCAAAACATGAATCTGTTTTAACTGTGTTGAAAATTACAAGTCTAGTGAGGTGGCTAACCCGACACTTCTAGATTTCTGCAAGTTTACAGGCCACACATGGCTGCATCTGAGTTCCGGGCCAATTTGCGCCAAATATTTCCCACTAGCCCAATTTGTTCAGCGTCATACCTTCCAGGACCACAATACAGCCCCGAAACTCAACAACCCCGCATGCGACCACCCATTCTTTTTAAAATGGGCCCCATACACACCTTCAAAAAGACGCCGTGGGTCCTTTTCGTCCAGCGTTAGCAGCTCTCGGGCGGCCTTGCGGATCTTGGCCAGGGTAAATTTGACTCTCCACACCTCACGTTTGTTCCGGAGCCCATATTCTCCTACACGTGGTTGAGAGGGAACCACAGAGCCAGAGCCATGGGTTAATACTACACTTGTGACTTTAGAACACAAGACGAATCTAAACCACAATCCTCTGCGGCGACGGCGCCCAGGACGAGCACGTGGGAGATCGACCTCATGACTACCCAACTCTTCCCTCATCCCCAATCCGAAATTCCACCTTGGTCACTCACCGATGAGCTTCAGTTCCTGGTCGAGACGCGACTTCTCAAAGGGTCTCCGGGGGGTCACATAGGTCTTACGACAAACCCAACTTCTGGCAACCGGCATGTTGGCGTCTCTAGGCCTGCCGCGCCTGCGCAAAGGGTTATGTTTGAAATAAAAATGTCGTGAAACATGCGCAGCAATGCCCGGCTAGCACACCACAGCCCCGCACCAACTCGGGCCTAGCGCGATCCGCCTTAGAAAATTTGGAACTGAGATCGTCCCACCACCGTACTGTAATAATGTCCGACCACCTTCTTCCCGCCCCTCTTCCTTAGTGTATACGTTAACTTATAAATGACTCCGTTACCCCCAAAAGCCAACTAGACAGTACGACCGAAGCTCACCTAGGAGCTCACGAGCACGACAAAGAGACACGCTGCCGCAGAATCGCGATCTTATAGTAACGTCGCCTTGTCGTGACGTCACCACGCACCGCTCGGTGCTTCGCCTATCAGAAGCGGGAAAACAATAGAGTAGAGAGGTTGGGCCAGAGCGGCGCTGAGCTTGGCAGACTTACCAGTGAGGTGGTTAGGCTGGCTGAATAGCTGAAACTGGGACGTTCTTGTTTAATCCAATCATTAACGAAACTGCCACTTTTTTTTTTTTTTTTTGGTTTTTTTCGAGACAGAGTTTCTCTGTAGCTTTGGAGCCTGTCCTGGAACTCGCTCTCGTAGACCAGGCTAGCCTCGAACTCATAGAGATCCGCTTGCCTTTGCCTTCCGAGGGCTGGGATTAAAGGCGTGCACCACCACCGCCCGGCGAGGCTGCCAGTTCTAGGGCAAAGGCATAGAATAACGCACTGAAGTTGTCACTTTTTGTTTTAGCAAAGACTCTTGGGAAATTCAGGCCAGCCTTGGTTCCCCACCAATGACTCAGTCTCATGACAATGCCCAGCCCTGGCTTTACAAATGCTAGAATTTTAGGTGTGGGCCATATATTGAAGTATGCATGCTGTGCTGGTTTGTTTTTGTGAGCTTGACACAAACTTAGATATATCTAGAATGAGGAACTCTTAGACAAGAAAATATCCCCATCATCTTGGTATACGTCTCTATTGTTTTTGAGGCAGGGTTTCCCATCAAGTGACTGTGAATTCAAGATCCTCCTGCCTATATTTCCCAAGTGCTGAGTTTACAACCCATTTTCCTGCACATATTTTATTCATTTAGTTGGTACTCCTGCCCACAAGTCTTTCTACTTAGTCCTGGCTGCCCTGGAGCTGACAATGTAGACAGGCCTGGAACTCAAGAGGGATCTACCTGCCTCTGCCTCCCAAGTGCTGGTATTAAAGGCGTGCACCACCACACCTTTATTTATTTTTGAGGAGTAATAGGGTCTATGTAGCTAGCCCTGGCTATCCTGGAATTATGTAGACAGGCTAGCCTCGGACTCATAGGGATGATGTCCCTGCCTCTGTCCGAGTAGCTACGAGGACAGACCTGTAACACTAGGCCTAGATTGGGTAGTCTTTATTTTTATTTCAATTTACATTTATATACTCAGAAGGCAAGGATCTTGCTCATTTAGTCTGGGAAGAGAGAGGAGGGGACAGGTAGACTAGTTTACTATGTGTCATATATTTGATTTTTATTCTTATTTTATTTTACACACATTGGTATTTTGCCTGTATGTTTGTGTGAGGGTGACAAATCCCCTGGAGCTGGAGTTACAGCTGTGAGCTGCCATCTGGGTGCTGGAAATTGAACTTGGATCCTCTGGAAGAGCAGCAGAGCTCTTAACTGCTGAGTCATCTTTCCAGTCCCAATTTTTAACTTTTAAAAATGGTTTAATGTGTTCAGGTGTCTTATCTGCATATATGCACCTGTCCCACGTGTACACCTAGTAACTTCAAAGGCCAGAAGGGGTTAGATGCCCAGAAACTGGAGTTGTGAGCCTGGTGTATGCTGTAAACCATACCCAGGTTCTCTTCAAGAATACCAAGTATTCCTAACCATCTCTCCAGCCCTTATGTATCTGAGACAGGCCTTCCTGGCCTGGAACTTGCTATGTAGACTAGGCTAGCCTTTAACTCAAAGATCCTCCTGCTTCTCCTGAGTACTGGTATTAAATGTATATAGCACCACACCCAGCTCTGTTTTTAATTGTGTATATATGTGCGGGTATATGCACCTGAGTACAATTACTTTTGGAGGACAGAATAGGGTAGCAAATTCCCTGAAAATGATGTTACAGGCACTTGTGAGCTGTCCTATGTGGGTGTTTGAAACTGAACTTAGGTCCTTGGAAAAGGTCAACTACTGAGCCATCTCTATAGCCCCAAACCTGTAGCCCAAGCGGATCTCAAACTCATGATCCTTCTGCCTTTGCCTCTTCAGCATGTCTTACTAGACTAGTATACACCACCACAAGCAGCGCATGCAGCATTTTTAGTTATGACCTTTATATGCATCTGAAATGGCTTGTAGAAATCTCAAGGAGACCAGTGAAATGGCTCAGCAGTTAAAGGTGCTTGATGGCAAGCCTGATAACCTGAGTTTAATCCCTGAGACCCAAATGGTGAAAAAAGGAGGACAGGCTCTCACAAATTGTCCTCTGCTCTCTGCATATGTTCCATGGCACTTTGTACCCACATACACACATATGTATGCAGATAATATATAAGCATAATAAAAAAATCTTCAAGGCACAACTTCGTGGGATGCAGAGGCAGAATCAGAAAGACCAAGTATAATGTCCCAGGCCTGGTAGTTATTAAGTTTTGTGACCCTGGGCAAGTCATTTCCCCTTTCCTTTTCTCATCTGAATATAGGATTAAAAGCTCCACATTCCAAACATTGTTGTACGGACTCAAAATGCGAACATTTATTCAACAAATTTATTGAGAACTGCCCTTTAGAAAACAGAAAAGCCAACTAAGAGCAGTCTCAACTCTGAACAAGCTCACAGTTTGGAGACAGAAATATAAAACAACACAGCTAGTAAGCGCCTTAAAACAGAAAAAAAAAAAACTGAAGTATTTAGTGTTCAAAACTCTGCAATCAGGCAAGGCGGGAGAACACAAGCCTCCATGCGGAGATGGGGAGAGTGAGAAGGAGGAGTTGACCATCTAGGAGGGTTCTTGGACACATAGCCACACACCCCCCTCAGTCTGCAGCTTACTGCAGGCTAGCCCACTGTAGGGAGGTGTAGACCACCTTCCCATCAGGCTGAGGGGAGCAGAGAAGCAGGGTTTTTCTGACGCTGGTTCCCAGGCGGCCGGCAGAGACCAGGTCCTGAAGTGGGATGGGGTCTTCAGCAGCCCAGCACTGAGCAATGTAGTGAGCGTGGAATCGCAGCGGGTCACCTGGGAGAAAGAGACAGATGCATAGCAGTTTCCATCTGGAGGGGCTGGAGCACTGACAACGGATCCTTCTGCTTACTGCATTTTAGGTTCCTTTGTAGTACTGTGTACGGAAGTCAGGGCCTTGTATAGATTAAGTAAGTATTCTAACATTTTCTTTTTATTTATTTATTTAAAGTATATGAGTGTTTGCTTGCCTGCATGTGTGTATGTGTACCATGCATGTGCCTGGTACCTGCCTATGCCAGAAGAGGGCATTAGGTCCCATAGAACTGGGGTTAGAGGTGGTTTTGAGCCACCATGTGAGTGCTGGGGACAAGATCTGGGTTCTCTACAAGAACACCATTGAGCCATCTCTCCAGCCCTCTTTTTCCATTTTTTTCTGAGACAGCTGTTTCATGTGGCCCAGGTTGACTTTAATGGCCCAAGATGGCTCATAATTGCCAAGACACAGAAGAGAAAGCAAAGAATGATTACTTCCGTGGTACAAGGTACACCTGTAAGACTAAACAATACGCAGCTATCACGATTAAAAGATATGGTGAGACAGGCTTGTAATCTCAAGCACAGAGAAGGCTTAGGTCAGGAGACTCTTTGAGCTTAGGAGTTCAAGGCCAACCTGGGTACCATACAGACATTTTTACCAAAACAAAAGATGAAAAAGAAACAAAAGAAAGCAAGTCAAGATTGAAAGATAAGTCACAAGTGCTGGGATGTAGCTCTTAGCAGACCACTTATGGAGCATAGGCAAGGTTTGATCTCTAGTGCAACCACAAAACATTAACAGGACCTGGCCGAGACTCTAATAGACTAAAGAAGAAAAGATTTATAGTAGAATAAAGCAAAAATCAAAATCCTATGCCAATCCCAGCACTCGGGAGGCAGAAACAAGTGGAGGTCTTTGAGTTCCAGGTCAGTCTGGTCTACAGAGCAAGTTCCAGGATAGCCAAGGCTACAGTGAAACCCTGTATCGGAAGAAAAAAAAGAAAGAAAGAAAAAGGAAAAAAAGAAAAAAGAAACACAACTAAATTATCAATAGGATTTCCCCACAAAGAAGTGCCAGACGGTAAACACAGGTTAGTTTTGTAGACCTTGTTGCAAATTCTCGGCTCCGCCAGCGCAGCACTGCAGCCACATGCTATGGAAGCAGAGGCTGTCGGAGGGCTTGGCCACTGAACAGCTGACAGTCTGTCCCTGGAACAGGTGAATCTAAGTGAGCAGGACAGGAACCTGAGTAAGACTATACAAGAGGGTGAGTCACAGGCAATGGAAATTAAAAATGGAGAGCAGGAGAGATGGCTCAGCAACTAATCTACCACTCTTCCAGAGGACCAGAGTTCAGTTCCTCGCACTCACATCGACTTCCCAACTGCCTGTAACTCCAGCTCCAGGAGAATCCGATGCCATCTTCCATCTCCCTGTGCACCCACACACGTAAAACCAAAAAACAAACCCAACAATCTTTAAGGGGGGGAGGAGGTGAGAATCTAAACCATGAGACTGTGAAGCATTCTAAGGAGACTGTTGCTATGTCCCTGCCTGGCAGATGGGTTCCTGGCAAGACTCTAGCCAAAAGTGAGAGTCTCTGGAATTTAAAAGACTCCAATCGGCTGAGAGGGTACAGCAAAATGCTTGAGAAACTAATCCTCTAGCTGTTTTCCTGGTCGCTTAGCAATTTTGAGCCTCAGGCAAAATCTAAAACTAAATTTATAAGCATTACAGTGATCGAGGCTTTGGACACTATTTCATCGGCAACAAGGATTCTTTCAGCGTCCAGTATACTGAGTACTCACTGTTTTAGAAATATTGATATATTAGAACTAATTGGTCAGTGCCAGGCCTGAATGCTTATGCATTGTAATCACCTCAGCACTCCCATGTTCGAGGACAGTCAGGATCACTCTGTTATAGGAAAAAAAGAAGAGGACAAATAGTTTAGCTTATGGTTTAGTTTAATGCACAGAATTAGAGCGGGATGTGGTGGCACACATTTGTCATCCTAGCTCTCAGGAGGCCAACAGCAAGAAGATTGCTTCCAACTGTGTCATGTGGTAAACTGGACACCAGCTTGCGATTCAATAGTGAGACTTTGCATGAAGTCCTGGTGTGGTAGCAGATGCCTTTGATCCCAGCACTCTGGAGACAGACAGGTGGATCTCCGTGAGTCTGAGGTGAGCCAGAGTTACATAGTAGACCTTATCTTAAAAAAATTTTAAGATTGCCAGACATGGTGGCACAAGCCTTTAATCTGAACACTTGGGAGACGGGAGACAGAGGCCTGTGAGTTCGAGTCTACTCAGGTCTACATAGCAAGTTCTGGACCAGCCAGAGTTACAAAGTCCCTATCTCAAAAATAAACAAACAAGGTATAGAATTAGGCAACTGCTGGACGGTGGTGGCGCATGCCTTTAACCCCAGCACTTGGGAGGCAGAGGCAGAGGGATATCTACAAGTTCAAGCTCTGTCAGTTCAGGGCCAGCCTGGTCTACAAGAGCTAGCTCTAAGACAGGCTCCAAAGCTACAGAGAAACCCCATTTCAAAAAAACAAAACAAACAGAAAAAACATCTTGAAATTAACTGATTTAAACTAGTAATTTTAGGCCGCAGTAGTTTTATCTACAAATATGAGCCTCACTATGTTGCATAGGTTGGTTTTTTAATATCAGGACAAAGAAATTATGCTTCAGTTTCCCAAGCAGCTGGGGATACAGGCATACTGAGACCTAGCTAGAATGTCAATGACTAAGGCTACTTAAATGCCATGCAGGCATCTGAATATCCATATCAACATACAATCTATCATACATTTACAATTACCTGCCATTTTTTTCACTTTTGATTATATTTTTCACATACATGATCCTATACCGTTTTTTCAGATAGGGTCTTGATACCCAGCTCTGGTTGTCTGAACTCACTATATAGCCTATACAGGTCTCAAACTTGTGGCAATCCTCTTGTCTCAAATTCTAAAGTGCTAAGATTATAAGTATAGTCATCACACCCCATTTTTCTTTTCTTTCTTGAGATGGGTTATCATGCAGTCAAAGCTCGCCTCAAACTAGCTATGCCTTCAGTTATCACTAGAGACATGCACTGCACCACCATACCCAACTACAATCTTATACATTAATTCTTTGAAAAGTAATACTATGGGGGCTGGAGAGATGGCTCAGCAGTTAAGAGCATTGCCTGCTCTTCCAAAGGTTCTGAGTTCAATTCCCAGCAACCACATGGTGGCTCACAACCATCTGTAATGAGGTTTGGTGCCCTCTTCTAGCCTGCAGGCATACACATAGACAGAATATTGTATACATAATAAATAAATATTTTAAAAAATAAGATAAATCTTTTTTAAAAAAAAGAAAAGTAATACTATGTTCTCAGACAAATGGGTTGCTTTGTTGTTGTTGTTGTTTTTCAAGACAGGGTTTCTCAGTAGCTATAGAGCCAGTCCTGTAACTCACCTTGTAGACCAGGCTGACCTCGAACTCACAAAGATCCACTTGTCTCTGCCTCCCGAGTGTGGGGATTAAAGACGTGCACCATCATCACCTGGTGCTATTGCCTGGAACTCAGAGATGCACCTGCCTCTGCCTCCCCAGTGCTGGGATTAAAAGAAAGAACCACCTCCCTCGTTTTAATTTTTATGTTTTGCCCTTACTACTAGTGACTTTGCTGCTTTTAATCTTTCAATTCTATAAAGAATTCTGCAGCGCATGCACTCATATCTTTTGCGCACATTTGAAAGGATTTCTAAACCAATATATACATTTATCAAGAGTTACTAAACCAAGACAGCTGCTGTGACACAAGCCTGTAATCTCAGTACTTGGGAAGCAGGGAAAGGAAGACTTTGCATTCCAAGGCTAGCTTGTGCAGCATAGCAAATTCCAAGCTAGTCTTGACGACCTAATGTGACCCTGACTCAAACCAAACAAGTTATTAAACTACTCTCCAGGAGCTCACGAAACTCTCTCATTATCCGCTGTCCTTCCCTGAGTCTCCAGGGTGTTGAGTCCCCAGGGTGTAGACAAAAGAGAAAGTGCAGAATAAATAAAGACCAGTAGGAAAGGTACAGCCACTAGAGCCCCAACCTGAACTCACCAGGATAGACCAGGAAGTCACCACCAAACTTCCCAGCTGCGCTGAGGAAGAAGCCTCTCTCCCACAGGTCTCGGTAGATGCTGTAGCGCAGCTCATGGGCAGGGCGGCCGGCATGGGGCCAGTCTTTGGACTGCACACGCCAGTCCAGAGGCTTAGCCTTTACCGGTCGAGGCCTGGCAGTGGCCAGCTGGATGAGCAGGGCTGACCTGGGCAAGGGGGTCACCCCGTTTGAAGGCCCTGGTTGGGGAGATGAAGAGTCTGGGGGAGATGACGAGTCTGGAGGAAGGTATAGAGAATTACTGAACTCACAAGGCAAGGTATCCTTATCCCCTCAAAAAAAACTCAATTAAAATTCCTCAAAGCTTCCTTCTCTCCTGCCCCAAATCTGAACTCCAAAAACTACTCTCACCTGCTCCCTCCTGCTCCGCAGAAGCCTGGCCATCATCACTGGTTTCACTCCCTTGGGTAGCTTCGCTTCCACTGGCTTCTTGGCCTTCATCCGCCCCTGAATCCTGTTCCAGCTTCTGCTTCTTGGCAGCCTGGCCCTCTACGATCTTCTCTAGGAGCTCCTGACGCCGGGTCTCACGGGCCTCGGCTGCCAAAGTGCTTTGCTCCTGGAAACTCTGCTCTTGCTGGCGTTTGAACGATGCTAGGGCCTGAGAAATAAACTTAACTGGAACCCCAAGACATAGCCTGCGGTCCCTTAGGAAGACAGGCATCCTGACCCTGTTTACAACCTTCCAACAGCGACCTTCCAAAACAGGCCATCCCAGGCTTTCCCAACACAAGGGCCTTTTCGCTTCTTACCAAGCCATGGTTGCGGGGATCCGGACGCGGGGCGCTGACGAGCGTCACGGCGCCTATCTCGGCCAGGAGCCGGGCTTCCTCCGGCAACAGCAGAAGCGGGAGGCCCAGGCGCGAGTTCTGGCGGGGCCCGCGGGGCAGGGCGCCCACCGTGCGGCCCCCGACTCCCAGGCGCTCCCGCAGCGCCTGCACGGCCTCAGCTCCCCACACCAGCGAGCGGCCATTAGCAACCTCCACCACCAGCATCCTCCTGCAAAGTGGGGGTGTCGGTCACCCAAACAGCCCCGCAGCCCCGACTGAAGCCTTCTACGCCCCCAGTGCAAGCAAGGTCCGCCTCTGAACCCGAGAGGGCGGGACCGGGGTTGCCACCTGCGCCCCAGGCCAAGCCCCACCCGGAAGGGCCGTTCGAGACCACGCCCCTCGCCCAGGTCCCTCTGTTCTGCTCCCCCTCAGTTCCTGGTGACCATAATCTCGGCCAATGCGTGCCACCGCATCACGTCTCCTCCCGCCATAGCGGTGCACCGCCCTTTTCGCAAAGTGGGTGTCTTCTTTCGGGTGTGTCCATCAAGTCTCGAACCTCAACGTAGAGTGGCGGTTTGCTCAAGCCACACCCTCTTTTAGAAACTTGGAGCCCAGACCCTCCCATGTCGAATTTCCGAGGTTCGCCTTTCCCGCCTATTCACTTAGTAGGACTTTAAAGAACCCAGTCCTGTCTTGCGCAAGCGGTTCGATGTTCCAGAATCCTCGGTTCGGCTCAATCCGGAGCCCTGCCCACCCTAAACACAAGAGGGTCAGCCTTCCGGTGATCTCGGCTCTACTACCGAACGCATTCGGGAGTGCTCGGCTCTGTCGAATCAGCCACCCCTTCCAAGTCGCAAGAGGTTCGGCATTCGAACCTAACCAAATCCCGTCAATCCTTCAGCTGTGACCCTGCCCACTCCCTACCCAATTTGGGGAGTTGTCGCCCACGATTGAATTCTGGACGCAGTGCACGTCTTAACTTCTCTTCACTCTGTCGCACTGTCTTTGGTCAGAGCCCGTAAGTCAACTCCTAGCCAACAGTCTCAGTAGAGGCGGAGCCGACACTACGTAGCGCGTCCCCGTCATCCCGTCACGTTAGCAGAGCTGAAAACCTGAGGCGAGCTCTCACGGTCGCAGGGTCTCCAAATGTGGGACCTTGAGGGTCACCGCTGTTGGGCCTACCCCCGTGCCTACCGAGTCTTGTAGGCCCCGCCCCGGTATAAATGATCTTGCGTATCGCCTTTTCCGGTCTGCTATGGCTCCGCCTTCCTCCTCCCCCCAAATAAGGCTAGATATTTCGAGAAGCTGTTGGCTCCGCTTGTTATTACACTAAGTCCACTTACCCCTGATTATTTCCAAAGTTCAGACAAAGCCTCTGGCCTCACTGGCATTTGACAGTGACCTAAAACGTACTCAATTATCCGAAATTAGTCCAGACATTTGGCCCCGCCTACATCCTGCTGTTCTTTGACACACAACACCCGCCTGATTCCGACTATTTCCGAAGTAAGCCGAAGTGTGTGGCCCCGCCCACATCGAGCTGCGTTTGTGAGCCTGCCTAACACTAATCAGCAACTTTTGGAACCGATTATCTCCGAATCACGCCGAAGCGTGTGGACCCGCCTACATCCGGCCGAGTTTGTGAACGCTTCTAATTCCGAACCGTGACCCTAAGAACTCGCCTATCTCCGAAGTAAGCCGAAGTTTGTGGCCCCACCTCCACTCCGTGAGCTTGAATTACCGAGTGTACCCGAAAGAATCCGAAGCTGAGGGTCCTCCTCTTTCCGAACGCCGCGCTCCAGGTCCCGCCTCCTTCTTAAGTCACAACCCGTTTTCATCAGGACTCGAAGCTTTCGCCCCGCCTCTGACCCGAAACCCCGCCCCCCCACGTACTGGCAGCTCTTTGCCCTAGGGCCTCGCAGAAAGAACGGGGCAGGCATCCTTCCGCGTGTTAGTGTTCTGGGTTCTTTTATCACCGTGCTGTACACGTATTGCATCCGCTCTCTGGGCCTGGACGGCGCAGCCCAGCGGGCACCCTCGGGAACCGGCAGTGCGGGGGCGTGCTGAGCTGGGGAGGCGTGGCCCGAGCAGGGGCGGTCGCGAAAGAGGGTTTTTCTCATCAGCCTTCTGGTCCACGGACGGTTCAGGTGGGCCGAGGTGGGGTTGTATGGAGGCGTCGCTGAAAATCGTAAGGTGGCTGGGTGCGGGGACAGCGACCAGAGCGTGTCCCGGCTGGGTGGCGTAACCGCCTGTGGATATGCTGGGGCGGAATCGGATCCACGCGGGGCTGGGCTACAGAGGGAGCTGCAGATCAGACAGGGTCATTGCCTTCTCTCCGGGGTCCGGATTGGAGAGGAGGCCAGAGCTCTGCAGACAGGTGGATGCTAAATGCTGGGTTCCGCCGGGATGGGTAGGGGTAGGAGTCCTGGATTTTTGGGTCCCCTGAGACATAGGGGAGTCTGGGGATCCAGACAGGATTCTTAAGGGTTCCTGTGTACTCAGAGGAGGGTGGGGGTGATGTGGGTTCCTCGTTTATCAGAAAGGAAGGGTCTTGCAAAGGATTGTTTTCCGGGCCAAAAGGTGTCTAGATGTCTAGGTCTTAAATAGGGGCAGAAATGCTTTTGATTTGTACGTTGGCAGAGGATTGGGGTGAGGGTTTGATTCCTGGGTCCTGGAAGGAGGAGTGAACTGGAGGCCTGGTTTCTCAAAAGTAGGGGATTCTACTATCAAAAGAGGAAGGACTGGAATACTAGTTCTCACTGTGAACCCTTCCTCCCCCAGACCATGACACCCGAAGAATGGACCTATCTTGTGGTCCTGCTTATCTCCATCCCTATCGGCTTCCTCTTTAAGAAAGCTGGTGAGTCAGGTTCCGTGCCTGGTGGAAAATTAGGGTGAGGGAGCTGAGGTGGGGATCACCCCTCCCGAAAGTTCTATGCTTACACTTTACCTTTTCCTTTCAGGACCTGGGCTGAAGAAATGGGGGGCAGCAGCTGTGGGCCTGGGGCTCACTTTATTCACCTGTGGCCCCCACACTTTGCATTCTCTGATCACCATCTTGGGAACCTGGGCCCTCATTCAGGCCCAGCCTTGGTGAGAGCTAGGTGGTGAGAAAGAAAGATGCAGAGAAACAGCAACCTGTTTCCTCTTTGGGTCTTCCATTTCTTCCTTCAGTCTCTTGCTGCCTCCTGTTTCTCTCATGTTTCTCTATGTCTTGGCCATGTTTCTTCCTCTCTCACCTTGCTCTGCACCTTCTTGTCCCTGCAGATTTGCCCCAGTCCTCAATGTCCACATGATGACAGTCATTTGTAACCCAGTCCTGCGCTCTGGCGCTTAAGGAGGGCCGGCTCTCTTCTTTCACCACAAAGCTTCTCTCTTGACTCCCTCATTCTTTTTTTCTCTGTGGCTGTGCCTCTTCTGTTCCTGCCTGCCATCCACTGGTCCTCACTCTCTCCCCTCTTTTTTTCTGGCTGGATGGGGGAAAGGTGGGGTATAAAGCCACACTCAGAAGAAGGAAGCAGGGCCAAGGTCCCTGTACCCAACTCTATAACTTCCCACCTCTGTCCTAGCTCCTGTCATGCCCTGGCTCTTGCCTGGACCTTCTCCTATCTCCTCTTCTTCCGAGCCCTCAGCCTGCTGGGCCTGCCCACTCCCACGCCGTTCACCAATGCCATCCAGCTGCTGTTGACACTGAAGGTGAGATTTGGGAAACACTACCCCTTTTTTCTCCCTGGTAGCCTTGTTCTCTTCTCCCAGACTAGACTTTCTCAGAGTTGGGGAAGGGCTATGGAATTTATTTATTTATTTTTGTTTTTTGAGACAGGGCTTCACTGTAGTTTTTTTTAGAGCCTGTCCTGGAACTAGCTCTTGCAGACCAGACTGGCCTTGAACTCATAGAGATCCTCCTGCCTCTGCCTCCCAAGTGCTGGGATTAAAGGCGTGCACCACTACCACCCGGCTGGAATTTTTTTTTTTAAATCTTTCACAAATCCTAAGCTTGAAACTTCACACCTCCCTGGGGACAGAGTTCACCTCTCACATACTCTGGAGGAGGTCTTCACCTCTCCACTCATTCCGTGGTCAGGAGATATCACAAGCCACTTGGCTCACCTGGAATGTGCCTGCCCAACATGCTTTGCCAGCATGCTCTTCTTGATTCTGTAGCAGACCATCCTCCAAGGAGGAAATAGCACTGTGGAGAGACAGTACCTGGCCCAAGGGCACAGCTGGGACAACCAGATCTCATTTTGTAATTTTGTTCCTGAGAGTCTCTTGTAGCACCCTATGTTGTCCTCAAAGAAAAGATGACTTGGAACTTTTTTTTTCTTGGTTTTATGAGACAGGGTTTCACTGTGTAATCCTGCCTGTCCTGGGAACTCACTATGTAGACCAAGCTGGCCTCAAACTCACAGAGATTCACCTGCCTCTGTCTCCCCAAGTGCTGAGGCGTGCACTGCCACCACCCAATGACTTTGAATTTTTATTCCTCCTGCCTCCACCTCTCAAGTGCCAGGGTTGTAGGCATACACCACTGTGCCTGGCTTATATGGTACTAGGGAATCAAACCAAGGGCCTCAAGTGCACTAGGCAAGCACATGACTAACTGAACTACATTCGTAGCCTTGGGTTGTACTCTTAATCTCCTTGGAAGAGGGCAAAAAGAGACCAGTCCTCAGTCCCTAGCACAGACCACAACATTGATGAACTCTTGTTATGTTCTGGGCTCCAGCAACATAGGCCTGGACAGTCCTGCCAGTCTGAGAACTGGTTTCTCCAGAATTCTTTGTTCTTATGGAAAATTCAACAGTAGGCAGGGATTGGTCGGCTGTGAGTTGGAAGGAGACCCCTTCAGGGTCACACATGTAGGTGTGAACGGGCTGGGGTGCCACAGACTATGTTTGCCGCCTCCACTTTCTGAATAACGTCTGTTGAATGGCAGCAGAAGCGAGGTCACATAGGCTTTGTTGAGCATGATGAATATGGATTTCCTTCTATAGGGGGCTGAGATCCTTTGAGAAGAAAGTTTTTCATTTTATTAATTTGTTTATGGTTTGCTGGCCAGAAGACAGGATACAGCAAATTTGCCTCTTCAATAATAATTTGCCGTGGGTGCTGAGAGAATTAAAATATAATGCAATAAGATGAGATAGATAAACTTTTATCAGAGTTGAGCAAATGGTTCATTGATGTAATCTCAGCATTTTTTTTTTTTAAAAAAAAAAAACCTCTAAGCTGGGCATGGTGACACATGCCTTTAATCCCAGGACTCTGGAAGCAGAGACAGGTGGATTTCTGTGAGTCAGCTTGGTGTACATAGAGAACTCCAGGATAGCCAAGGCTATTTAAAGAGACCCTGTCTTCAAAAATAAAAACACCCATCCCTTCAAACAAAAACAAAAACAACAAAAAAAAAAAAAATAGGAGAGAGGGCTCCGTGGTTCAGAGTACTGTTCTTTCAGAGGACCCAAGCTCAGATCCTAGCACCCAGACTGATTGGCTCTCAAACATCAGTAACACCAGTTGCAGGAGGTAATGACACACCTGCACACACAGACCATACACACAGACACACAAAAATAAAAATACATATTACAGACAAAAAAGCAAAGAGCTAGTGTGGGTCTCCCCACCCATAATCCCAGCACTGAGGTGAAGCTGGAGGAGGAGTTCAAGATCATCCTTAGCTCCGTAGTGAGTTTGAGAATAGTTCTGTTATGTAAGACTCTGTCTGGGGGAAAAACAAGTCTCGATGACTATGGCAGTGGCTTGATAGACTGTGGGCTGTAGGCAGGTGAGTCAGAGTTACCTTGGGACATCTTGCTTTGAGGATAATTTTAGGATTTTGATTTTTTTGTTGTTGTTTTGTTTTTGGCAGTGGTTTGGTGAAGAGGAAACAGTTGTGAAAAACGGAAAAAAAAAAACAAAAAACCTTGGGCCCTTAGCTAGGTCAGGGAAAGAATTATATGTTGTGGGCCTAGAAGGGAAAAGTGGGTTTTGTTTGTTTGTTTTGTTTTGTTTTTCGAGACAGGGTTTCTCTGTGTAACATCCTAGCTATCTGGAACTAGCGCTTGTAGACCAGACTGGCCTTGAACTCACAAAGAGATTCACCTCACCACCGCCCAACAGAAAAGTGTTTTTTAGAGCCCTTTTCCTACCCCTTGAAAACATCTTGTAGGAAAAGCCCTGCTTCATTCTCTTGCCTCCCTCTGTCTGTTGGGGCTCTGTCCACTGAACCTAGCAGGAAGCAGGGCACAGATGTAGCCTTTAAGATTTGTTTCTTGATAAAATAGGTAGAATATATCACGAAGAGCAGTTGGGACATCCTCATCCCCGACCCCTACCCAGTAGAGTCATAAAGGAACAAACAAGCTTGGGGCTGGAGAAATGGCTCAGCATTTAAGAGCACTGACTGTTGTTCTAGAGGACCTGGGTTCAATTCCCAGCACCCACATGGCAGCTCACAGCTGTGTGTATCTACAGTTCCAGGGGACCAAACACCCATGACAAAATACTAGTGCACATAACAATAAATAAATAAGAAAGGAATGAGCTTGGCCTAGTAATGCAGGTATATAATCTCAGTTCTCCAGGAGGCAAGTTTGGAGGATCACAAGTTCAAGGGCAACCTAGACAACTTCATGTGACTGTGTTTCAAAATGTAAAAGAGGAAGAGGGACCTGGGATGTGGCTCAATGTTAGAGCCCTAGTGTTGCGTATGCAAGGCCCTGTGTCAGAGCCCTGGTACAGGAAGGAAGGCAGGTAGGCAGGCAAACTGTGGGATTGAATGAAAGCAGGAAAAAGAAAAAAAGAAAAACAGGTAGAAAAGGAAGGTCTAGGACTGAGCCCGGGGATGGCCACCAACTAAAGGTTCCTTCCACCACTCTGGATATGTAGTGCCATGCATGAGGTGGAATCTCAGCCCTAGATATAAACTGAAATGAAATGGGTGTAAAATGACCTGGGGCACTGATCTCATGCCTTCCTCTTTCTTTCCACAGTTGGTGAGTCTGGCCAGTGAAGTTCAGGACCTGCATCTGGCTCAGAGAAAGGAAATAGCTTCTGGTTTCAGCAAGGAACCTACCCTGGGCCTCCTGCCCGATGTCCCCTCTTTGATGGAGACACTCAGCTATAGCTACTGCTATGTGGGAATCATGACAGGTAAGTGGCCCGCCCAGCACTGCTGGGTCACCCTCTGCCTCGCTCCACCTAGAGTTCTGTTCCTGTTTAATGTCCCCTGCTCTGTCCCAGGCTACCTGTACTCTGTCAGCTGCTATCCTGTCCTGAACATATCTGTCTACTGTGGGAACTAGCCCACAGGATTGCTTCCTTTTCACCTATTAGGGGCCAATAGGAGATCTAAAGGAGATAGGTCTGTGTAAGCCAGGGGTTTCTCCATCCAGGGACCAAATATTTGCAGCTCAGAGTCTTCCGGGGGTGAGGGGTAGGAGGCTGGGGCCACAGTATTAAAGATTGAACCGGGGGCCTTATATGTGCCAGTCAAATGCTCAAGGACTGAGTTATATCCCCAGCCTTTTAGTTTGGTTTGGTTTTGCTTTAGATAGGGTCTCACTTTGTAGCCAAGACTATTCTAAACGCTCTATGTAGCAAGGTAGCCTCAAACTCACAGAGAGCTGCCTACCCCTGCCTCCCAAGCTAAATTTTTATCTTGAGATGTTTGTTTTTGAGAGAGAGTTTCTCTATGTAACAGCCCTGTCCTGAAACTCACTCTGTAGACCAGGCTGGTCTCAGATTCACAGAGATTGGCCTACCAAGTGCTGGGATTAAAGGCGTGTGCCACCACTGCCTGGCTGATTGTTTTTACAGTATTTGTGTGTGTGTTATGCATGTTGTGTGCATTTGCTCGTGCATGTCTTTGTGTGCATGTGGTGGTCAGAAGACAATGCTCTGACATTGGTTCTTACCTGCCATCTTGTAAGATAAGGAATAGAACTCCCATGATCACTTCTGTGTATGTATCTTTACCCACTAAGCCATCTTGCTTTGTCTGATTTGGTTTAGTTTTAAAAATATATGCGTATGTGTGTGTGCGTGTGCGTGTGCGTGCTTGTCTATGTGTAAAGGTCAGGAGAGGGAGTTGGATCCACTGAAACTGAAGTTATAGTTATAAACCTTCTAACATGTAGGCTGGGAACCAAACTTGGGGCTTACTGTACTGAATTCTCTCCAGCCCCTTTGTTTCATTTGACACAGGGTCTCCCTATATAGTCCAGGCTGGTCTATTAACTCTGGACCTGGCTCAGCTTCCCAGGATCTGGAATTACAAGCATGCTCCCCCATGCCTGCCAGATTCCTTGTTTGTTTTTGTTGTCTGCAATGCCGGGGATTGAACCGAGAGCCTATGCTTGTTAAATGAATGTTCTACCACTAACCTATATTTCCCAGCCCCGCTTTTCTTTTCTTTCTTTTTCTTTCTTTTTTTTTTTTGTACAGCCTCATAGAGCTGTTAATTTATGCATGCATCCATTTAAAGTGCCCCAACTCATTGGCTTTTATATATCCATAGAGTTGTGAAACCATCACCAGTGCATATTTGTTTGCAGAACAGCCTCATTTCTGAAAAGGAGCCACCTAACCTTTAGTCATCAACACCAAGCCGCTTCCATTCCTGCAAACCATTGGCTTCTGTCTATAAAGACTTTTCATATAAATGGAATCACAGTCATGGTTTATGGTGAACATACAAGGGCTTCAGCATCCATCCCTTCATTCAGTCTCCATTGATGCTCCCTGGTCCAAATCCCATCATATCTCAGGAACCTCAACTAACCTTCTGCTTGTCCCCCTCCACCCAAGCCAGCTCAGCATCCAGAGGGAGCTTAGGAAAAGTTGTCAGGAACCAGCTCTTCTCTGTCAGGGAAATCTACAATGGTTTTCTTCTCTGTCAGGGAAATCTACAATGGTTTTCTGTCCTCTTTCCCCACACCCCTTGAGTACTTTGTCCTCTCCCCTTAGGCCTTATTCCTCAACTCTCTAGGTCTCTCCCCTTTCTAGTTTTGAGCCTCTCCCTCTCTGTTCACAGACCTCCTCAACTCCTCCTCTTCCTCCCCTCTCCCGTTTCCTTTCTCTTCCATCCTCCTCCTTTCACCTCCCACTTCCCTAGTAGGCACAAATACACACCATCCAACCACCTGCTCCTTGCCACCTTCCACAGGCCCATTCTTCCGCTACCGCACCTACCTGGATTGGCTGGAACAGCCCTTTCCGGGAGCCGTGCCCAGCCTGAGGCCCCTGCTGCGCCGTGCCTGGCCAGCCCCGCTCTTTGGCCTGCTCTTCCTGCTGTCCTCCCATCTCTTCCCACTGGAAGCTGTGCGTGAGGATGCCTTCTACGCCCGCCCGCTGCCCACCCGCCTCTTCTACATGATCCCGGTCTTCTTCGCCTTCCGCATGCGCTTCTACGTGGCCTGGATTGCGGCCGAGTGCGGTTGCATTGCCGCGGGCTTCGGGGCCTACCCCGTGGCTGCCAAAGCCCGGGCCGGGGGTGGCCCCACCCTCCAATGCCCAACCCCCAGCAGGTCAGGCGGCGGGAGGGAGGCTTCCCAAGACCCAGCAGGCCCCACCACCAAGGGTTGGCTCTGCCCCTAGTAGGGAGGAGAGCAGGGAGCAGGGTATAGGGCTACCAGCTGTGGTTGACAGCCTATTGCCCCCCTGGTGACTATCACCTGCCTTCCCTGGGCACCAGAGAAACTATGTGTTCCTGGTACCTACAGATTGCCCCTTGTTGCTAGCACCTGTCACCCCTCAGTATGGCTAATTGTCCTCTATTGCTAGGGAAACAGAAATGGTATCATAGCAACCACATGCCTACCCTGTGTTGCCATGGAAGTGTCACCCCCAAAACAAGGTCCTTCCTGGTTGCTGAAGATACTATCGTTTGGTAGTAGTGGGTCCACCTTCTGTTTCTAGGGAAACAGTTCCTTAGCAATTGAATTGCCCCTCTGCTGAGGAAGCTATATCTCTAGCAACCATGGTTCCTTCCTTCTTGCTGATAGCCTTGCTGTTTGTGGCTGTGAATTCTGCCCCTTGAACTGCCTGTCTTGCTGAGAGCCAGCAGCTCATCGTGATATATTCTCACAGAGCACCTCCCAGTTGCCCTATTTCTAAGGAAGTAACATCTTGGCTGCTCTCCTCCAGCTGAGGAGAGTACCACTCTCAGCAACCACAGGTCATCTTCTCCCCATTGCTGAAGCTTAACCCTTTACTAGTAAGGCTACTCAACCCCAGCCCGTCATTGATGGGCGAGCCACAAAACTAGTAACTACAGAGTTCTTATCACATAGGAAGCATCCCTTCTTGTTGGTAGGAAATGGTATCCCTAGCAACCAGTAGTGAACGGAATCTCTGTTTCTAGAATCCATTGTCAGCCTTTCAGCTGGGGGATGGGGTACCAGCCTCTCTGTAAATTATAGACCATCCCTTACTAGAGGTGTGCCACCCCCGGTTGTCATAAACTGCCATGCTGTTGGACAATCACACCCCAGGATGTGATTTACTGCCACTGCCCTGGTAACTATGAGTAAACCTCCCACTGCTAGAGAGAGGGTGTTCTTCAGAGAAGTCAGGCAGAGATTAAATGCTATTTTAAGTCTACAAGTCCCACTGACAAAGGATGCCTTCCTTCCCATGGCTAGAAGCCACTGGAGGTTCACATAGGTCCGGCATCTTTCTCTGTAGCTGAAAGTGTTGGTGTTAGAGACCTGGAAACCTCTGGTATTTCTGGAGGTGACACTTCTTAAACAATCACAGGGACCAGGCCTGTTCTGAAATAATTTTCTGAATAGCCTGGGCCTTGTTGCTAAGGAATGCCTTTTCCCTAGCAACAGAGAACATTGAGAGTCACAAGGCCTAGAATATCTCCATAGCAACCGTGAACCACCTTTTTAGAGTGGATACTTCCCTGGCAGATGCTCTGCCTCAGAGTTCAGAAGGGACCACACTTGGAAACTATTCCCAATATGCTGAGCTTGGTTGCCAGTGGACTTGTTAGCTTAGCAACCATAGCCTTTCAAGGCTTTCTGTGACTTATTAGGCTCCAACTAGTTATGAAGAGCACCCCACTATTAGTGAATTGGGCCCCACCCACCTGACTCCTATGGTTACCCTCGAAAGTCATAGCCAGAAAGAGAGGGAGCCGTCGCCTGTCCAGAACCCTTTCTTTAGCATCGGGCTGGGACAGAAGCAGGTGTCAGGAGGGGCCTGGCTGAGCTGCATGTCTGTCCCCATCCTCATCCTCCACCCCCCCCAGTCCGGAGAATGCAGCTTCCCTGGAGTATGACTATGAGACCATCCGCAACATCGACTGCTATGGCACAGACTTCTGCGTGCGGGTGCGGGATGGCATGCGGTACTGGAACATGACGGTGCAGTGGTGGCTGGCACAGTACATCTACAAGAGCGCACCTGCCCGCTCCTACGTTCTGAGGTGAGGTGGCCCCACCTAGTTTCAGAGATAGTGCAGAACTTCATCTCCCAGTAGATCCTATGGTAGTGTGTGGGGGCGGTGGGGGGATTCTCTTGCTAAGCCTCAAGTCCTGAGGCTCATGGGAGTTGTAGTACCTGCTAAGGTAAATCCTTTGGGCCTAAGGTCAGCACCAATCAACAACATAGTCATTCTTGGGTCCCAGAGATTGAACTCAGGTCATCAGGCTATAGGGCTTTTTACCCACCAGGCTATTTTGATAGTCCTTGTTTGTTCTTAGTCAGAGCCTCAAGTAGGCCAGGCTGACCTTAATCTAGATTGGTAGCCAATCATGACCTAGGATCCAGATCTTCCTGCCTCTGTCTTCATGGTGTAGGTGTGCACTACCATGCCTGGTTTGTTGCTTGGACTCTTATTTTCTTGAGATAAGGTCTTACTCTATAGCCCTGGTTGTTCTGGACTTGTTATATAAACCAGACTGGTCTCAAGGGATTACAGGTTTGTGCCCCCATACCTGGCCAAACGTTTTGTTTTGTTTTGTTTTTTTACTGTTTCTTTTCCATCCACCTTCCCATTTTTCTCAAGTGTCTGCAGAACAGCTCTTAGCCACTCAGTGGTGGCTTTAACTCATTCAGTGGCCTGAGCAGTGGGAGCTGCAGACCAGTCCTCAGCCTAACTTTTTTTTTAAAATTATTTATTTATTTATGCTATGTATACAATATTCTGTCTGTGTGTATGCCTACAGGCCAGAAGAGGGCACCAGACCCCATTACAGATGGTTGTGAGCCACCATGTGGTTGCTGGGAATTGAACTCAGGACCTTTGGAAGAGCAGGCAATGCTCTTAACCTCTGAGCCATCTCTCCAGCACCCCCTCAGCCTAACTTTTAAGCTGTTTTCTTTCTTCCTGTTTTTTGTTTGTTTCTTTACAGTGCAAACACTCAGCCTTTCCAAAATGTCAGATGTGGTCAGTGGACACAGAGATACCATCCCCTGATAAGTAGTTAATGATGGCAGCTTATGAGCTAGATTTCCCCAGGCATCATGGGAACTATGGCTTAAAGGTCTACTCTGAGGAGCTGGAGAGGTGACTTCAGTGATGAAGATTGCTTATTACTTTTAGAAAAGACCCTAGTTCACTTCCCAGCACCCATATCCAGTTTATTGCCACTAGTAACTCCAGCTCCTGAAGATCAAATGCTCTGTTTTGGCCTCCATAGGCACTGCCCTCACATATATAACCCCCAACGTGCACATGCACGCACACACACATACACATACACAGTTAAAATCTTTTTTTAAAAAAAATATTCATGGGGACTGGAGAGATGACTCAGAGGTTAAAAGCACTGGCTGCTCTTCCAGAGGTCCTGAGTTCAATTCCCAGCAATCACATGGTGGTTCACCACTATCTACAATGAGATCTGGTGCCCTCTTCTGGTCTATAGGCATATATGCAGACAGAACACTGTATACATAATAAATTTAAAAGAAATCTTTAACAAAAAGATTCACTCTGAGTCAGATATGATAGCACACACTTATAATCTCAACACTCTGGAGGCTTAGGCAGGAAGTTTGGCGTTCTGGGCACCTTAGTGAAATCACATCTTCAAAGAAACAAAGGAAGATGTACTCTGTGTCTGATATGCACAAGGCCCTGGATTCCATCTCCAGCATCACAAAGAAGTTAAGAAACAGTCTGTTCTGGCCTTGTAGGGAGAATGCATAGGAGGTGTGGGCGGCAGAGGAGGAACAGAGGTGAATGTGAGCTTCTGGGTATCTGGGTGGGGGTGATGGAGAGGAGCTCCTCAGCAGGCCTGACTGTCACTGGCTTTGGGAGGAAGAGTGCTCAGCAGGAGCAGAGCAGAAAAGAGCCCTGCTTCCCAGGCAGTGGGGCTGTTGGTGACCCACAGCACAGAAAAGTCTTTCCAGAAAAGGGAGGAAACTGTTGGGACGTGGGTGAGGAAGAAGACTTGAGTTTCATCTTATTAACTTAAAGACTATCAGGTGTGACTGGAGAGGTAGGTAGATCGTAATGTGATGCTGGCACTTAAAAAAAAGGTGTTAGAAGTAGGCACTGAGCCAAGGGAGGCAGTACTCATTGTACTGGGTGTGGAGGCAGGAGGATTGGGAGTTCCTCCAAATCAGCCTAGATAACAAAGTGAGACACTGTCTCAAAACAACAAAGCTGAAAAGGGCTAGTGAGGTGGCTCACTGGTCAAGGTGCTTCCCTCCACGCCTGGCCGCCAGTTTCTTCTCCAAGACCCACGTGGTGGAAGGAGAGAACTGACTACAGCCAAGTTGTCCTCTGAACACCACAACCGCTTCATGGCACACAAGAGCGTCTACACATAAATAAACAAACGTTATAGGGGTGTGTGCTGGCAATGTAGGTCAACTGGTAGTGTTCGCAGGTAGTGCTGTGCGTGTGTAATAACAGCACAGCATTGGGAAGGTGGAAGCAGAAGGATCAGGAGTTTGAGGTAAGCTTAGGCTACATGAAAAAGAAATTTGAGTGCTACCAGTCTTAGGTGATATTATTAAAACTCTGGAGATCAGGATCAGGCCAAAGCCCAGAGCACCACAGTATTTTGATTACTTATTCTCAATTAGGGGTAATTGCTACACCCTTAGGGGACATATGGCAATGTCTGGAGACTTTTCTGTTTCCAGGGCCCCAGGCAGACCAAGCAAGTGCTCCACTGCTGTCTTAGCTAGAGTTTCTATTGCTATGATAATACACCACAACCAGCTTGGGGAAGAAAAGGTTTACTTCAGCTTATAGTTGTCCATCACGGAGGGAAGTCAAGGCAGGAACCTGGATGTTAGAACTGAAGCAATGACTGGAGGAGTGCTGCTTACTGGCTTGCTCCTATGGCTTGCTCAGTTCCCACCCCCAAGACCACCTCTTCACAGTAAGGTAGGTTCTTCCACATCAATCATCAATAAAGAAAATGTTCCCTAGACTTGCAGAGGCTAATTTGATGAGGTTATTTTTCTCAGTTGAGATTCCGTCTCCTCAGATGACTCTAGCTTGTGTCAAATTGACAAAACTATTAAAGGGGAGAAAAACAGGGCAACCACTAAACTACACCCCACTTCAGGAGACATTTTTGCTATGACTGAGAGATTTCCTTTGGCATCTATGAGTGGAGACATGAGATTCATGCCTGGTATCCCCCTGCTTCTCAATGTAGTACAGTTGGTGTTATTCTGTCCCTGCAGAACTTGTCAGGGACAGGTCCTTCACAGGAAAAGAACTCAGGAGCTCATGCTCCTGCCAGAACTGCTGGTTTCTGCTCAGTGGGAGAATGAAGTAGAGAATGCAGCTCAGCCTTCTGTAACTTCAGTTCCAAGGGAGCTCTCTTCTGGACTAAAAGGGTATCAGGCAGGCATGCACATGGTATACAGACATACACACAGGCAAAAAACACAATACACATAAATAAAAATAAATTTTAAAAAATACAGAAGTCAGGTGGTGGCACACACCTTTAATTCCAGCACTCTCTGGGAAAGCAGAGCAGGCGGATCTTTGCAAGTTCGAGGCCAGCCTGGTCTACAGAGCGAGTCCCAG
Organism: Myodes glareolus; assembly: GCF_982192425.1. Lineage (NCBI taxonomy): Eukaryota > Metazoa > Chordata > Mammalia > Rodentia > Cricetidae > Myodes > Myodes glareolus. The sequence goes on from NC_142026.1 coordinate 74,753,489, forward strand.
GACAGGCACCAAAAGCTACACGGAGAAACCCTATCTCGAAAAACGAAAAAGAAAAGAAAGAGAATTAAATCTCTTAGTAAGAGAGTGAACCAGCCAGACATGGTGGTACACATCTAATCTCAGCACCTGGAAGACAGGTAAGCAGACCTCTTACGAGTTCAAGGCTGTATAGTGAGACAAAAATGAGAGAATCAAACTTTAGAATCCAGCAAGGAGGAGCGGACCATCCCTGGATGTTTTTTATCTTTTACGGTTTATTTATTTTACTATTTTATGACCGTTTTGCATGGGTGTATGTATGTGTTTCACATACTTGTCTGCTGCCTAGGAAGCTGAGAAAGGGCATTGGGTCCCCTGAGACTGGAGCTGCAAACTTGTGAACCACCATGTGGATGCCAGAAATGGAACCTGAATGCTTTGCAAGAGCAAGAAGTACTCTTAGCAGCTAAGCCAACTCTCCAGCTCCTCCTACACAGATTCTACCTACAGGGTTTCTGATGCAGATGAGAGAATCCTAAGAACTTATGAACATAAGTTCTTCCCAATATTAGCCAAGTCTGACTCTGTTTAACTTGAGATCTCTTGAGTTCAAGGCCAGCCTGGTCCACAGAGTGAGTTCCAGGGCAGCCAGGGATACACAGAGAAATGCTGTCTCAGAATGCCGGTGGTGCAGCTCAGTAGTACATTATTGTCTGGTATCTGCAAGGCCCTGGGTTCAATTCCCAGTGACAAAAACCACAAAGGCACCTTGACTTTCAGGATACAGGAAGTGTGAGTAGGCCTGAACTCAGTCTGAAGAAGAAGGACCAAGGTCTAAGTCCTTAGTCTGAGGGAAGAGGACATGAGACAGTGGGTACTGAAGCCTGAACTTCTGTATCCTGATTCAATCTCTTTCTCCAGGAGTGCCTGGACCATGCTGCTGAGCGCTTACTGGCATGGCCTCCACCCTGGCTACTACCTAAGCTTCATGACCATCCCGCTGTGCCTGGCCGCTGAGGGCTATTTGGAGTCAGCCTTGCGGAGACATCTGAGCCCCAGGGGCCAGCAAGCCTGGGACTGGGTGCACTGGTTCCTGAAGATGCGTGCCTACGACTACATGTGCATGGGCTTTGTGCTCCTCACCATGGGTGACACACTCCGGTACTGGGCCTCCATCTACTACTGGATCCACTTTCTAGCCCTGGCCTGCCTGGGGCTGGGTCTAGCTTTGGGTGGGGGCAGCCCCAGCAAGAGGAAGACAGCATCCCAGGCCACCACCGGCCAAGCCAGGGAAAAGCTCCGGGAAGAGTGAGCTGTGTTGCTCTGGCCTGCCAGCCAGCTCAATCTTTGCTTGGGAATTCTGTGAACCGGGCTATATTCTCCTTTACCCAGCAAGAATCCCTTGTTTGGCTAGGAGCCTGGAGAGGATTCCTCCTTCCTAACTAATCCCCTGCCTCTGACTTAAACAAAGCTAGAGGTATCTTTCTCCCGGGTGCTCGCCGCATCCTGACTTTTCCAAACCTCCCTCTGCTGACATCAGGGTATTACTGTCCACTCTTGTCCCTGTCTCTGCAGCAGTCTTCAGGTATTCAAAATGTCACACTCCCAAAAATGGAAGGGCACAGACCAGTGGTCATGTGGCATCTTGGACAAAGTCCCTGTGGGTCCCCAGTATTGGGGCAGGAGTTTCAGGACCAAGTTCTGTAAAAGGGGAGGAACATCCTTCCTGTTTTCTTGGCTTTTATCATCAAACCAGTATTTCAGAGACCATGACCTTACACATCCTGGAGGAGAAACCGAAGTGCAAGTAAGCAGCCCCAGGGGAACACGCTCTTACAGTAGCTTCTGTCTGAGCCATTTCTAGGCCCCCACACAACCTGCTACCCAGTGTCATCCTTGGCCTGTGACAGGTCAGAATGTATAAATAAATCTTTCCCAATAAAATGTTACACATGCATCTGCTTGTGAGTGTGTCTGTGGGCGGCAAACCACCAAGGTACACTTAGCCCAGCTTCTCAGTGTGGCAGACTGACCGCTGTCATGAAGTTCTGCAGGCTCAGCCAGTAAGGACTTCAATTCCCAGGAGACCTTTTAAAGCTGAGATCTGGCTTTATAGGAAGTGTAGCATAGTTACCTCAGGCCACCTAGTGGCCAGGTACATCCCTGTCTCATGCCCCTCCCTTACCTAGGGCGGTCCCCACCCTAGGGACCTGGAGACACGGAAACAACAGGTGCAAAAAGTACGTCCACAAACATGGAAGAACTTCCCAGGGAAGCCTGGGGCCAGTTCAGGGATTGGTCTAGCTCCGCGAAGGCAAGAACAGGTAGGAGAGAGTCCTGGGAAGTCAGGTCAGAACATCAAGGAAAGAAGTGGGTTCCTGAACCTGAGAGCACAGGGGGATTCCATTTCCTGGGTTTTCTGAGACAGAAACTCAGAACCCCTGAAGAACCGTGCACAGACCTAGTTACAGTGTTGGAGGAGAGGGGTTGGGTCACTAGTATCAGGTACGGGAAGGCCCAGGGTTCCAAGTTCCAGTAAGAGAACAGGAAGTTAAAGATCAGACTCACACTTAGGGTAGGAGGGATCTGGGGGTTCATACCTGAAAACCTTAGGAAGAGTGTCTAAAAGTATGGATTATGAGCCTGGGGTTTTTGAAACAATATGAGGAAGGCCAGGACCTGAATCTCTGGGTCAGAGAGATAAGAACTAGGGCCTTGAATCCCTGATGAGGGAGAAATGATGGAATCTATAGCCCTGGGGGAGGAGAAGCTTGAGTCTAGACTCCTGGGGGAAGTGGACCTGAGACCTGGGCTCCTCTGCAGGCTAAGGCCTGGACCCATGTATGTGAGGGAGGATACTTGGGCCTGGATTCCTCAATCTGAGGGAGAAGATCTCCTGGGTCTGAGGGAGGAGGTCTGGGGCCTGGACTCCTGACTCCGAAGGAGGAGGGCTGGGGCCTGGGCTCCTGGGTCTGAGGGAGGAGGACTGGGGCCTGGACTCCTGAGTCCAAGGGTCCTTAGCTGCGGCCTGGATGCTGGGTCTGAGGGGAAAGGATTGTAGCCCAGTCTTCACTGTCTTCCGATCCTTCTGTTTCCATGGCCAGGCCCATCACTGGCCTCTGTGCTGAATAACCTCCCAAGTGCTGCTACTCTTCGGTACCGCGGCCCTGGTGTGCTCCCCTGGGGGACACTGGATGAGGATGAGGATGGAGGAAGGAGTCCTCAGGCCTTTTCAGAAACTGCCCAAATGGAATCTCACCCTTCCCGGGAACTTCCCTGGCCTATGCAGGCAAGGCGGGAACACAGGTGAACCCCTCTTCTCTGACACGCTGGCACCTCTTTCTGTCGAGAAACTCTTTCTGATTTCAATAGTTAATTTTCTTTCTTTCTTTCCTTTCCTTGTTTTGTTTTGTTTTTCGAGACCGTTTTCTCTATGTAATAGCCCCAGATGTCCTGGAACTCACTCTGTAGACCAGGCTGGCCTCAAACCCACAGAAATTCGCTTGCCTCTGCCTCCTGAGTGCTGGGATTAATGGAATGCACCACCACCACCCGGCAATAAATTATTTTCTTTATTGCCTTGCCACTAGCCAGGGTAAGGTTTGCCTGAACTTTGTGTTAGAGAATCAGGAAGACTTTTGTTGTTGTTGTTTTTCAAGGCAGGGTTTCTCTGTGTAGCCTTGGCTGTCCTGGAACTCACTCTATAGACCAGGCTGGCCTCACAGAGATCCACCTGCCTCTGGCTCCTGAGTGCTGGGATTAAAGACATATGAAACCACTGTAGGCTGAGAAACAGGAAGACTTAATTTTTTATTTTGTTCCTTCCTTCTCCCAATCTTCCTTCTTTCCTTCTTGTTAGTTTGTTTTGTTCTCTCTCTCTCTCTTCTCTTCTCTTCTCTTCTCTTCTCTTCTCTTCTCTTCTCTTCTCTTCTCTTCTCCCTTTGAATTTTTTAAACAGGGTTTCTCTGTGTAACAGCCCTGGCTGTTCTAGAACTCACTCTCTTTACCAGGCTGGCCTTGAACTCACAGAGATGGCCTGCTTCTGCCTCCCATGTGCTGGGGGGCTTAAAGGCATGTGCCACCACTGCCTGGCTGTTCTCTTTTACATTTTGGTGTGTGTGCCGGATAGCATGCGTGTGTATGCTATGGCTTTCTGTGGAGCTCAAAGGACAGCAGGCAGCGGCCAATTCTTTTGCTCTACCATGTGAGTCTCAGGGATCAGACACAAGTTTTGAATTGGTCACAATTGCCCTTACTTTCTGAGCCATCACACCAGCCATTTTATTTTGTTTTTTTGAGACAGGGTCTCACTCTCTAACCCAGACTGACCTGAAATCACTTTTTTATCCCAAGCTCTCCTCGAATTTGCACTAGTCTTTCTCTCAACTGAGGGGGCTACAAGCGTGAATGGTGCACCACACCTGACTTCTTTATTTTCTTTCAAAAGCATGTCACTAATCTGACCAGCTAGTCCTTGGACTCCGAATCCCCCTGCCTCCGCCTGACCACTGGTGGGATTACACGTGTGTGCCACCATACATGGCTCTGTTGTTATTTTGTGCCTGGCTTCCTATACATAAAGTAGATTTGTTTCCTCTTTAATTGCTAAAGAGTATTCCACTATGGATACAGTAATACCACATCTCCACCCTTCCTGGGTCAAGTTGTTTCTGTCTTTGGGCGGTCCCAGTTTGTAGTTTCCAAGTCTTCATCTTCTGACTCTGACTCTTCTTTCCTTCCAGGAAGAGGCAGGCAAGAGAGCAGGTGACCTCTGGCTCTGAATCTAAAGCTGCCCATTGGACCCGACAGCTTTCCAAGACCAAGGGAAAGATGAAAGAAGGCTTTCAAACTATACAGCCCTGGGCATGGACGCTGAAGAAGATTGGGGGTGTGGTAGAAGATTGGGGGTGTGGTCAGCTTTAAAGAAAGAGGGTTGGAGCCTGGGGTCTGAGGAAAGGAAGGCTGGAGTCTGGGTTCAGACTGACTGACTACCTCTAGGCCTTAGGGAAGAGGGCTATGGCCTGCACCCCTGAGTCTGAGGGAGGGAGCTGGTGCCTGGACTCCAGGGTCTGAAGGGGAGGCAGGGCTCTGTTCCAGACTACTGAGTCTGAGGGAGGAGAGCTGGGTCTGAGAGACAGGGCTGGGGCCGGGTCTCAGTTTGAACTGTACTGGTGAGGGACTTGAGGCCTCTCTGCTGCCCCCTGCAGGCCAGTTTGGAGCAGGCACTGAGTCCTACTTCTCCCTGCTGCGCTTCCTGCTCTTTCTCAACCTGGTGGCATCTGTAATTGAAGTCTGCATGAAGCTGATCCCCACCTGGTTGGAAGGGACTCCTCCAGGTCCCCCTAGCCCTAACATCTCCTCACTCTGTGGTTCCTATACCCCTCAAGCTCAGGGCCTGGTCACCTTCCCCACTCAGCTCTTCAACTTGCTCTCTGGAGCGGTAGGTGCCATGGTCCCTGGTTTCCTCAATGGCCTGTGGTCCAGATCACCCAGCTTCCTGACTCCTGCCTCCACCTAGACCCATAGTGATCCTTGCTCTCCCTCTCCCTTTCCAGGGTTACCTAGAATGGTCTCCTCTGTTCTATGGGTTCTACCCGCCCCGATCAAACCTGGCCATCACTTACCTGTGCTCCGTCTTTGTCATCGGGCTCATCTACTTGCTGTGCATCCTGCACCGGTTAGTGACACCCACGTCCTGACTCTGATAGGAAGGGGTAAGGATGGGCATCTCATTACAGATGGCTGTGAGCCACCATGTTGTTGCTGGGAATATGAACTCATGACCTCTGCAAGAACAGTTCAGTGCTCTTAACCTCTGAGCCATCTCTCCAGCCTCATCTCCTTTTCATATTTAGTCTCTCTGGTATTTCCTCCTCCCCCCAGCACTTGTCTTAATGGGCAGGTTGAGACAGTTACCTTGTTACCCTGCATACCTACCTCTGGCTGGTCTGGTCTGGAACTCACTATGTAGCCAGTCTGACATATATATATATATATATATATATATATATATATATATATATATATATATATATATATATATATATTTGAGACAGGGTTTCTCTGTAGTCTTTGGTGCCTGTCCTGGAACTAGCGCTTGTAGACCAGGCTGGCCTCGAACAGAGATCTGCCTGCCTCTGCCTCCTGAGTGCTGGGATTAAAGGCCTGCGCCACCCCCGCCTGGCCTCAGGCTGACCCTTGAATTTGCAGAAATCCTCCTGACTCAGCTTCCTTTGTGCTGGGATTAGAAGCGCTTGCCACCAGGCCAGCTTGCCTCCTCTCTAGAATGTCTTTTTGTTGTTGTTCTCTCTTCTCTGTCTTATTCTCAAGTCTTGTTCTCTGTCTTATTCTTATTATCCCTCTTTCCACTGGAGTCTCTCCTAGGTCTTTCTGTCGCTTTAGAGTTTCTGTTTCCCACTCTTATTATCCCTATTCTCCTGGTCTCTTCTCTCAGTTCGGTGTCTGGGTTGAAGGAGACTCTGTTGGCCGAGACAGATGTTCTGACCAGCTATAGTCACCGGGTGTTCTCAGCTTGGAATTTTGGCCTCCACGGGGAAGTACACGTGCGACTACGCCAGCGCGTCATTTTGTACGAACTGCAGGTGCGCTCGGGGAGGCGGGGCTGCAACTGGTTGTGAATTGGACAAGACCGGGTTGCGATAAGGAACAGTGCTTTGCTAAGAAGCAGGGAGAGACAAAACTAAGGGGAAGCCACACTAGGAATGCGTGACATGGAGGGGACTGGGGGTGCTGAGGGAATGGACTCGTTTAGGGAAGGCGTGGAGTCCAATACTGGTCCAAAATGAAATAGGGGCGTGGCTTAAAAAACAAAGTGGCTTGGAGTCTCAGGGGAGTGGATCCTGGGATTCTAGGTTGGACGGGGTAAGGATGGGCTTTGAACAGAAGGCAGAGCGTTAAAGGGGCGAGGTTTTGGGATCTTAGGTTAGGCTATGAAGGGTGGACCTTGGATGCAAGTCCAGGCTGCAGAGAGCCCAAGAGCTAAGTGGTCTCATGGACATCACTGGAGGGTATGGAGCAAGGAGAGGGCTGTTCAGTTCCATCTGAAGATCTAGGCCTGGAGGGAACTATCCCTGGCAGCAGTCGTTCTACTTGGCCTCAGGTGGAGCTGGAGGAAGCTGTGATTAGGCGCCATGCTGCGGAACAGACGCTGGGCCAGCGAATCAAGGTGTGGTCGGTGCGGGCTCTGCTCAACTTGCTGATCCTCGCGCTCCTGGGGGCGGCCTTCTATGGCATCTACTGGGCCACAGAGTACACCGTGACGCTGCAGGTGCAGAGGGTCTTGGAGGAGGAGGGTTCTCGGGTCCTAGAACTCACATTTCCAAGGGTGAAGCCCTGTGTGAGAGAACTGAGGTCTAGAATTTCTGGGATCTTAGATGGCTTGGGAAATAGAGGTCTGGGATTTTAGGGTCCTTTGAGGTAAAAAGAGGGTAAGGATGGACTTTCAGCTTGCTTCTTTCTTTGTTCCACACTCCCTCTCAGGAGACAACACTGGTTCAAGAAAATCCCCTCCTCAAGCTTCTGGTGGATTATCTTCCATCCATTTCCATCTCCGTGTTCAACTTTGTGCTGCCTATTGTGTTCAAGTTCATTACCTCACTAGAGGGCTACACTCGCAGCCGCCAAATCGTCTTGATCCTACTTCGGTTCTGGACTCATGGGATGGGATGGGAGCTCTGGGAGAAGGAAGAAAGGGACAGACAGAGAGAGGGTCTCTGGTTCCACAAATAAGACAGAGAAGTCTGGGCCAGTGAGATGGCTCAGAGGATAAAGGCCCTTGCTGTGCAAGTCTGGCGACCTGAGCTCATCCCCAGAAAGAATACAAAGGCAGAAGGAGAGAGCCGAATGCACAAAGTTATCCTCTGGTTTCCACACAATCACTATGGTGTGTGTGTGTGTGTGTGTGTGTGTGTGTGTGTGTGTGTGTGTGTGTTTTAAGACAAAGGAACTCTAGAGATGGCTCAGTAGTTAAAAGCACTTACTGCTCTTGGACAGGACTGGAAGTTGGTTCACTGGCAGCCATATTAAGGAGCTCGCAACTGCCTGAATATCCAGGTCCAGGGGATCAGACTCCTTCTGGCCTCTGCAGGCACTAGCATACTTGTCGTGTACACACAAATGTACAGAAATACACAAATGAAAAGTATATGACAGGGAAGTCCCATGCATGTGAGATCCAGGGTCTTCAAAGACTCATTCTGACACTGAAATGCAGTTCCTTCCTCTAGGAAGGCAGCAGGGAGAGGAACATGGGAGAGCATCAAGAAGGAGGGGACAGCATGGTCTGCACTGCAGCAGTGTGAGTCCCTTCCTCCATCTTCATCTTACAGGACTGTGTTTTTGCGTCTGGCCTCCCTGGTGTTCCTCCTGGTTTCTCTGTGGAATCAGATCACATGTGGGGGAAACATGGAGGCAGAAGGATGCAAGACCTGTGGCTACAATTACAGAGAACTTCCGGTGAGAACGCTGTGGGGGGATTCTTGTGCTTACAGGTAGGACAGGGATCGTTGGAACCCAGTGCATCCTTCCTTGGTTTGGGAAGAAAGAGAATATTGCATGACTGCTTATAAACACAGAAGCCCTTACCCATGTACTTTATGAGTGGGTTTCTGATGCTTGCTAGCAATTTGGAGTATCAGATGCTTGAACCTCCATGTTGGAAGGTCTGGTCTATTGATTTCTTACTTCTTCAGTGCTGGGAGACACGGCTGGGCCAGGAGATGTACAAACTTGTGATCTTTGATCTGCTGATGGGCCTGTTGGTCATGCTGTTGGTCCAGTTTCCTAGGAAGTAAGTATCCTGCCCCTGCTTGTAGCTCTGCCCCTATTGGAGCAGGCCCCACCCCTGTCGAAGAGTTCTCGCTTTTTGTCTTACCAATTTTCTTTTAACTGGGGTCTTTACACAAGCAAGGTAGTTTGTCACTGAGTTAGATATTCTAGCCCTCTTTATTATTATTTTATCTTATTTATTTATTGGTGTGCATATGTGTTTGTGTGAGCATATACTGTGTGCTTGTGTGTAGGGGGGATAGTCAGATGAGTCTTCCTCTATCATTCTCTGCCCATTCCTTTGAGACATGGTCTCTCTCTCTCTCCCTCTCTCTGTCTCTCTCTCTCTCTCTGTCTCTCTCTGTCTCTCTCTCTCTCTCTGAGCCTGGGATTCACATTTTCTTAGCTAGGCAAGAAGCCAGCAAGCCCCAGCAATTTTCCTACCTCTGACCCTCTCAGTGCTGGGGTTACAAGCATGCCAGAATGTCTGGCTTATTAAGTGAGTTCTGGGGTCTTAACTCTGGTTCTCATAATTGTCCAGCAAATGCTTTTAACTGCTGAGCCATCTCTTCTAACCCATATATATCTTCCAGCCTGGCTATATTCTGTTAGGCCGTTGGCTGAAAGCAGCTTCTTTATTCATTAACTAATAAAAACAACACATATACATAAGGACGTTCCACACCAGAGATCTACCTGCCTCTGCCTTGAATGTGCTTGGAATAAAGGCATGTGCCACCACATCTGCTCAGTATAGGTCCTTAACCACTGAACTGTCTTTATCATCCTCTTTTTTATTTTTCCCAGACTCTGTCTGTTTGTAGCTTAGGCTGTCCTGGAACTGGTGGCGATCCAGTCTCCCTAGGGCTTTGATTACAAGTCTAAGTCACCACATCCAGCATCCTTTCCACTTTCCAAATACAGTCTTCACTTCCTTTTCTTTACCTAAATCTCCACCCGTTCTTTTTTCAGGTATTTCTCTCTGACCCCACTCCTACTCTTAGGAGTGGTAACTTAGGTAACTTAGGTCAGGTAACTTTGAAACCAGGTTCTGGAACATAGATCACAGATCTTAAAAGTCCTTTACATTTAATTCCAACACTCAGAAGGCAGAGACAGGCGGATCTCTGTGAGTTTGAGGCCAGCCTGGTCTACAAGAGTTAGTTCCAGGACGGGCCCCAAAACTACAGTGAAACCCTGTATCAAAAAACAAACAAACAAAAAACCCACCACCACCAACAACAAAAAACAAAACAAAACAAACTTTTACAAAATAATGGGCTGGATGATAAGGTTGTGAAGACCCAAAAACATCCAGGCCTTACCTTGCCCTTCAGGATATTCTGCGGCCTCTGTCCTGGGGCGTTGGGTCGTATGATGGGGACTCTGGAGTTCCAAGTGCCTGACGAGGTGTTGGGGCTCATCTACGCTCAGACCGTGGTCTGGGTGGGAAGCTTTTTCTGCCCTTTACTACCTTTGATCAACACCGCCAAGTTCCTGATACTCTTCTGTCTGAAGAAGGTGAGGCTGAGGACGATCCTGGGGTCTGAGCTGACAGGTGTTGGGGCTATACTCCTGGGTTAGGGAAAGGAGGATGTCAGGGCCTTTGATGACTGAGCCCCAAGGGAGGGAGGAGTGTGCTGGAAGTCAGAGTCCTGAGCCCAGAGAAAGGAATCTGAGACGTCTGAGGTGGCTCAGACATCTGGGTCCTGCCTCAAAGGAGGCCAGAACTCCAAGGTGGGAAAAGAGGAAACCACAATATTGACCCTTGGGTCTCAGATCGCCATTTTTCACCTCTTTCCGCAGATGGCGCTCTTCTCCATCTGCTCACCGGCCTCACGCACCTTCCGAGCCTCTACAGTAAATTTCTTTTTCCCCATGGTGCTCCTTGTGGGTCTGGCAATCTCTGCTGTCCCGGTGCTTTACAGTATCTTCTTGTAAGTCTGAGAGGCGCCTTTTCCATTGCGTTCATCACAGGGTCCTCACTCTGGCCCTATTTGATTGAGCTCAGTGTGTCTCTACCTGCAGGATCCCACCTTCTAAACTGTGCGGCCCATTCCAAGGGAAGTCGTCCATTTGGGTCCAGATCCCCAAGTCGATTGAAAGCCTCCCTCAGACTGCCCAGAACTTTCTCTACTTTCTGGGGACCCAGGCTTTTGCTGTACCCCTTCTGATCCTCTCTTGGTGAGTGGTTCCAGACTTTAGGTTCAGAGTTTGGATATGTGTGATTTAGTGTTAGGGGAAAAAAAAGGAATTGGGGACTGAGCACCTAAGTATTAGAGAGGAGGGCTGCAGCCTGGATACCTATGTGGAATGGAAGAGAACCGGGGCCTACCTAGATCTGGAGCAGCAGGGTTGGGGTCTGGATTCCTGGGCCTAAGAAAAGAAGTCTGGCTTTGGAACCCTGGGTCAAAGGAGGTCTGCAGCTTAGACTCCTGATCTGAAGGAGGAGGGCAGAGGTATGGACTCCTAGGTCTGAGGCAGAAGAGAATGGAGTCTCAAGAGGGTTTTGAGGGTCCTGATCCAGGTTTCTAAGGAGCCATATGATGAAGATTATATGTATGTGTGTGTGTGTGTATCTATATCTATATCTATCTATCTATCTATCTATCTATCTATCTATCTATCTATCTATCTATATATATGTTTTCCTGGAGTGACTTTCATCCTGTTTTCCTAAGCATCCTGATGGCGTATACAGTAGCCCTGGCTAACTCTTACGGACGCCTCATTTCTGAGCTCAAACGCCAGATCGAGACGGTGAGCCAGGCTGGTTCCCTGGAAGGGCTCCCTGAGAATATGGGAAGAAGGATATGGGTGAAGAGAAAGTGTGTCTCACTTCCATCCCCCTTTGCCCTCAGGAAGCGCAGAATAAAGTCTTCCTAGCCCAGCGAGCCGTGGCTCTAAGCTCAGCGAATGGAGTTCTCTGACCAGCCTGGCTGGAAATGTCATCTCACCTTCAGCTCTTCAGACCGATTGTACACCTCAGTAACTTCATATAGTACCCTCTCATCTCTAGAATCGAGTCCTACGGCCTCCGCCACCAAGTGCCACACTCAGTTGAACCGTATTAATAAACAGCCGAGATCGCTGTCCATTTTGAAACCTGGTCCTGAAGCCTTGGACAGAGTTTGGGGAGGGGCCTGGTCAGTGGCCTGGGTTGTGTCTGCGTGACGGGATAGACAGGCGGGGCATCACCAACCTCATACAGCAGCGTCCGGGGTGGGGCAGCTCAGGTTGCAAGCTTTTAGGATTGGCTGTGATGGAGTACCTCTTAGCCAATCACCTCTAATATAGGCCATGAGTGGGCGTGATAATTGGCCCAGAACCAATGCACAGGCAAGGGTGGGACCAAGGGCGGGAGCTTCCTCGCGCCAATCGGAAGTATCGGAGAGTGGGCCTGCTGGTCGGAGGTCGGCTACGGAGCCATGAATATTTTGCCCAAGAAGAGCTGGCACGTCCGGAACAAGGACAATGTCGCCCGCGTGCGGCGCGACGAGGCCCAGGCCCGGGAGGAGGAGAAGGAGCGTGAGCGGAGGGTGTTGCTCGCTCAGCAAGAGGTAAGCCTGGGGCTGGTCCGGAAGCACGGAGGGCCTGCCGGTCACTCGCTGTCAGACGCGGGTCAGTGTTTGGCGATGTTTCTCTGCAAATCCTTTGCTAACTTCCACGAAACCTTCCTAGATTCCCCCACTGGTGTAGTTGAAGTGGCCAGAGACTAACACATAAGAGTGGAACAGATATTCTGATTACTTTATAGTTCGTCCGCACAAGTTAATTACCAAGCATCCACTGTATATATGTCCCCCACCTACAAAGCGCTAGACTTGAGAAATCCCTCTTAGAACAACTTAAAGGGTCCTTAAAGGGATGTGCGGTCGGCACTGAGCGCAACGGCTTCAACGAGGAGGGCAAAGGGCGGACAAGCTGGAGCCCGCTCCGTTAGATGCGTTTTCCATCATTGCTCCCCGAGACAAACACACCCAGAGGCTTTGCTTGTTTTTCAAGACCGGGTTTTTCTGCACAACAGACTAATAGACCTGGCTGTCTGTCCTGGAACTCGTTTTGTAGACAAGGCTAGCCTTGAACTCACTGAGATCCACCTGCCTCTGCCTCCCAAGTGCTGGGATTAAAGGCGTGCGCCACCACCGCCTGGCCAGAGGGTTTCTTTCTTTGAAACAGGGTCTAGGTTGCCCTGGCTGTCCTAGAACTGGCTATGTAGACCAGGCTGGTCACTACCTGAGATCCGCCTGCTATGTCCACCAGAATGCTGGCATTGAAGACTACACACACATGACCAGATTTTAATGATTACTCAGTCTTTTTTGTTTACACTTAAATCCCTTGGCCAATCATGAATTGGTGTGGGTTTTTAAATTTTTCAAAGTAGCTGGATTTGGTGAGGTTTGTAATCCCACATACTGAGGCTGTAGAGGGGAGAATTATGGAGACTATCCTGAGCAATTCAGAACCTACCTGGGATGGGGGTGACCACTAATGTTTGGAATAGTGACCTGGAGCCACACCTGGGAGCCAAATTCTTTGTCCAGAAAGTATGGCATGGCTGCCCAATAAGCTGTATTTGGTTTGTGCATGTGTGTGCTGCATATACACTAAGCAGGGGCTTTACGGCTGAACAAAACCATCTCTACCTTATAGCTGAGTGTTTTTTGTTTGGTTTTGGTTTTTGGAGACAGGGTTTCTCTGTGTAGCTTTGGAGCCTGTCCTGTTTCTGCCTCCCAAGTGCTGTGATCAAAGGCATGTGAACTTTATGGGACTTTATTTTGTGGGCCCCTACCCTGCTGCAAAGTGTGGCCCAAGGACACAAAAATACTCTGAGTAGTTAGGGATTTTTTTTTTTTAAAGAATTTATTATGTGTACAGTGCTCTGTCTGCAGGCCAGAAGAGGGCACCAGATCTCATTATAGATAGTTGTGAGCCACCATGGGGTTGCTGGGAATTGAACACAGAACCTCTGGAGGGGCAGCCACTACTCTTAACCACTAAGCCATCTCTCCAGCCCCTGCTGAGTGGTTTTTTAATAGCCGCCTTTTTGTTTTCTTTTGTTTTGCATCACCGTAGGCTGGGAAGCCTTTTGTTTTAGGCTGGGGACCTACCAACAATTCCTGATAATCAGGTTTACTGGTTTTTTTGTTTTTTTGTTTTTGGTTTTTCGAGACAAGGTTTCTTTGGAGCCTGTCCTGGAACTAGCTATTGTAGACCAGGCTGGCCTTGAACTCACAGAGATCTGCTTGCCTCTGCCCCCCCAAGTGCTGGGATTAAAGGTGTGTGCCACACTGCCCAGCAAGTTTACTGTTTAAAACACCCATTCTCCACTCCATATTAGAAATGGTGCCTTTTCTGGCTCCCAGTACCTATACTATGCTCATCTCCCCCTCTAAAGGTTCTTCCAGATAGTTTACTTGTATAGCCTTGCCTGTCCTGGAACTCGCTCTGTAGACCAGGCTGACCTTGAATTTGGAGGTTAAAGGTTTTAATCCCAGCACTTGGGAGGCAGAGGTAGTAGAGTCAGGCCAGCCTGGTGTACAGAGCAAGTTCCAGGACAGGGTCCAAGGCTACAGAGAAAAACCCTGTCTTGAAAAACCAAAACAAAACCCACTCAGCCTCTGCCTCGTGAATGCTGGCATTTAGTCATACACCACCATTAGCTGGCCCATGGCCCTATCTTGTAGCCCCCAGCACTTCTATGTTCTGAAGGTCTTGCCTATAACTTTCTTCACAGGCCCGAACAGAATTTCTACGGAAGAAAGCCAGGCGCCAGAACTCACTGCCTGAACTGGAAGCAGCAGATGCAGGAGTTCCAAGTTCTGGCCCTGTGGACCTGTTTAAGGAGCTGCTGGAAGAAAGGAAAGGAGTGCCCAGAGGCAATAAAGAGCATGAGGAAGAGAAGCGACAGGAGAAGGTAAGCTGGCTTCCTCTGTTGGAATCCTGGGGGGGGGACTGTGAGGAGGGGGACAAGCTGTAACTAACTGTTAGGATATGTTGACAGATGAGCACACAGGACATTCTGAATGTGACTGAAAGCACATCATAATTTGGTTACTGATGCAGCGCACTTAAGCTGTTTCTGATGTTAACCTTACTCTGAGACTTAAGCTAGACTGAGATGAGACCTCAACTATACAGACTAGGGTGCCCTCCAGCTCACAATCCCCCTGCTTTGACCTCCCGAGTGCTGGGGTCATAAGCGTGCACCGCCAGATGGCACTCGTGCTTCTCAAACTGTGAATTTGTTCTGTGGCTCTCCTGCATCTCCCATTCCAACTTTGAAGGTGCTTGTATCCCACTGAAACCAATCTGCTTTGCTTTTCTGCAGGCTTTCCCATAGACTTCTCCCATCCTCCTTTCCATCCCTGTCCCCTTACTACATACATTGCCACTGTCCTTTTACTCTTCCTTCTCCAGATTAGCCCTTAGCACTTTGCATAGCTAGTCCTGTCCCTGATTTCCCTTGTTGAATGACTACCTACCAGCCCGTCTCTCTGAACTCAGGCCCTGGCTTTCCCTACTGCCACATCTAGGGCTCTCAGAGGGACTGAAAAGACTATTTTGTTTTCTTGCCCCCACAGGAGAGGCAGGAGAAAGCTCTAGGCATCCTGACGTACTTGGGCCAGAGTGCAGCAGAGGCCCAAACTCAACCTCCTTGGTACCAGCTCCCCCCAGGGAAAGGGGGCTGCCCTCCAGGCCCAAGCCCAGATGAGAAGATCAAGAACCGGTTGGACCCACTGAGGGAGATGCAGAAGCACCTGGGAAAGAAAAGGCACAGCAGTGAAAGCCATCTTAGAGAGGAGAGGCCTCAGAAACAACGGCCCAGAGAGTAAGAATAGACTTAGCCCACAGTAGAGCAGAGTGAGACTCTGGGGACCCTAGCACACCAGTGTGCTTATCACAAAAAGCTCAACAGGAAAGGCAGGATGAAGTGCTTCTTAATATGTGGTCTATAGACCTCTGTGGAGACAGACTTCATTTAGGATATTAAGAATAGTATCTCCTCTTATGGTTAAGGGTATGTGTGGATGCTTGTATGCAGGATTTCTCAGGTTGCTTCCCCCCCCCCCCAATGTGCATGGGTATCTTGCCATGACTGTCTCCCAGCACGGGAGACGGAGGCGGGAGAGAAGGGGAGGAGGACAGAGGCAGGTGGACAGGGCCAGCCTGGTCCACAAAATGAATTCCAGTACAGTCAGAGCTACACAGCACGGAGAAAGCCTGTCTCGAAAAACCTACCTTAAAAGATCTTTATGGCCCTTAGGTTTTGTTTTTGTTTTTTTTTTATTTTATTTTTCTGAGATAAGTTCTAACTATGTAGCCCTGGCTATCCTAGAACTGACTATGTAAACCAGGCTGGCTTTGAACTCAGTTTGTCTCTGCTTCCCAAGTGCTGGGATTAAAGCATACCCACATCACACTCAACTGTCTTATATTGCCACAGCAGAAGGCAGCATACATGGAAGAGCCCTGTTTGACTTTGGTCCTCAGTTTTCTTCTTTTGGATTGAGACATAGTTTTTGTGTAGTCCTGGCTATCCTGGAACTAGCTCTACAGACCAGGCTGGCCTCAAACTCAGAAATCTGCCTGCCTCCCATGTTGACCAAAGTTTAAGAATCACTAGGATTAGAAAATAAAAGCAAGTTTCTGCCTACATTCTATCAACTGTAGAAGGGGTACTCAAAGACTAATCTTTTTATTTCAAAATGGTGCAGGGACCCCAGGATACTACTAAATGTGCTTTCTTGACCTGGAGGGGCATCTGATCTTAGAACCATAGGGAGGCACAGCCCTTGAAGTGTGTCTCTAAGGACTTGCTCATGTGACCCAGAACCAGGTGGCTTCTCTCAAGCTTTCTGATGCTCTCTCCTCTCTACAGGCCACCTTCCCTACAACAGCTCCGAGCTGAGCGTCTTCAACGAGAAGCAGCTGAGAGGGCTCGAACAGAGGCCCTACTGGCCCGTGTACAAGGCCGAGCATCCCAACAAGGTCAGGTGGAAGTGGAAGAGACAGATGAAAGGAGGCGGCGGTATAACTCCCAGTTCAACCCTCAGCTGGCCCGGCGCCCCCGCCAGCAGAACCCCACTCCTGCCCACTAACTCTTGGGGAATAGGAGAGGCTGCAGCTGCCAGCCGTCATATAAAACTATTTATTCATAAATATTTTCCAAAATGAAAATAGGTTTACCAAAAAATGTCCCTCACTGGGGAGGGGAGGAGGGGGCAACTCTCACTCCCAGGCCCCCAGGGTAGGGCAGAGAGGAAGAGAAAACCTCCCTGCCCTTTCCCTGCTCCTGGGGGGGAGGGTGCCCCATGGCCTTGGGCCTCCCCCAGTCTTCCAGGGCAGGGCCCTCACCTGGGCAGGGGGATCAGCATGCGGGGGGGAGGGGTCAGGTAGAGGGGGCCGGTGTCACTGGAGGTCCCGGTCCTCCAGGTAGCGGTATTCAAAGGTGAAGCCTTCCTTCTTCCGCTGGCCCCACTTCTCGTAGTCAAAGTAGATGTAGGTGCCCTGGCCGGGGAAGAAGGTGGTCAGTGAGTGGACGAGGAGGGGAGCTGAGATCTGGGCCAGGCAGATGACAAAAGAGGCAGTTGTCAGGTACACGGAGGTGTCAGTCTGATTGCTCTACATGCTTGCACTGTTACGCTCCACCCCTGGTGATTGTAGACTAGTGAAGGGGGGACAAAGACGGCAAGCCCCAGGTAGGCCTGCAGGCTTTCTCTACAGTTTTGGAGGACACAGCCATGAGGTCCACGCTTATGTTCAGACCCTGAGGAATGGGGACCAACGGGTGGCCTACAATGTACAGCATCCATATCCAAGTGCTCTGCAGTGACACACACTTCATTGTAACTGAGATTCTAGTGACTCAGTGCCCTGAGATGTATTTGAGGACCAAACCAGGGAAGGACAAGAAGTCTGAAATCGAGGTTGGAGATGATACAGTAAAAAGAAAAAAGCTGGGTCAAGTGTCTGAAATGCTTCAAAATGGTCTGGAAGAATGTAGGGAATGGAGTAGAGTTCTGTAAGAATGGGGACCAGTGAAGGCCAGCTTGGCATCCGGAAGTGTAGGTGGGGAAATGTGTACGGGGAAAGCCACCATGGAACACACCAACTGAAAGCAATTAAAAAAAATTCGTGACGCTCACTGTATAGCAGGCACCATTAGTACTTACATGTTATTAACTCATTTAATCCTTGTAACAACTGCATGAGATGGGTACTGTTACTCCCATTTTTACAGAGAGAAACAAATGAAGAGAGGTTCGATTGACTTGCCCAAGATCATCCAGCGAAAGCTGGGCTCAAACCCAAATCAGCTGGCTTTGGGGTATTTAGGGAGTGGAGTTTCCAATCAACTAATGACTGAGACTTGAGAAGGCTGCCTAAACAGACTTCCTTCCAATTATGCTCAGTCCCTGTTCTGCTGGTTGCCAGGAAAATAAGGGGTCAATGAGGTCAGGTTTAGGAGATATCAACTATAAAATCCCACACACTCAACTAAAGTCCTAGGGCTGCATGGTAGAGACAGCAGCTCAAGGAAAGTTTCTCTTTGGAAGAAGTAACAATGGCACTAAGAAGTGGACAAATGGAGAGACAGCATCCCAGGAGTGTGGGAGGTCAGTTTGGTCAGTCTATAGGACCGTGCTTGAATGTCAAAGGCCAGCAGCAAGTTTGGGCTTGGGGACACTAACCATACCCCAGTGAGACCAGGGCAGGTGGGGCCCTCACCTGCTCAAACTCATCTGTGATGGTCTTGGGCTCCTCATGCCTCTGGAACCACATCATGTACTTGGTGTGGAATCGCCAGGACTGCTTCTTTAGGGCCTTGGCTGCCAAGTACTGTGCCTTGGTTCCCTGGGAGAGAAAATGCAGAGAAAGATCAGGGGGTTTCCAAATTGGGTAGGGAATGGGGGATAGGGCAGGGCATCAGGGCTAGACCCAGACCCCCACCACAGACCAGCTGGGGCAGAGAGTCCATTTGCAGACAGTGCTGGAAGCACAAACATACCATGGTCAGAAGAAAATGAGACAGGAGGTGAGAATTGCTTTGAGAAAGAAGAGAAACTAATGCATAATGAAAGCTGAGAGAAAACTATGTAGAAAACTCAAAAGGGAGATGGAAAGGGGCTGACTCACTGCAATTAAGAGGTCAGACAGTTCCCTAGAAGTCTCTAGGGAGGCCTGAGAGTGCAGTGCCTATTGCAGTTCAGAGGCTATCCTCAACTAAAGGGTTTACCAGGAGCTGAGAACTCTTGGTAGTTGAGTGTGTACACAGCCTAGGGCCTGCAGCCTTTCCCTTAGTCTGGGCAATTAGAATGCCTTGGGACTGGACAGGTTTGTTTGAGGGGGCCTGGGATGGGGAGGGGTGCGGTCCCAGTGGCCGCAGTGGGACACCCACCTCGCCCCTCCAGCCCGAGGGGGGATGGCAGCGGTGGCGGCGGAGCTGAGGGGCCCGAGGCTGCCCCGGGGGCCCTGCTGTACCTCCAGATAGTAGAAGATGAAGAAGAGTGTCTCGGTTGACAGGCGCTGGTAGAACTCCACGGTGTCCGAGTGTGGGGGTGGCATCTGGTGGTGGTAGGGGGGCGTCGGGCAAGGGTTCCGGGGGAGGTATTGCCTGTGAACCAGAGAGGATTTAGTACCAGGTGACTTCCAGTTCCTGGCCTGCCTTCAGGAGGGTGTTCTCTGCTCTAAGAAGCCCCAAGCCAAGTCCTCAGCACTTTGAGATGAGTACTCTACCTAGTCTCTCAGGACCCAGGAACCAGCTCCTCCCTCAGACTGGGAGTCCCGGTCCCCAGCCCCTTTCTGCAGCCCCTCACCGAATGCGCTCGGAGTCAGAGGGGTGGGGCATATGGTGCCAGGCGGCCTCTTCCATGGCCTGCTGGTAGAGCTGCTCCTTGGTGAGGGACACTGGCCCCAGTGGACACACACCCAGTGACAATGGTATGTTCACCTCTGACAGCTGCAGGGGTGGCTGGGCTGAGGTGGGGGGTGCTGATGTGCTGCTCAGGATGATGTCTGTAGGGAGGGATGGGGCACCAGGCCCCTCAATGATGAGGATGGATTCAGTTTCTTCTTCTTGGCTTTTGCCCTCCCCACCATCCCATGATTATCACCTCGCTCTGTTAGGTGTAAGGTTGGCACAGGGTCCTCAATACCAGAGCTGATAGCTGCCCGTTCTGCCATAGATTTCAGAGAGCTCAGAGGTTCAGGGGCCTGGGAAGAAAAAGGGGATGAGCCTCAGGACCTGGAGCAGAGACTGGGTTACATAAAAATGCAAAGCCTGATGGGACCTGTACACTCTGCCTACTTACTCTTCTGTTGCCAGTTCTCTATTTGCAAGATCTACCTATATTATGCTAAAACACCATGGCACATCTGAGGTCACCATGAGAACATGGACCACTGATTCTCTACTGTGTAATTCTGCTCAGGGTCCATGGTACATTCCAGAGGAAACAGTACCCTACAAAACACAGTGAACAGGCCATAGCACACATTGCTATAAAGACATTACATGCTGAAGGAACACCCACTGGACTGCCCACAGTAATATGGCATCTTGAGGAAGGTGGCTGGCAGGACTGCAGGCTCTGCTGTTGCCTTAAGGGTGCTGGCCATCCCCTGGGTATTCAATCTCCTTGGGAACATCAGTGGGTCGGGTCTGCAGCCCCCACACTGCTTGCTTTCCCCGATGAAACAGCTTAGGGCTGGCTCTTCTACCCACTCTGTGCAACCCTTCCATCACCAAAGCCCACCCACAGACCTGCACCCCAGCTCTCTTGGAGGGGACTCATTCTGTACTAGTCACAGCCAATAAGGCCTAGTCCTTTATCCTATTCTTCCCTCATCCCACCCACAGCCTCTCAGGAGCCTCTCCACAGTGTGTCACTTATTTCTTCTCCCCTCAAAACCATGGTAAAGCCCTATCGCCCACTCAGTAGAACTTATAAGATGCTTTTATCCCCACTAGAAAAGTAGACACACTGGATTTCCTGCTCCAGGATAGGCTCAGGGCCCACATCTGAGGAGCTCACCTTGATTTCTGGGGTACTGCTGAACTGTGGAGGACCATTGAGCAGGGTGCCAGCTGCTTTGGCCTCACTAAAGCTGGGCGTTGGAGAACTGGGGGGATTCACAGGCAGTGGCACCAAGAGGTTGGGTCCCCCTGAGTTGTTCCCTGAGCCTGAAGCCACATTCCCAGCCCCTGTTGGGGCTGCCGTACTGGATTCCTTTCTGGGTAAAGAATGGAGGAGACACAGATTAAGATCCCTAGAGAATTGAGTACAGAAAATGGGCTCCAAAGGGGGCAGCTGAAGGCAAGACAGCAGGGGTGGGCAGGAGCAGAATCAATCTCTAGGGTCCTCTTCCATACAGCAGAAATTGAGTTGGGAATGCAAGTTTTAGGATCCCTTAACAGCTTAAAAGAAGGGGGAAAACTGGGGCAAGAATCAGAATAAATCTATTTATAAATTGATAGTAATTCATGTACTATCATGAATGAATAAAGTAGCCTTGCACAGGCACACAAGGTGTACTCCCACTAAGACTGCTAATGTCGGGGGCAAGGTGGCAGATCTTTCAGCATTGTTTGGAAACAGCTGAAGTAATCTGATGTCCTAGTCCTCCATTTCTCCAACATGACATTTTACTTGGAAAAGGGAAAATAAGCCCCCACACCAATGTCAGACAGGTTGCTTCAGAGCAAAAAACAGAAATGCGGAGATAGCAGTCTCAAACCCAGAGTAAAAAAATCAGTAAAAGAGAGGACAAAGCTGGGAACTAATGCATACACATCCCAGGTGGTAAGCAGGGACAGAAACTCTTGCTGAGGTGAAGGCAGAGTGCACTGGGCAACACCAAAAAAGGACAGAACTTGGAGCCTTGCAGCAAGGATGGCATGAGAGCCAGTGCCCACACCTTGCCACCCCAGAACTCACGAGGTGCTTGGAGCTGGGTTGTGAGGGCCTGACGTGGGCCCCAGGGCTTGGCTGCTGGCACTGCTGCCCCCACTGCTGCTCAGGGCCACTTCTGCAGGGCTGTCTGCA
Source organism: Myodes glareolus (assembly GCF_982192425.1). NCBI lineage: Eukaryota > Metazoa > Chordata > Mammalia > Rodentia > Cricetidae > Myodes > Myodes glareolus. The sequence continues at coordinate 74,775,307 of NC_142026.1, forward strand.
ACAACTGAACTGTAGCCTGGGGAAAAGAAGGGCAAGTGTAAACAGGCTGTCAGCCACTGACCACCTTGCCCTGTTCCCCAAACTGGCCTCCACTTACTGGTGGCACCGTTCTGCTTGCCAGCCCCTCCGCCTGTGCCACTGTTACTATTGCTGCTGCTCCCTCCGCTGCCACCACCACTTCCCCCGCTCGGCTGGGCACTGGGGGGCCGGGGCTGGGCAGTGCTGGGCCCGCTGGCATTGGGTGGGGCCACAGCCTGGGCATAGGGGGCAGGAGTACCCGAGTTGTGGCTGGGAGCTGGACTGGCCTTGGGGCCCAGGGCACTTGGAGGTGCTGCTGGGGTAGAGGCCCCATTGTTGCCAGGGGTGGAGCTCAAGGCAGAAGTGGCAGGTGGGGGGCCAGAGGGATAGGTGGGCGGCACAGCTGGGGACTGGGGGTGCTGGTTGCTGTGGACAGGCTTGGAGCCATTTTTGGCTGGAGACTGCAAGAAAGAAAGAATAGAGAGTCAGGTACTAGACCAACTTGTCCACGTCCACTACCCATGAGCCTCTTACTGCCTCCCCACATATTCTCTGACCTGCTATCAACTGTCCACACCATCCAAGGCACCTAAGAGAAGTCGATTGCCTTCATGTTTAAGACCTATTTATTTCTAGCCCACTCAGCTGTCCCAAGACCTTGCTGGACATTGCCCCCTGTAGCCCACATGATCCAACAGGTTAGTTTGTTAAAACAGAGACCATGCTAGGCGGTGATGGCACATGCCTTTAATCCTAGCACCTGGGAGGCAGAGACAAGTGGATCTCTGTGAGTTCAAGGCCAGGCTTCAAAGCTATACAGAGATATTCTGTATATCTAAAAAACCAAAAAGAGACCAGTGGAAACTCTTAAATACCCTCAAGTTGAGATGTAGAGTAGTGGTGCATGCCTTTGAGGCAGAGACAGGCAGATGAGTTTGAGATTAGCCTGGTCTATTAGGCCAGCCAAGGCCACACAGTGAGATGCTTTCACAAAACAAAAACTAAACAACCCCCTCAAAAAACAAACAAACAAACAAACAACAACAAAAATCTCAATTTGGGATTAGTTGGATCAGCCTAAATGTTTAAGAGTCAGGGAACTGGGATAGCTAAAATACTTCTGAATGTCAGCTAAAGGTCCATTATAGTCACAGAACTATAAAATACACTGCTCCAGAGTGTAATGACCAGGAAATCCCTATCTCAGGAAGTTCCAACAACCAGGCTGCCATGCTGAACCTCCTCTGGACTTCTGAACTGCCATAAGAACCTCACTTACCACGTACCAAAGGTAACTGGCCGTTCACTATTTTCCTGGGATCACTGCTGACAGTCAGGGAGCCCAAGGTGGCAGAGCTGGGCCCACTCCCAGGAGTCCCTGCCCCAGTCTCCCTCACTCTATTACCCTTGCTGTTCCCCCCAACCCTGCTGCCCACTGAGGTCCCCCCACCTGGGACTATCGCTTTTATCACTCCAGAGGGGCTTTGGGATCCTTCTGCTCCAACAACATTCATGTTTCCTAAGGAGAAGTCCTCTCGCAGGGACTACTTCCTGCAGCCAGCATCCTAAAAAGTCCACCTCTCATATTTCCAAGCTGCCTGCCACAGCCCCCACTGTGACCTGCTGCTGCCCACAGTACCATCCAGTCTTCCTCTGCGGGCCAGAACATAGGCCACCTCAACCACAGCACCAGTCATCAGCCTGTCTTCAGGGTGACACTGTTTCTTGCATGCTACTGTCCCAAGAGCCCAGCATTGTGGCCAGCACTCCAGCTTCAGTACTTTAAAGGACCACTGAATAAACAAGTGACAAGACATCAGTCAGACTTGGACTCACCTGACTGACTTCACTATCTGTTGAGCGGCCTCTCTTCTTATCATCTTCAGAGTTTTCCTGATGTAGGGGAAGTAGTGTCAGAAACTATGTGACCTCCAGGGTCCCAAAACAAAGGGCAATCCTTTAGGGACCCAGGAGGGCCCTTAGTGCTCTTAATCTCTCAAAGGCCCATTTGATGGGCCTTGTGACCCACAGCTGTTCCAACATCCAACCTGAAATTCTGGGAAACACCTAAATCTGAGCTCGTTAGTACTGTCTTCTGAGAGTCAGCACCCACTCCCACGCTATCAAGTACCCAGCAACTTGCTTTCTTTATAGACTTCAACCCTGGATCCCTGTCAGAGAAGAAACACCCAGCTGCTCAGGTCCTCAAGCACCCCACCACCACCTAAAACCAACATGCATGGTAAACCTGAGTGGGAACCTAGGGTCTATCTTTCAGCTTTTTTATATCCATTCCACACCAGCAAGGGCCTCAGAGGCCAAAAAGCCTAGACTTTCCTTTCTTAGCTGCTCTCTAGGGGAAGATTGGGCTTCTCATATCCCCATGGCCACCCTTTTGGGAACCCAGGTTATTAATAACCCCAGACTCTCACCGTAGTGCAGTTAGCTGGGCTGGGTGGGATGGGAGAGCTGGAAGTTGTTGAGGTGGGCGTGCTGCTGGACTGGTTGAAGATCTCATCCTCCATGTGGCTGTGGCTGGGTGGGGAGGTGGCGACCAGCGCCTGTGCTGTGGGGGCAGGGGAGCAGCATGCTTAGCTAGCTCAACCACGCCTCCTGCCCTCACCCTCTGTGCCATGAAGGTCAGCCCAGGGCCTCACGAATGTCCTCGAGGTCCAGGTCGTCATAGAGGAATTCGTTCTCTTCAAAGTCAGGGTCCTGGGATGAGTCGACGTAGTACTCCACGTCATCCTTGATCTTTCGGATGGCGTCAACCAGGATGGAGTCATTGTCCAGCATGCGCAGAATGGTCTCCAGCATACGTACATGGTAGCGGTGCTTTTCGATGTGCCGCTTCAAGCCCTCAATCCGGTCCTGCTTCTGCTGGCGAGCCCAGGGCCAGGCTCAGGGGCTGCAGAGCACCTGCCTGGCCCTCCTGCCCCCACAGAACCTGTCCTCAGTCCCCCATCCCCAGGGTACCCCAAAAACTCCACTCCAGCCCCTCCTAGCATGGGGCAGTGAGGAGTCTGCCCACCCTCCGTCCCAGTGAGGACCAATCTGAGGTTTATGGCATCTCAGGGTCCCACTTTTCCCTCCTCAAACCCCATTGGGCTCTGGAGATCCCTAGAAATCTGCTGTCTGTGCTAGCCCTACACTTGGCCTATCTGGCTCACCTGTCAGCAAGTGTCACCCAGGCCTCCCACTGTTCTGATCTCTGCCTGGAATATACATCCCATCTCACTGCAATAGTAATGATAGTAATAAGGATAAACAATAAGAGGAGCTCCTGCTCCTCCTAAGGTTCCAATTCCCTTTTCCACGTGACACCTTAGTGCCAGTTCCAAATTCCTCCTTTTCTCAAAGGAGGACCCCTACTCTTTCCCTCTCTGATTCTCAAATCTCTCACCAATCATGACATATCTCTCACTTCCCATCCCAACTTCCTTCTCTGGTGATACCATTAAGTATACAGCCCTTTGAATTCACACTCTACAATCCTACAGCTATAGGATCCAGGACCCTAACATATGTCTTTGGTCCAAACCATTGCCAGTGGTTTCCCAGAGACACCCCACCTCCAAGGAGAAACTGGGATCTTTGGGGTGCTGTGTACCGTCCCAATCTGGTTGTCCCTCCACATCTCACTTACTCTCTGGTCCCTGATGAACCTAAGTCTATCTTCAACCCAAACCACCCCTAACAAATATCCCATGATTCTATCTTACCCCCTCCCTATACCACTCAGCTGGCTAGGCTGCCTCATCCTGCTTTCTCCAATCTCTACCCCAGATGTATTTTAGGCACCCAGAACTAGATTCCCACAAGCCTCCAGAGGCTTCCTGTTCACAGGCCACATCCACCCCTACCCCGTGGGTGTGCTTCTCCCCTCACTCACATCCTTGTCGCCCTTCTTCTTGCGTGTCTGTACCGACAGTGACTCCACCTCACTCTCAAACTGGTCCACCTGCATATTTAGGGTGTCAATGGTGTTCTGGGGGGAGAGAAGGGAAGAGGGGTTCGTCCTCAAGCCCCTGACATATATTTAAGTCTGGGCCCATGTGCTCATTTCTTTCTTTGTCCCAACTCACCGTGAGCCACTGGCCAACCTCTTCCTTCTCCTTCTGAGCAGGGTCCACCTTCTGAGCCAGACCTAGGCCCTCCTTGCTATAAGCTTTGGTTTTGGTCTCTCGTTCCACAACTTTGAACCGTTCCATTTGCTGTGGAGAGTACAGTTGGTGGAGAGCTCTCAAAGGTGAGATAGAAGCTCTAAGGGCCAGCAATGCTAGAAACAGCCTGGGGACCTTATCTCTTAGACTGAGCCCTCATCTCTGCCCTTTCCTTGGTTGTGGAGACATTAATCTTCCCAGGAGTCTGGAGTGGCTGCTCCACCTCTGCCTTTTAGGGTCCCAGGAACCTGGTCATACCACCACCCCACAGAGCCCCTGGCTTTGATTTCCTACCGTTTCAATGAGCTTGCGGTTTTCGATAAGCTGCCTTTTGTCCTTGATCTCGTTGGATGCTACCCATGTCTTGATCTGGTCCCTCAGCCGCTGAAGAGAGAAGCAGCAAAAAAATTAGGCTGCAGGCGCAGGAGCTGGGGCCCTCAGTGACCTCTTCTCCCTGGGACCCAGCAGTCCACTCTCCCCATTCCTCCTCCCACAGGACAAAAAGAGTCCAGCCCCAGTCCCCTCACTTGTAGCTTCTTAATCTCCTTCTTTAGGTCAGCCTCATACTTTTCTTTCTGGTTCGCGTTGGCTGCATTGTGGAGCTGAGGGATGAAGAATTCAGCAGTCAATGTGAGAGTGGCTGCCCAGAACTCGCCATAGCAGTAAAGGTCCAGTCTCTTCCTTGGCTGAGAAATCTAGAATCCCCTCCCCATAGCTGATCTTAGAGATGCTTCCCTAGTCAACACCCTGAGACTTTGAACCTCTTGATGGTTCTCCCCACAGACCCAGATTTTAAGGTTTCTAGGATGTGTACCTTTTGCCAAATATCTTCAAACTGCTCCACGCCTTCGGACACCTTCTTGAGGCAGCGATCAATCTCACCTGGCCAGAGAAGAAGACTTAGGATCCTGACAAGGCAGCAAATATCCAAAGACAAGTTTCCAGAAAAGAGGGCGTGTGGTCACATTTACAGCAGGCAGTCTATTACCTTGGAGTTTGCGCTTGTCCGCCATCTTCCCTGCCCTACAGACGAACTCTCTTCATACTCCCTTGGAAACGGACGCTGCTGGGGAAAATTGGGTAGGATTTAACATCTATTCTGTGGCTAGTTTAAACCCAGAGGCATGGTGGGAATCATGGAGTAGGTAGGATGGTAGAGGAAAGAAACAGTTACTTGCCCTCTTCCCTACCTGATAACAGAACTCAGGGCCTTGCACATTCTTTCATCTAACTACATCCCCAGCTATATTTCCTATCTGATAAGGAAGATCTGGCCTGTTCCTACATTCCTTCAATTGCCCAGTAAAGAGACAGGCAGAATGGATTCTGGGAAACTGTTGAAACAAAGAATGCTGTATCTTATTTGTGGACTTAGGGAGCAAAAACTTTCTGAAGTACAGAGTATCTGTTCTCTAGATGATAGTACAGCACATGCAGCATACAGGTGGATTGCTCAGATGGAGGTATGAACCCCAACTGAAGACTCTAAATGGGTTGGGACCAGAGGTGACAGGGAGAGGCCACTCCAGGCAAGTCGGGAAATACTTCCCTGGCAACTCCTGGAAAGAATGAGATACTGTGTATGCAGGTGTGAACTAAAGGGGAAGAGTGACAGGGGATTTCTCCACCTATGAAGACCTGAACCTGCTCACACAGGACACAGCAGGGTACCAAACAAGAGGATCTTACACTTTCAAGAAATTTATTTCACAGCAGAATCCTGGAGCCCCAAAAGATAATGTCCCTGACCAGAGTGTCTGACATTAAAAATGATTATAGAAACTTGGGAGCAGGAAGTAGCACCTCAAAGAGGGCTGGAGGAGATAGCTTACAAAGATAAGATAGTAAAGAAGTACCTTAGCTGTGAGAGAGCAGATCCGCACACATGGAAGAATTCCGTATCAGATAGACTGGCAATTTAGACTCAGAAACATGAACCCATCAGGGCAGAAAACCAAAACGCACAGAGGGACATCTCTTTTTATTCTGAAGAAAGGTGAGCTTAGAGGGGCCAGAGGACAAAGGATTGAAGAGAGGAGGTCTATATGTAGAGAAATCCACACTACAAAACTTGACTCTGAAACAGGGGAACATGGAGAGGGAGGGTCATGTGAAGAGGATTTCTGAACTGCTAGCAGAAGCTCACCCCGCCCCACCCTGCCCCACCCCACCCAGAATATACTAACAAGTAAGTCTCTGAGAACTAGACTAAACAGAACAGGGGTGCCCCAAAGCAGCTCTTAACCATAAAGGCAGAAACTGTCCTATTCCCACGACCAAGAATTTCAACCTGGTGGGCAGCCATAATGAGGGATCTTACTACCAAGGAAAAGAATACCCAGAGAAATATTTTAAACAAAGCATGCAAGGTCAGAAATGTTTCAGAGTCAGTTTAATGTACTACAGCCAGTGCGATGGAAAAAAAGTGTCTTTCCCTTTCCAAGAAAAGGTCTTAGTATACACTTCAGGCTGGCTTTGAACCCACATTCTTGCCTTGACCTCCCTAATGCTGAGGTAGGAGTGCACTGCCATTCCTGGCTCATTCACTTGTACTAATCACAGATGGCTAGCAACTACTGCAAGGGACATTGCATTACGGAACAGGTTTTAGAAAAAGAGGCCTGGAGAGGATGGGGTTGGGACCTTTTCTGAAAGAATTTTAAAAATTAACTATGTGGAATCCCACTTTGTGGAGAGGTAAGTATGGGTGGCACCAGGGAACTTAAAATCTCTTCAGCACAGGACCTATCAAAAACAAAACAAACAAAAACAGCACTCTTATCTGAGGATTGGCTGACATACCATACATCAGGAATCTTCAGGAAGAGGAAGCAACTAGCAAAAGGACTCAGCAACGAACCCCACTTAGGAGACCAAAGTATAGGTACCTCTGGTCCAGGGACCTTGCATGGAATCAGCAAGAGGTGTTCAGGACCTTGACCAGGAATGAGTCTTGGCTCTAATATCCACCAGCACAGAAAGCCTCTTTTTACACCAAGGAAGGAAGGAATGTGAAGCAAGAGCCTCAGAGGGGTTCTGGGCAGATACTGCAACCTTAAAGAGGTGAAGCCCTCCCCCAATCGCACAGTGAAGTGGTTGGGACTGAAGCACAGGAGAGGAGGTAATATGGCCCTGCAGTAAGAATACAGTACTGTGGCAGCATAAAATGACAGAAATACTAAAGGGGCTAGAAACAAGGTGTTAAAAAACAGGGGCAACAAGGGCCAGTGAGTAGGATCAGCATAAACCAAGCCTGACAATCTAATTTCAATCTCCAGGATTCACATGGTAGAAAGAGAAAATCAACTCTCAAAAAGCCTCTTCCATCTTTACACGTATACATGTGCTAAAATGCATACACACACCAAATAAATAAACACACAAGCAAACAAACAAATAAAATGTCGGGCCAGGGTTAGACTTTTAATCCCAGTCCTTGGGAGACGCAGGCAGATAGATCTCATGGCCAGCCTGGTCTACATAGTGAATTTCAGGCCATCTCAGACTACATGGAGACACAGTCTCAAAAAACAAACAAACAAACAAACAAACAAACCCCAAAAATTTAAAAAATAATTAAGGGCCAGTAAAATGACTCAGTATATAAAGGTATAAAGGTTCTTGCTATGAAGACTAGTAATCTGGATTCAATTCCTAAGTCCCAAATAGTGAAAGCAAAGAACCAGCTTCTCAAAGTTTTTCTCTGACCCCCCACATTTGTCATAACATGCATGCACATACCAAAACCACAACTTTAAAAATATATATAATAAAAAAAGTTTAAGAGCTGCCGATGTCTTGGGTTAAAAGCACTTGTTCTTTTAGATAGTCCAGGTTCAGTTCCCAGCACCCACATGACAGCTCACAAGGGTCTGCAACTCCAGTTCTAGGGGAAACAATAGGCTTCTCAGGGACAGTATATACACAGTGCCCTTACATGAGGGGAGGCAAAATACACACAGAATGAAAGTAAATTTAAACAAATAGTTAAAGAAAAAGAACAGGTGTAATGCTTCAGTCATCAAGATGGGCACAGCTGTGATTAGAGAAGAGTTTCTGCCTGGCAAGAAGCTGCTGCTCCAGAGTAGACCACATACCCAGGAATTTCTACTATAGAGGCTGGAGTCTCTGCTAATGTGGAAGCAACAGCTTCTCTTCACAAAAAACACTCCCCACCAAGAGGGTACCCACACCTCAGAAGCCAGAAAGGAAATTAGTCCTGGAGCCTAAAACTATAGATGCCACCATAGAAGACTACCCATGACATTTTCCAAGACCCTTCTCTAGGAGGCATCACCACAGGGCCCTTTTGAAGTAGGCAAGCTCCTTCACACAAAGCATATACATATACACAGATGGTGAGGGGTTGCGAGCAGCATGGAGGAAGCTGAACCTCTTGGCCCAGAAGGAGGCTCAATCATGAGTCTCTTTCCAAGACTATGGCACATCCTGAAATCAAGACTCAACAGGAGTCAACAAAACAACTTCCAGAACTTTCCCCCACAGGTTTCAAGATTGGCATACATAGACCTGATGAGAGGGACATAACCTTAATTCCTGAAGGCTGGTGCTGTTGAGTGGGCACACAAGCACCTTGGAGCATAGCACAAGGCATCTTGCAGCTAAGAGGGTTCACACTAAAGCCAGGAGGGATGGCAAGCAGCATTGGTCCTTCAGGGACCCTGGCACCGCCACATGGGGATTCCATTAGGTGGATAAAGTATGTCCTGACCAGAGGTAACTGTAGCCCCTGGAGAGGCCCGACACCAAAGGTGGGGAATGAGGAACCACACCTTGAAATGTCAACCCTAATCTTTAGTTCCAGGCAAAGTGACCACAGTGTTCTCTCCCCCAAGTCCCAGACACAGCACAAGAACCTTAACTGTAGACCCACAGAAAAATCACAAGAGTAAACCATACTAGCCAGGCAAGAGTGTCCTAGCCTCAAAGTACACAGGCGGTGTAGCTGTTTCAAATGCAGGAGAGGGGGAAGCTGATACCAAAGAAGGCAGGAACTTCACCTTGCAGGTGACAACACTACCCAACAAAGACAACCCATTGCAGGGAGAAAGGCCACCCCTTGCACAGCGGGAGACCTAAGCGAGGGATGTTTGCATTCCTACTGGGTAGGTATCTAGCTCTGGTCCAAGGCTTTCCCCAGTGTATTTCAATTAGGGGAGAGCACACATACACACAGGTGGGGAAATGAGAATGGAAGCACAGGGAGATAACAACCCATGTGATGAGGGGAGAAGGTGAAGACAGTGAGGAGAGATCGAATCCTAAGAACTGACAGCCACAGAACTGAGATGCAGCTGTTGAGAAGAGGTGCTTCAACTGTTCCCCCACAATAGCATACCAATAACTGAGAGCTCGGGAGCTCACATTCCACCGACACAGGCTGAGGAGAGCTAAACAGCTCCCAGCACACACAGCAATACCAGTAGACTTGACACCACTAGGAAACCACATCCAGGGAGGCCGACAGCTTGCACCTTAGTGGAGCTTGCATCTCCAAAGCTAGAGGCCGCTGATACCCTACCTCAAAGATGGAAAAGACCTGAAGCCAGGAAGTGAGCTAGACGGTGGACAGTCTTGAATCCAAGGTTTGGGGAAGAAGTGTTTAGAAAACCATGCTTCCTTTAAAATAAGGCTAGTGGAATGGGACATCTAGGAGACTTCACTGCCAGAGCTGTGAGGACAAGGTGGAAACTTTGGCTTAGGCTCCAACTCACAACGGGAGCTGCAATCTCGGGTCTTGGGGACTTTTCCTCCACCAGATCATCTCTTCCAAAGAGGCTTCCCCCTATCAAGACACCAACAAACTGGAGCTTTCGGGTGCACAGAGGCCACGCTCCTAAAGGGAGCTCTCGGGGAGGGCATGACTGCAGTTGTGCCCCCCACACCCACAGCTGAAAGCCTCTTCCCCGGCCCGCGCTGCGCGCCCATCGCTCCAAGATCGGCCAGACGCGGAGGAGGGCGGGCACCTCGCACCCGGGGCCGGCGCGCTGCCACGCGGGAATCGGGACGCGGGAGGAGAGCGGAGGCTCCCCGCCCGCCCGCCCGAGCTGAAGGCAGGCCTGAGCGCGCGGCCAGGGCAGGGCCAGGGCCCGGCGGGTCGCGACAGGCGGAGGGGTCGCGGAGCGGGAAGGCGGCCGACGACGCTGGGGGAAGAGGGGAAGGGGTCCGGCCCAGTCGAGCCTGACGCTCTCACCGCAGGAGCTGGCGCCGCCGCTGCGGAGCGTATCGCGACAGGCGAGGAGGGGGGAGACAGAGGCGAGCGCCCGCCAGCCGCCTTTTTTTTTTTCCTTTTCCTCGCGCCCCAAGCCCGGGCGCTATCGCGATAAGAGGGCGCGAAAGCCGGAAGTGGGGTTGGGTTGTTGATAGAGGAAGTGGGCCCGGGATTGTTCTAGACGACCGAGTAGGGGATTCGGGGCTCAAGGGAAGGCCCGGCGGCGGCTGCCGACGGCTCCACGGAAGCTGAACGGGCCCGGTCCAAGATGGCGGCGACGGAGGAGGCCTCCCCTCCGCTCTTCTCGTCTCTGGCGCCGGCCCGCCCCCGAGCCCCGAATATAGGTCCGTCATTGCTCCTGCAGCACGTCGCTCTGGGCCGTCAGTCGCGTCCCATTGGTTCCTAGAGAGGATGCGGCCGGCCCCCTCGCTAGGATTGGCTGATCTCTGCAGGGCGCGGCGTTCGATTGGCCTCCCGCTCAGCTGTCTTGGATTGGCTCAGGTTTTCCTTCCCGGCTCCTCCTCCTCCTCCCCGCCTCAGAGCACAACACGCCAGCGCGAGGGCCTGAGTGTCAATCAGGAGGCCTGTGTCGTGCTGATTGGATGCGTCCGCCCCCTTCTCCTAAATCAATTGGTTGCAGGGAGGAGTCAGGGTGAGGGGCGGGAAGTCGTCCGTCAAGTTTGAAGGCAGCTGTAATTGGTTGCGACGTATAGTCTGCCTCGAATTTATTGGTTGGTCATGGGAGTGGGTAGGGGAAAACGACGGAAGGCATGGAGAGTGGGTGTTAAAGGCCACTTACCTAGCGGGAGACGGACAGGTGACTGGGGTTGGGAGGAGGCGTTAAGCCCAAGTTATCTGCCAATCAAAAGAGCCGCCAAACCTAAGGGGCGGAGCTAGATGGGCAGGCCCCTCCCATTTCCAGTTTGGCCAATAGGGTAGCTATTAACCGAGGGTGCTGCCGACTGGTGTGGTTCTCAGAGCATCCTTTCCTATTCCTGGCATCCAGGCTGTTTTCTGATCCTCATTAATAGCTTCCCAAGTGCCTATGCTTGGCATATCTCTAAAACTCAGTGCTTTCTGGATGGAAGAAGGAAAGGCAGAATCAGACACAACTAGCACCATGCATGGCAGAAGTGACTGAGAAAGTGTCTGCCCGGGACTGTCCTGCCTCGTTAACTGAGCAAGCCGACTGCGGTACACTCTCCTCTATCTCCATTCATTTGGTATTGCAAGGAATCTGTTGCTGCAGAAGCTGCAGAAGAAACTGCGCTTTACCATACTTCAGTTATATCTGTAACGGCTGCTTATTGGAACTGTTAGGATCCTTCTCTTAGGGAGTAAACTTCCCTGACCACCCTTGTAGAGTGCTTAGGTGAGCCTCTTAAATTTTGTTCAAATTCTGATTAAGAAAAAAAAACTTACTGGGACTCCCTCTCTGGATTTCTCAGTGTCTGACACTTACAAAGCACTCTGTAGCCTTTGGCTGAATTAGTAGATGATGAGTCCGAGCAATGACTTACGTTGAAAACTTTTTGAGCACCACATTTTCATGAATTGGGAAGCCAGGTTTATCTCTTCCTACCTAGGTGAAGGAAAGTAAAATAAATCAAACTTGAGGAGAATGTGGACACCCCCTCAGAATGGCATGAAGCGAGAGGAAGAAATGGCCTATAAAAAGTGTATTCTGCTGGAGAGATGGCTCGGCAGTTAAGACACACTTTTCTGCAGAAGACTCGGGATTCTGTTCCCAGCGCCCACACGTTGGCTCACATGCCTGTGTATGATGACTCCTTCACCTGACCGCTGCTGGTGCACTTATTCTAACACATTCACATAAGTTTTTTTTTTTAAAATGCACATTTTTAGGGTCATGTAGACTTAAGAAAGTGAAATCTAGGAACTTGTATTCATCCAGATTTTTCTAACACCCGCATACGATACTCTTTCAAGTTTGTTATTCATGTACAGCTTAGTTATTCTGTGTAGGCCCTGAATATGGAGCTGCTTCTAGCCTTATCAGGAAGCCCGTATGTGTTTGTTAAGATGCAGCTTATCTAGGTGGTCCCCAATTCTGCTTTTTCTAACAAGCTCTCATGGCATGCTGATGACCTCAAGAACAGAGTTTTGATTCTCAGGCTTAGTTGCACTTTAGAATCACCTGGGAAGTTGTGTGTGTGTGTGTGTGTCCAAATACCCAGGGTCATGCTAGAAAAATTACATCAACCTCTGGATATAAGAACGAGCTATCATTCTTCCTGAGATAATTCCAACGTGCAGCTAATGTAGAAACCACTCACCTCAGAGCTTAATTCTTTAATCAGTACCATCAATAGCACATGGAACCGCACTTTTCTCTTTCACATTAGGGAGATTTGAACCCAGGGCTTCACACAAGAGGAAAGCACCCTACTATCGAACTATTCCCCCAGTTGCCTCTCACCTCATTTTTGGCAGGGTTTCATATAGGACAGGCTGGACTAGAACTAGCTTTGTAGCAGAGGATAACCTTGAACTCCTGGTCCTCCAGCTTTCATTTCCCAAGTACTGGGATTACAGGTATCTACCACCACGTCCCAGCTTTTTAAAGGATCTTATGTAAGCCTTGAAACTCATGGTGTAGATTAGGCTGACCTCCAACTCACATAAATCTGGTTTCTGTCTGGGAGTGTTGGGACTGAAGGTGTACGCCACCACACCCAGCAGCTTTTAAAAATATATTTTGAGGCAGGGTCTTGACACAGCTAGGCAAGCACCCTGAGGTGAACCACTGCATTCCTGGCCCTCTAGAGACATTTATTGTGTATGTATGGGTGTGTAGCCTACATGTATGTCTGTGCAAAACAAGTGTGCCTGGTGCCCAGGGAAACCAGAAAAGGATGTCATATCTTCTGGGATTGGAATTATAGACCACTGTAGGCTGCTATATGGGTACTGGGATTCAAACTTTTCTCTGGAAGAACAGCCAATGTTAACCACTGAGAAATCTCTTCAGCCAACTCCCTTTTCTGAAATTGTGTGTACATATAAATGTATTGTGTGTAGGTGTTTATGAAGGCCAGATTACCTCTTTTTTCTTTCTTTTTTCTTAAAGATAGGTCACTCATCTGATGATTGGTAGCATGCCCCAGTGATCCACCTGCTCAGCATTGAAATGGCAAACACATGCTACCATTCTTGGCTTTTTATATGGATGTTGAGTACTGAACTCAGGTTCTTATGCTGGTTCTGGCTTTTGTTTTTTTTTAGACAGGGTTTCTCTGTATAGTTCTGGCTGTCCTGGAACTCGATCTGTAGACCAGGCTGACTTCAGACTCACAGAGATCCACCTCCCCTGGTTTTTATGCTTTTTATGAGAGGCACTTTACCAAAAGTGCTCTCTCCAAACTTTTTCCCAACTTAAATTTCTTCTTTTTTTTGGACACAGAATTTTTCAAAGCCAGACTGGCCTTGAACTCACTGTGTAGCCCAGGTAGCTTTGAACATCTAACCTACCTGAGTAGCTAGGATTACAGGCTGAAATACATGTTTTTGAGCTCTATCTTAGCAAAACTGAATCAGACTCTGGAACTAGCAACCATGTGTTAGAGAGCCCTCAAGGCATTCAGCAGGATGTTGAATTCTGAGACTCACATCTTCCTATTCCATTCCACTCACCACTGGCAACGTCAGATGCAAGTCAGACAGGGACGGAGCAGGGATTCTAAAGAAAGTGATGGACAAAATGCTATCCCTAGCAGGTCCACAGGGGATTGGGATCAAGATAGAGAGTGGGGAGACAGGTGAGGGCCCAGAGGAATGTGGACCAGGAAGCCCAAGACAGACCTGCCAAACAATGAGTAAGAGAAGTCCTACTTCAGTAGCTGGTCCATGTTCAGACCGAGTTAAGCTCAAGCTGAGAAAATGGAGGTCAGCTGCGACTCTCCCTTACCTTCTGCAGAACTAAATTCATAACACACCAAAGATGGTCCACCCTATTCTATTTTTTTCCCTTGGCTGAGCATTAGTTCTAGAGTCAGACTGGGTAGTGGGCACTTCTTTTGCGTATCTGGCATTGGTGCCTCCCAGGGCAGAGTACCCATCTGCCACACTCTTGCTGAGGACTCAGGCATGGTCCCCTCATTAATCGTGGAATAAAACAACTGGCTCCCCCATAAGGCCAATCCTAGGTGCTTTCTGCACGTACTTCCCAGATCGCTTAGGCGCCTCACAGTACAGATGTGGATCTTGGACCAAGGTTTCTAGCCAGAGGAACAATAATTCTATGGGCCCTGGAGCTTTGTGGTGGCCATACTATTTAGCCATGATGTTGAAGTTCTCAGGGGGTGGGTGGTGATGTCAAAAATGGACAGGGTTTTTATCTTCTTAGATTCCAGGACAAGAGCAGAAGACAGCTGGGTCCATGCTACCTGGACTGGAAATGCCACAGCTCTGACTCCTCTGGGTCTTTCACAAATAATCACACCCTCTGGTCAGAGCCTGACACTGTGCATTTAATTGTACTCTTTCTAAAAAAACCACTTCCTTTCCCCATGTAAGTAAAAAAGATGAGTGCAAGGAATTCCTCCACCCATTTGGGGTAGCAGCAGTCTGGGTGCTGGGAGAGGCAGATCATGGCGTTTCACCCTTTTCCTTGGATGCTGTGGCCTTGGGCCAAGAACAGAGCAGGGCAGGCTGCCTCCTCCACAACTTCCTGGCTGGATGTCCATCGCTTCAGAAGTTCCAATCCTTCATGTCCTTCCAGTGGGTGGCCACCTGGGGTGTGGGTTCCCCCTCAAGTGGACATGGTGCCGCTCTTCTCACCCTTGACCTTGAGGAACTCAGCCATGCTAGAGAAATACTTCTGGTTGGCCTCTGCCACCTTCTTCTCAGCTGCTTGTGGGTTCACAATC
Source organism: Myodes glareolus (assembly GCF_982192425.1). Classification (NCBI taxonomy): domain Eukaryota; kingdom Metazoa; phylum Chordata; class Mammalia; order Rodentia; family Cricetidae; genus Myodes; species Myodes glareolus. The sequence goes on from NC_142026.1 coordinate 74,790,609, forward strand.
TCCAGACCCTGCAAGGGAGTGGGTGAGAGGTGAGGTGGGGAGGCTCAGGCCTCCCTCCTGTATAAGAACCACACATGTCTGAGTCCCCAAACACTTCAGTGGACAAGGAACTATTTACAGTCTCCCTCAGTTTGGGAGATTTTGACCCAGTGGGCCTGGACATCAGGATTATTATCTTCCTCAGGCGATACCAAAAACACCATTCCTGTGTAGCTTTGGATGAGGAAACTGAGCCCTAGAGGGACATGATCAGTCAGAGTTTCCTACAAATCTCACACCATCACAGTGGTAGTGCTGGCACTATATTGTCTTGAATGCTTCCAGTCTTCTTGTTGGCCCTTCCCTGGCTCCATCACCTTTCACTCCTGCTTCTCTCTGGCACCCATGCCTTCTAATACAGTATATACTTGACTCATTCATCTGTCCTCTCCAACCCATGACCCCCTAAAAGACAAGGCTTGTCTCTTTTGTCACTCTGCCTTGGAAGATGGTAGGTAGATGCTTACTTGTGACATTACGGGACACATTTGCCTACCTCTGTTATGAGTAACCTGAGGCCATTGTGGTTCACATTGTGCAATGATATGGGGCTGGTGTGATACTCAAGCCCACCTTACGGTTACTCTGACTACTGGGGCCATCTCAAAGCAAAGACTAGGAAGCTCAGAGAGGATCTGGATCACATGGATAGAGTCATAGGTTAGTCTGAGCTTGTCCCAGCTGTCACTCCCAACCATTCACACTTACTGTGTGGCTCTGGATGCCTAAGCTCTTCATGTGTTAAGTCAACAGGGCCTCCACAATAACCCAACTACATGTCTGGTAGGAGAGGGTGTGGTACCTGGAGTGGAGTGAAGGCCACACTGGAGGCAGTCCCTGAGGAGCGGTCGCGGATGGTAGACTTCCCGCCATACACCACACTCTGCTTCTGTAAGGTCCGCTGCAGGGAAAGGGGGAGGCTATGATTCAGGCTCACTGACCTCCATGTCCTACCTGCCTCCCACTCTCATGGGCCCAGTACATACCTGCAGTGTCTTGGAGATCCTGGCTTTGGTGGCCTCGTTCACCTGTGTCTGCCGCACACGACCACTGCCTGACTTGCCCAAGTGGCCCAGGCTAAAGCCCAGATCTTCTTGATAGGCATCCTCCTCAATCTGGTGAGACAGGAGTGGCCTACATTCAGCTGGCTACATTCAGCCAGTCCTCCAGGGCAGTCCACTGAAAACCCAGGGAGCCACCAATCAGCCAGTCTCAAGGGTGCCCGCTCAGCCAGGAGGACTGACGGCAATAAATGACCTTGGAAGAGCCCTGGCTAACTTTGCTTGGGGATAGCTGGGAACCCTGTGAAGAACTGGTTCCTGACCTGGGTAGAGAGTGGCCATTTCTCCCTATGTTCAAATTAAGTTGCCAAGAATTGGGATGGGTTACTTAGGTGAGATGGCACCTAAGTGGATTCTCTCAGGACCACCGGGATGATGGTCAGATATAGGTGCAGCACGGAGGATTGGGTGGGAGGGTAGCCAGCTCAGGGCTGCAAAGATCACCATGGCGTAGGTGGTTTGAAAGGGGAGGCTATATACAAGGGAGGAGAATGGGATAGCCCCAGATCTGCTCTGAGATTACAGGGCAGAGAGGAGGGATGGCAGCAGGATGTGCAGAGAGAACCCTCAGGTTCCCACTGCTACTGTGGAGAAGCCTGACCTCTCCAAAGCTCATGCGGTTGGCCTGTTTCCGGATCTCTGTCAGCCCTAGCCGCTCCTTCATCTTGCGGTACCTAGGAAAGGTGGATGTCAAAAGAATATAGGGCGTTGACTGAGAAGGTGCCAGCCTCCTCCCCACTTTCCTTCTCAGCTTCTAGCCCCACCATAACTCCTTACCTTCGGCCCCCTCGCTTCTTCCGCTGCCCATCAAGGGGTGCAGGCAGGGGCTTCACCTGCTTCACAGGTGGTGGCTCCTGCCACTTGTCAAATTTGCGCTCAATCTCATCCTTTAGTTCGTAGCCCACCTGGGCAGGGAGTTGGAGAGAAGCTGGAGCCAGCCATGCGGACTGTTCCTTCTTGTCTTCATCATCAACCCATCTACTGTGTGCCTATCCACCTGACTGTACAGTCCCCAAGACAGGTTTGTCCTCCTTGGGCCAGGAATGGTGTCCTGAGGGTTCCCTGGTTCATCCCCTCTACCCTCTCGGTAACTACTTCCATCTGAGTCCTTTGAACACAGACGGGCCAGGCAGTATCCCTGTATTCCCAGTCAGCAGACAGTATGTCATCCACTGTGTCACCTCACACCACAGACACCCTGAGCTGGCTTGCTTCTGTGCCTCCACAGCAGCCAGAGGCCCTTCTCCCTGCTGGGGTTCAGCGAACTCTAGCCTCCGTTTCTTTGTATCCACTATTTCCTCTGTTTGGAACACTCAAGTGGGTAGCACAAGCATCCACACAGCTGACTCTAACTTCACTCAGGTCCATATTAAAACTTCCTCAAAGTTCTTCCTCACACCCTAGCAGAGTCAGAATCCAAGCTTCCTCATCCTACAATTCCCCTTACTGTCCCTGGTATTCACACAGCACTACTGAACCCATTACAGATTTGTTAGGCCTACTGCCTAGGTGTTTTGGTCCCAGCTAGAACGTAAATGCTATGTGACACCAACCTCCAATCCCAGTTACCAGGGAAATTGGGGCAGAAGGATCAAAATTCTTCAAGGTTTTCCTGAACTAGAGAAGAGAAAATATCTTATCTCAAAAAAATAAAACAAGGGGCTGGAGAGATGGTTCAGTGGTTAAGGGTACTGACTGCTATTCCAGAGGACCCGGGTTCAATTCCCAGCACCCACATGGCAGCACACAACTGTCTGAAGATCCAGTTGCAGGGGATCTGACACCTTCACACCAATGCACATGAAGTTAAATAAACCATAAAAACATTAAAAAAACCAAAAAAACAAAAAAAGTGTGTGTGGTGGTGGTAGGGCACTGAGGATGTAGCTAAGTGATAGAGCGCTTCACTAGAGTGTATAAAGTCCTAGGTTCCATCCCAGTACCCCGCCGCACCCCGCCACACACACACATACACACACTTAAAAAAAAAGAGCCATGGAGGCAGATATCTGACATCCGTGTAATTCCCTGTTGTACTGCTTTGTCTAGACAGTGGCAAAAGGCAGAGAGAGAGAGAGAGAGAGAGAGAGAGAGAGAGACTGAGACTGAACCCTGACTTAGGATATGATGAACTTTCTAGCAGAGTGACGCACACAGCAGAGACTCAGTACTTCCTAAGCCACCCAGGAAAACAGAAGGTACCATTAGAGTCATATCCCCACTGGCAGAGGACAGGTCCTAGTGTGGTGGGCAAAACACTGGCCCCTCCAACACAGAGATCTGTCTTCGTGTCATGTGTCTGGTCTCTATAATCTGTGACTATAGTTCACATGGCAAAGGAGCTATGAAGATGTGATTCGGTTAAAGACTGAGATGTGACAATACCTTGCATTGTCACAAGGCGTCCCAAACTAGCAGAGTCAGAAAGGCTGGAGATGCTGTCTTCGCTGGTGGTCTCTGGTGCTGACAGAGGCAGGAACGTTTCTTCCCAGGAGCCCACAAATGGGAACAGCACAGCTAATACCCTGATGTTAGTCCATGAGACTGTGTGTGTACATCTGAGTCCAGAGATTGGTATCACATGGCTTCTACATTCACCCCTCACCTTACTTCTTGAGACAGGATCTCTCACTAAAACTAGAGCCTGCTGATTTGACTGACAGACTGACAAGCCCCAGATAACCTGCTGACTCCACCTTCCCAGCACTGGCGTTACAGGCATGCACTATTGTAGTGGCATTTCAATTGTATTTTAATAAAAAGATTGCCTGAAGATCTGAAAGTAAAACAGTCCCACCGGTCAGCCTTACAGACCAGGCTATGGTGACACACACCTTTAATCCCAGTAGCCACAACAACATGCATCTTTAATCTTAGTAGCCACACTAGTTGCCACAGAAATCAGGTGTGCATGCCTTTAATCATGGTGGTACATGCCTTTAATTCAGCCCTAGAGAGGATTATAAAATGGAAGGAAACAGCTCTCAATACACATTCTGAGATTCTCAATCTCATTCTGAGATTCCAGGAGGCAGGATCACCATTTCAGACTGAAGTCAAGGTAGGAGCCAGTGACTGGCTATTTTGCTTTTAGGATCTTCAGGTTGAATCCCAATTTCTCTCTCTTGAGTTTGTATTATTCTACTGTGCCTGATTTTCCCCCCCTACATTTTTGGGAACTGAAGTCAAGTCCTCATGCTTGCATGCAAGAACTTAACTGATTGAGTCACATCTCCAGCCCTGTGCTTTTTTTTTTAAAAGACAGGATCTCACTATGTAGATTCATATGGCCTGAAACTCATTATATAGTGCAGGCTGCCTCAAACTAGTGATCTTTCTGCCTCTTCCTCTCAAGTACTGGGGCTAAAGATATAAGCTACCAGACCTGGCAAACATGTATACCAAGCCACTCCACCTATAGTGATTTGGTACAGCTGCTCTATGCAACTGATGCACAGAGGTGAGAGGTGATGACCTCAATGGGGGCTGCAGACACGTACATCTGTCTGCTAGTCCGGAGAGCTCCCTAAAATAGCCTCTTCTCATGAAAAGACCCCAAGCCCAGGGACAGATGCCTGTCCTCTCCTCACCTTCCCCTCTGTGCTCTCATGGAAACTGTCCACACGGGCTGCCAGAGTACATTTGGCAGCCACCAGCCGGGCTGCCTTCCGCCGGAGATCCTGGAGCAATGAAAAGGGAGAGAGGAAACTGTGAACCTCTAGAGGCAGGATAACAGCCACCACAATAGTTACTTCTCATCTAGGGCAGCTGTACCCCATTTCTAGGAGGCAGGCCTCACACCTGACTAACAGCCTCTTGAGGGCTGTACTCCGATTACCCAACTGCAGGGTTCCCAGTTTCCAGCCATCCCACCATCCTCATTGCTAAGCGGTGACCCCAGAATTGTGTCCTTGTTATTCCAACCCATGCTGTCCTATCTTCCAGGCTCCTGAGTGCTATTTCAGCAAAACCAGACAAGGCATGGGGGCTGGGAGCAGGGCACAAGGTAAAGGACTCACTGGGGGCAGAGACTGCACGATGTCACTGTGGTAGATGTAGCCGGTGTGGGGCAGCACTGAGGTAGAGGAGAAACCAGATAATGTCTTGCGCTGGGCCCCCAACAGCATAATGTTGCAGGCAGGCATCTTGGAGAGGTTGGTCAGGCCTCCGGCCACACCTACAACAAAAGGTGAGGTCAGAAGAACACAGGGTTCACTTCTGGAGGCTCATGTGCACCTTGGTGATTTGAATAAGAATGTCTCCCATAGGCTCATACATTTGAATGCTTAGTCACCAGGGAGGGAAACTCTTTGATAGATTAGAAGGGTTAGGAGCTGTGACTTTGTTGGAAGAAGTATGTCACTGGGGGTGGGCTTTGTGGTTTCAAAAGCCCATGTCAGATCCAATCTCTCTCTCTCTCTCTCTCTCTCTCTCTCTCTCTCTCTCTCTCTCTCTCTCTCTCTCTGCAGATGAAGATGCAGCTCTCAGCTACTACTCCAGCACCACATCTGCCTGCTGTCATGCTTCCTGCTACCAAACCATGATGATAACAGCTCAAGCCTCTAGCAAAACCCAAATGTGTTCTTTTATAAGAGTTGCTTTGACCACGGTGTTTCTTCATAGCAACATAACAGTGACTAAGACACCTTCATTTGTTTGCTGGTTTGAGACAGTATTTTACTCTGTAGTCCAGGCTGGTCTCAAACTCAAAGCAATCCTTGTGCCTCACCCTTCCAAATACTGGGATTAGTGGTCTAAGTCACTGCATCTGGAAGGGTATGGGATCATTTGTGTGTGTATGTGTGAGGGAGTTATTTTATTTTTATCATTTTATGTGTGTGTGTGTAGGGAGTGTGCATGAAGATCAGAGGACACTTATGGGACTCAGCTTTCTCCACTTTTATGTGGGTTTAAGGGGATCACACTCAGGTTATCAGGCTTGGTTTGCAAGTACTTTTACCTGCTGAACCATCTTTCTGGCCCAGGACATAGAATCTTTAAGGAGCTGGTTAAGATAAAATGAGGTCAGATGCTGGTGCTATCTGCCTGGCATCCTTGTGAGAAAGGGAGATTAGGATACAGATACGGCAGCATGGCTGCATGAAGACACATAGACATGCCTGAGCCAAGCAGAGGCCAAGGGAGAAACCAACCCCAACAACACCTTGGTCTCAGACTTGTCAACTCTGAAACAGCAGCCTTGGGAGTTTAAGCATCCTGGCCTGTAGGACTCAAGACCAAAGCTAAGTGAGCAAAGATGGTGGCTTTGCCACATTCCCTTTGCGAGCATCCCCCTGCAAGGAAGGGAAGGACTCTGGCTCCAGGAGCTTTTGGGAAGAGAAACTTAGCACATGGCAGAATTTGCTGCCACATCCAGTAGGAAAGCCTGAGGGTCAGGAAGCTGAGTTTCCTACTCTGTGGACGCCCCAGGGTCCAAAATGAACCTGTTGGCAGGAGGAAGCTGATTCATCGTCATCTGTGTAACCTGCTTGAGCCAGTTGTTCTTAGAAGGGGTTGCTGCGCCAAGCTGGCTGACCTCAGTCTTCAGATGACAACATAACAGAGCTCCTAACATCAAGCCCCACTTTCTCAAGACAACATAATTTACCAGCAGTCCCAGACCACAGGACCCAGCTGGGAACTCACCCATGATCTTGGCAGCTGTGGATGCTCCAATGATGATGGACAAGTTGGGTGCAATGAAGGACATTCGGGACTCCACATATTCATAGATGCGGTGCTTGGAGGCATTCAGCTCCAGGGCCATGTCACAGGCCTCCTCTAGACGTTCTAGCTCCTCATCAGACAGCTGCTGCCTGAATTGGGGAGCAGGTAAAGGTTGGGGACAGCCCCCAGTTCTGCTGGGTCCATGTCTAACTGGTGATAAGCCCACCCACCCTCTCGGCTTTGTAAGCACGTGTGTCTTGTGTAGCTCTGAGGCTATTACAAGTTCTGTCAGTCTAGGGGCCATAGCTCTCAGCCAACACCACCCTGACAGTGAACCCCATCCTGCCCTTTCTGGCCTCTACTGCTAGTTGGCTTATGGTAGGCTTACAGCACCTTACCATGTGGTAGACATACGTACCCCTGTGTAGTGGAGGCAGTGACACTGACAACCATGATGGTAGCATTGGTCAGGATCTGCTGGAGATTCTCATTGTTCTTGCATTTGTCCAGGCTGTTGCCCAGCTCCTGGGGTGGGAAGGGGAAAAAGAAAGAAAGAAAGCGTAGTAACACCCAGAAGATACTAGAAGCTCATTTGCGTCAACACTAGCACAGGTCTCCCCTTGAGGAACCTGAGAAAGCGAAGGTCCATATACTGGAGACCTCTTTTGCCTTTAAGTCTTACAACTTTGCTGCTTAAAGCATCAGTGCTGCCTGCTCTGCTGACCCAGAAGTAAACCTGAGCAAGTGGCCTCCAAGGAAGACATGCTACACTAAAGAAGCCTGCAGGAGCTCACGACCAGAGAAAGACCATCCTCATCTCTTGGACAGAGGCAGGACCCCTGGTCTTTCACCTGCACCTGCTCCCAGCATGTCTCCCAGAGGAGCCAATACCTTCCGTGTCTGATGTGCTCTGACCTTTCTGACCTGTCCAAGCTCCCCTCCCTGCCTCTTCTCACTTCCTTCTTGTTTGTTCCCACTTAGGATCTTAGCTCTTATCTAGCTGTGGCCTCTGCCTATGTCAGCCTTCAGATACCAGTTCAAAGGACACCTGCTCCAATGGCAGCCAGAGGCAAGGGCCAGGTCAATGGGGCTCCTCCCACAAGACCAAGGGGAGGAGAGAAGCGAGAGATGTGTGTGAGGCATTCTTACTAGTATCTGTCCCTCCCCAACTGAGTCCTATTCATGCCTTTCCATCATTTCTATACCCCGAGGCTTCATGGTCATCTAGTGGACCCAGTTCTTCCAGAGCCAGACTCCTCTCCACTCACCTTGACTGTGCGGATGTAATCCAGAGCGTTGGGGACCAAGGATTCTAGCTCAGGGAATCTCTTCGAGTATTTATCCCGGATGAACTTATGGATAATGTCTAAAGTGGACAGGGAGGGCAGGTGTCCACTGAGGGGGAGGCAGACTCTGCTGCTATCCCCAACACCCACCTTCACCTCTCAACCCCAAATCATGGCCTGGTGCATGGATGTCAGCATGAAGTCTACATTTCCTAGCTGTCCCCAGTGTATGTGTAGGTGGGAGTTTGTTCTAATGTCTACAAGATGTGAACTGAACTGGCATTTTCAACCTCCAGATCATGGCATTAGGGAACCAACCATGCCCTATCTTCCCTCCCCATTCGTTGGTAGGAACATGGAAGTGAGGCAATCACCTGAAAGAATAAAACAGATGGCAGAGTTTGGCTGCTGAAGGGGGGGGTCAAAGGGTGACTCTAGACCTACGGTGTTTACTCAGACTTTTAGGAAGGAGAATACATTGTCTCTTTATGTAAATAAGTCTGTTACAGAAGGTGAACCTAGTCAGGGCAGTAGTCCAAGAAAAGTAACCAGAAGAGGTCCAGGTTCATGCCTGTTCTTCCCTTTGCGTCACAGAGAAAGAGTGAAGGGCACAAAGCAGAGCTGTCCCATGGCCCTTCCCATCACTCACTCAGCTCGTTTTCTATCTCCACAGTCAGGTTGTTGGCATCCACAATGACTCGGTACTCAGGGGCTGCCTCCACTGGTCCCATCACTATGAAGATGAAGGAATGTAGGTGAGGGAGGGGCACGCGCCCCTCTTAAGTCACAAAGCTAGGGAAGATTTGGCACTGAAGCTGGATGTGATCAGGAAGAAGGGGCTGAAGGATGCACTAGGGGCTTGGAAACTTCCCTAGGATCCTTATTCCTGCCTCTCATCTCTCTAGGCTACTCTAGTCTTGACCTCATCTTGCTACAAAACTAACCCCCTCCCCCCTGTGGCTCTCCAAAGCTCCGAGGCTAATGAGCAAGAGTCTCAGACTGGCACTCAAAAGATGGAGGTCTCACAAGGAAAAATATTAGGTCCACTTTACCCACACCTGCAACCTAGGTTCACACAGCACAGGAGTCACTCCAGAAGGATCCACTGCCCCATCGGCTACATGTATATATGTTTTTTTTTGTTTTTTTTGAGACAGGGTTTCTCTGTACAGCAGCCCTAACTATCCTGGAATTAGCTCTTGTAGACCAGGCTGGCCTTGAACTCACAGAGATCCGCCTGCTTCTGCCTCCCAAGTGCTGGGATTAATGGCATGAACCACCACTAACCAGTGTATACACATATTTTTGAGACAGAGTTTTTGAGACAGGCTGACCCTGACTTGATTATGTAGCCCAGGCTGGACCTGAACTCTCATGTACCTCCTGTCTCAGTCTTTCAAGGAATGAGATATAAGCACACATGAACATAACTGGGTACAATACAATACGTTTTCCGAGGGTTGGTGACTGGGTGAAATGAAGAGTGCTATGGAGAAAGTCGAGGGGGCAGAAACATCAAAACTTCAGGGAGCAAAAGAGTCACAGGGTCAGAAGAATGAACAGAGGAAATTGAGGGCGAAGAGTCACCTTCTGATGCTTTGGCTTGTTTGCTGATATACTCCTCAATCTTCATCATGATCTCAGCAAACTGATGGGGAAGGAGAGCACGGTCAGAAACCAGGATGCTGTTCTATCCCTCCTCCTCCTCCCAGGAATATTCACGTATAGGGTACCACTCACCATCTTGCTATCCCATAGCTTGGCAATGCTCTTGACTGAATCCCCAGAAAGATCCAGCTGTGTCTCCTCCTGTACATCCTCGATTGCTGGCTCCTCTTCTTCTTCTCCATAGCTTCCTCCCTCCTCCTCTTCTGCTGCCTCCTCAAGGTCAGCCAAGAGTTCATCTGCCAGAGACATCCCAGGGCCTACAGGAAAGTGAGAATGGGGTTCCCTAATACAGCACCTCGAATCTGTCCCTTCAGATTACCATAAGGAGGACCTCCTTCCCAAACCCCTGAAGTTTCTTCTTCATCAATTCCAACAGCACGCAGGCTCCACCGCCTGCTTTGTTCATGGAGGATGTCTCCAGTTCCTAACCACACATCCTACAGCACACCCCTCCAGGTACCACCTGACCTGGCAACTTTTCTCCACACCTCTGGGCCTTCGAACAATCATTCCCTTTGCCTAACCTGGCCCTTTCCCTCACCCTGCCTTCAGCTCTCACATTCCACCTGCATGGTCCACACGCTCCATTCCAGTCTAAACTACGGTACGATTTGGCTTACGCAGTCCTGTATGTTGGTTCTAAGGCGCTTCACACGTTTATGATTACTTACGCTATGATTTAAGTCGGCCTCTACATTTTCTCCTCTAGACCCAGTAGCTGGACTTCCCGCCCTCAGTTCTCTAGCACACTCACCACCAATTCGATCCTCTCACGACCGTTTCTAAGAAATCTGCTTTCCCCAGAGCTGTCGGCGCTTTTTGATGTCGTCTTCTCGGCGCCGGTAATCTGTGTTCTGATTGGTCACTTCCCGAGACATTTCCGGTGGCATTTGGACAACAACTTTATTAGCAGTTGTCTAGCTGGACGGCAACCGGGAGAACCGGGAAGTGAGGCTCGACAAGTTTATGCAACGTTGTAGGTTGAACCCGTTAAGTAGAGAATCGTTCTGGCTCTATGACACCGCGACGAGACAGGAATAAAGACGGTGACGACGTAGACGATCGGTGGAGGCGCTAGAGGATAAACCAAGGGCTTCTAGCCGCAATTCAGAGTCGGGTGCAAACTAAGGTGGGGGTAGGAAACTTTAATTCCCAGAAGTCACTAAGCCTTCCTGTGTCGCAAGGCCTGATGGGACAAGTAGTTTTGTGCACGGCTCCTCCTATCTGAGGTTTGAGGTGTCTCCTGACCCGAGAAATGGAGCTGGAACAGAGAGAGGGGTAAGTAGCTGACCTTTGTGTAAAAGAGAAATCCGCAAACACGGCTGCGTGATGTGAAGCGGTCGATCAAAGTGATCTCAAAGAGGGTGGGGGATTGTAGTTTGTGCAGTTGCTTTCTTTTAGAATCTTTTTTTGAGGTGCTGGGGGCTGTACTGGAGCATCCTAGGGTAGAAGATTAGGAGTTTGTGTGCTGTCATGGATCTGAGAGCAAGGCTAGAGCATGGGCCCCAGGGTCTGACAGAGGAGGGTATAGGGTCTGATTCCTAGGTGTTAGGGAGGAGGGTTGTTGGGGCCTGGATCCCTGGATGTGAGGGAGGAAGGGTAGAGTCTGGACTCCTGCGTGTGAGGAAGGAGGCTAGGGTCTGATTCCTGGGTGTTTGGGAGGGGGACTGGGGCCTGGACCCCTGGGTGTGAGGGAGGAAGACTGGAACCTGGACCCGAGCGTCTGAGGAGGGACTGGAGAGCTCGAATGCACGGTTCCTGAAAACTATCGGCCCTACAGGACCATGGCAGCCGTGGGCTTTGAAGAGTTCTCAGCGCCACCAGGCTCAGAGCTGGCTCTACCTCCCTTGTTTGGTGGCCACATCCTGGAGAGTGAGCTAGAGACAGAAGTGGAGTTTGTGTCCGGTGGTCTCGGTGGTTCAGGACTCCGGGAGCGGGATGAAGAGGAAGAGGCAGCCCGGGGTCGCAGGCGTCGCCAACGGGAACTAAATAGAAGAAAGTACCAGGCTCTAGGTCGGCGCTGCCGGGAGATCGAGCAGGTAGGTGAGTGTGGATTCCCATTTGGGGGTCCTCTGTCCTAAACTGTCGCCTCCTCCTCTTCCCAGTTTCTTTCTCTTTCCGTGTAATCTTGTACTGAAACAAACGAACAGATCCATGCGGGTCGAACTCTGTGGCAGGCACCCTGAATGCTCTCTTCCAGAACATATGTATTCATTACTTTTCCTGTTGTCGTGACAAAGTACCTGACAAAAGCATCTTGAGGAAGGGCTTTCTCTGGCTTACAGTTTGAGGATACATCGTGGCAGGGAAGGCATGGTAGCAAGAGGATGGAACAGCTGGTCATGTTGTGTTCATAGTCTGGAAGGAGAGACAGACAGACAGAGACAGAGAGAGACAGAGAACGAGATGAATACTGGTACTCAGCTTGACTTTTCCTTTTTATTAAGTTCCATATTCCAGCCCATGGAATGGTGCGGCCCACATTTAGAGTGGATCGTCCTACCTCAATTAAACATAAGCATAGAGTCTTGTCTCTTAGGTGTTTAAATCTTGTGAAGCTGAAAAACTAAATAGCCATCACAGCATTGGACACCTGATTTGCCTTCTGGTGCGTCACAGGTGACTCTCACATAGTTCATTCACCTCAGCAAGGTAGATGGATCCCCTGCCTCTCACCGGAGGCACCTCCAGGCTCACCTACTCTGCCTCTTTTGTTGTTGTTGGTTTTTGTTTTGTTTGAGACAGGGTTTCTCTGTGTAGCTTTGGAGTCTGTCCTGGAACTAGCTCTGTAGACCAGGCTGGCCTCAAACTCATAGAGATCTGCCTGCCCATGTCCCCTGAGTGCTGGGATTAAAGGCATGTGCTACCAGCGGCCAACCTGCTCTGCTTCTTAAACCTTCCTTGGGTCCTTCTTCCCCAATCCCTGAAACCTGTATGTCAGATGAACTCATCATGTGAACCATTCAATTCATCTCCTTGTTAAGAAGTGGGGAGGAGCAGTGGGCAGAGTGAAGGTCTTAGTTAGCCAGGAACACCAGGCAAGAAATTTGGAATTTTCTCTTTGTATGAATGGGAGCTAGCGTGGAGTGGGGGGGGAGACAGTGGAGACCCACAGGGGATGGGCCAGGTCTGATTGCTTATCAGGCTCTACTGATGATTGTATCAAGTGTGCTCTGGCTGACTGCTGTGCTCAAGTTTCACAAACTGGTAGTGGAACAAAATATTCAGTCCCTGACAGTTTTAGAGACGTGGTCAAGGTGTTAGCAGGGCTTCTGAGGGCTGTCTCTGGGGAACTTATGTTGTGAGTAGGGAGACAGACAGTAAGCAAAACAAGTAAAGAAGATGTGAGTGTAAGAAAAAGTAAAGAGGGTACTGCAGAGATGGCTCAACAGTTAAGAGCACTGGCTGTTCTTCCTGAAGATTCAGGTTCAATTCCCAGCACACACATGGCAGCTCACAACTGTTTGTAACTCCAGTTCCTGGGGATCTGACACCTTCACACCAATGCATATAAAATAAAATTTAAATAAAAATTATTTAAAAGAAAGAAAAAGTAAAGGAGTCAAGCAGTGGTGGCCCACGACTTTCATCCCAGCACTTGGGAGGCAGAGGCAGGTGGATGTCTGTGAGTTCAAGACCAGCCTGGTTTATAAAGCGAACTTCCAAGACAGCCAGAGCTACACAGAGAAGCACTGTCTTGAAAACCCAATAAATAAATAAATAAATAAATAAATAAATAAATAAATAAATAAATGGAAGCAGGGTTCTGTGAGTTCCAGGCAAACATGACTACATAGTAAGATGCTGGTGATTGATTGATAGATAGATAGATAGATAGAGAATGTTTGGCCAGGGTTCTGGTGTGATAACTGGGGAAGTGGTGTCACAATTTGGTGGGAGGCCTAAGGTGACTCCCTGAGTAGGTGACATTTTAACTGAAAATTGACTGTAGGGAAAATATGAACCAAAATAGAAGGGAGACAATGTGGAAAGAAGACCCCCTAGACCTGGAGTGTGCTCTGGGAGTAGGGGGGATGCCAGCCTGTTGCTATGTTTCATTTGTATTTTCATAAATAAAGCTTGTCTGAAGATCAGAGAGTAAAACCGTTGCACTGATCGGCCTTACAGACAAGGCAGTGGTGACACACTCCTTTAATCTCAGTAGCCATACTAGTTTGCCATAGAAACTGGGCAGTAGTGGTGCACGCCTTTGATCCCAGACCTAGAGAGGAATATAAGACTGGAGGAGAGAACTCTCTCACACAGTCTCATTCTGAGGTTCCTGGAGTCAGGATCACCATTTCAGACTGAGGTAGAGGGAAGAGCCAGTGGCTGGTTGGCTTGGTTTTCTGGTCAGGTTGAACCCCAATTTCTGTCTCTGGGTTTGTATTAATTCATGCTACACCAGCCCTTGGCACTGGGTGAAAATGAGGGGGGAGGAGAAAGGAGTAAATTAAGAAGGGCCTCAGAATGTCTCCATTGAGCCAGGTACATGGAAGGCATGACATTAGAAACACTGAATGAGTGAACGGGGAGTAGATGAAGTCCAGCTGACCTGGGTGTCCGACTTAGTTACTTTTTTTTTTTCTGTTGTTGTGATAAAATGTCATGGCCAAGGCTTAGGGAAGAGTTTGTTTTGGCTTAGGGTTCCAGAGGGTTCAGGTAAAAATGGTAGAGCTAAGGCATCAGGAAACTGAGGGCTCACATCTTGAACAGCAAGCATGAAGCAGAGAAACAGCGCTGGGAGTGCTGTGAGGCTTTTGAAACATCAGAGCCTGCTGCCAGTGATGTACTTCCTCCAGTATGGCCACACCTCCTAGACCTCCCCAAATAGTGTCAACAACCGGGAACCAGGTACTCAAATGCCAGCACCTTTGAGGACATTTCTCGTTCAAACCATTGCATTTCTTCTGCCTTCCTTCAGGTGAATGAGCGAGTCCTGAACAGGCTCCATCAGGTGCAAAGGATAACTCGGAGACTCCAGCAGGAGCGCAGGTATCATTCTGCATGCTCTGGGCTCAGCACCTCCGTTCCCACATGTTCCCACCACCTTTCACCCTGTGTGCCATCTCTCGTCTTCCTGGCCTTCACAAGGTACAGGGACAAAGCTGAAGCTAAGAGCTCAGAATCCGATAAATGGAGAAATGGAATTGGGTCTTGGAGAGAAGAGCTGGTCCTAGGACTGGGGTAAGGGGTAGGACAGAGTGTCTGCTCCATGTAAATGGACAGGACAGCAGGAAGGAAACAGCACAGAGCTTACTTGCTGCTTCTCTGAACTCCGACTCCCATGGTAGCAGCAGCATCAGAGGCTGCAGCGAGGCTTGAGCTGGAGTTCACTGTGGCAAACTCAGGTCAGAGTCTGCTGGGCACTGGTATCACACCATGAACAGGCAGGGTGGGAGCCCTGCAGCCAGTTGCCTACTTGCTGTGTTTCACTGACACCGCAACAAGCTTATGATTCAGAGCTCTGTGAGGCCAAGTCCTCCCAGCTCTTCTCATCTCCATAGCTTGGCACATTTGACCCTGTGGGCCCTCCTTTAGCACACTTTCCTGGTGTCGTGGTCCTCCTAGACTGTTCCTTCTCAGCCATCTCTGCTGATATGTCTTCACACTCCCACATCCTCACCCAGTGCTCAGCTCCCAGGATTCATTGTCAGATGACTTTTTTTGCTCATATTTGAGAAGTTAAGATTTAAAATTCCAGACTGGAGAGGTGGATTGGTGGTTAAGAGTACTTACTGTTCTTGCAGAGGACCCAGGTTCAATTTCTACCACCCACATGGCAGTTCACAACTGTACCTCCAGTCTAGGAGATCCTACTCCCCTCTTCTGGCCTCTTCTGGGCATCAAGCATGTACAAGATATATATATACAGTAAGATACTACACACACACACACACACACACACACACACATAAAAAAAATCAAACTTAAAGGAACAAAAGAGGGCTGAGGAAATGGTTTAGAAGTGATAACGTGTTTGCCTAGACTCCTCCAGTGAAGGGCTGGGGTTTGGCTCATTAGTAGAGCACCTGTCTACAACCCCAGGCAGGGCTGGGCGTGTGGGCCAGCAGCAGAGCACTTGCCTAGCATGTGCAAGACCCTGAGGTCAATCTCTTGGTCTTTTTTATTATTATTTTAAATATTTATTTATTTTACATCCTCACCACAGTTTCCCCTTCTTTCTTCCCTCCCTGTACCTGCCCCCTACCTCTCCTTAACCCTGCCATCCAGTCTTCCTCTATTTCTGGTCAAGAAAGGGCAGACCTCCTATGTCCACAAAGCATGGTGTATTGGATTGCAGTAAGAGTAAGCACCTCCCCTTGTATTAAGGCTGGACAAGGCAACCCTGTATGAGGAATAATATATCAGAAGCTAGCAAAAGATTTAGAGACAGCCAAAGCGTTAGGGACAGCCCCTGCTTCCACTGTTAGGAGTCCCACAAGAAGACCAAGCTACACAACTGTCCCATATATGTAGAGGGCCTAGATCAGTCCCATGCAGGCTCCCTATGAGCTCAGTTGTTTCTGTGGGTTTTCCTGTGATGTCCTTGACCACTCTGGCTCCTATAATCCTTCCACCCTTTCTTCAGCGGGGTTTCCCAAGCTCAGCCTATTGTTTGGCTGAGGGTCTTTGTCTCTGTTTTCATCAGTTGCTGGATGAAGCCTCTCTGATGGCAACTGGGCTAGGCACCAAGCCATGAGTATGGCAGAATATCGTTAGTCATCATTACATTGACATTTTTTCCCTTCCAATCATGTTTGTTTCTATTCTAGGTCTCCGGGTCATTCAGCCTCTGGATCCGGGCACTCCAGGCAGTGTCAGGGATGGGCCTGCTCTTCCTGGAATTGGTCTCAGGGTGGACTAGTCATTGGTTGGCCACTCCCTCTACACCACTGCTACCCCAGTACATCCCATAGGCAGGACAAACTGTAGATCAAGGGCTATGTAACTGGGTTGGTGTCCCAATCGTGCCTGTTCACAGGAGATGGCCAGTTACCATTGCTTGGAGTCTTAGCTGGGGTCATCCTTGTAGATTCCTGGGAGCTACTTTTATGCCAGGTTTCTACCTGATCCCAGAATGCCCCTCCTTTCCACTCTTCTCTTTCAGTACTTCCCCCGTCCATCCCCCCAACCTTATCCCTCATGTTTCCATCCCCACCCTTCCTCAATCCATCCACAAAATATCTTCTATTTCCCACTCCCACAGAGATCCATGCATCCCCCTTGAGCCCTCCTTGCTAACTAGCTTCTCTGGGTCTGTGGTTTGTAGCATGGTTATCTTTACTTTACGGCTAATATCCACTTATGAGTGACTACATACCATGTTTGTCTTTCTGGATCTGTGTTACCTCACTCAGAATGATTTTGTTTCTAGTTCCGTCTATTTGCCTCCAATTTTCTGATGTTATTGTTCTTACAGCTGAGTAATACTCCATTGTGTAATGTGTAAATGTACTACATTTTCTTTATCGGTTCTTCAGTTGAGGGGCATCTAGGCCATTTCCAGGTTCTGGCTATTACGAATAATAATGCCATGAACATAGCTGAGCAAGTGTCCTTGTATGCTTGGGCATCCTTTAGTATGTGCCCAAGAGTGATATAGCCAGGTCTTAAGGTAAATTGATTCCCAATTTCCTGAGAAACTGCCATATTGATTTCCAAAGTAGCCGAGCACATTTGTACTCCCACTAGCAATGGAGGCATGTTCCCCTTGCGTCGCATCCTCTCCAACAGAGAGGATGTATTTTTGATCTTACCCATTCTGATAGGTGTAAGATAGAATCTCAGAGTCATTTTAATTTGCATTTCCCTGATAGCTCCGAATGTTGAACATTTCTTTAAGCGTTTCTTAGCCATTTGAGATTCCTCTGTTGAGAATTCTGTTTAGATCTGTATCTCATTTTTTAATTGGATTGTTTTTTTGATGTCTAGTTTCTTGAATTCTTTATATATTTTAGAGATTAGCCCTCTGTCCAATGTGGGGTTGGTAAAGATCTTTTCACATTCTGTAGGCTGCCTTTTTTGTCCTATTGATGGTGTCCTTTGCCTTATAGAAGCTTTTCATTTTCATAAGGTCTCATTTCTTAATTGTCGATTTTAGTGACTGTGCTAATGGTGTTATATTTAGGAAGTGGTCTGCCAATGTGATCAAGCCTGTTTACCACTTTCTTTTCTATCAGGTTCAGTGTAACTGGATTTATGTTGCCATCTTTGATCCACTTGGACTTGAGTTTTATGCAGGATGATAGATATGGATCTATTTGCATTCTTCTACATGCTACCATCCAGTTATGCAAGCACCATTTGTGGAAGGTGCTTTTTTTTCTCCATTGTATAATTTTGGCTTCTTTGTCAAAATTCAGGTGTTCATAGTTGTGTGGATTTATGTCTGAGTCTTTGAGTCCATTGATGAATGTGTCTGTTTTTATGCCAAAACTGTGCACTGTTTATTGCTGTAACTCTGTATTAGATCTTGATCAGGGATGATGATACTTTGGAAGTTCTTTTATTGTCCGTGATTGTTTTAGCTATCCTAGGTTTTGTTTTGTTTTGTTTTTCCATATGAAGTTGAGTATTGTTCTTTCATGGTCTGTAAAGAATTGTACTGGAATTTTGGTGGGGATTATGTTGAATCTGTAGATAGCATTTGGTAAGATGGCCATGTTTATTATGTTAATCCTACCTATCCATGAGCATGGGAGATTTTTCCATCTTCTGATATCTTCTCCAATTTCTTCAAAGACTTGAAGTTCTTGTCACACAGGTCTTTTATTTGCTTGAATAGAGTTACCCCAATACATTTTATATTGTTTGTGGCTATTGTGAAGGGTGTTGTTTCCCTGATTTCTTTCTCAGACCTTTTATCATTTGTATATAAGAGGGCTATTGATTTTCTTTGAGTTAATCTTGTATCTTGCTACATTACTGAAGGTGTTTTTCAATTGTAGAAGTTTCCTGGTAGAATTTTTGGGGTCACTTATGAATACTATCATATCATCTACAAATAGCTGTACTTTAACTGCTTTTTTTCCAATTTGTTGAATTTCCAATTCTTCTTGTCCAATTCTATTCTTGTCTTATTGCTCTAGCTAGAACTTCAAGTAGTATATTGAATAGATATGGAGAGAGTGGACAGCCCTGTCTTATTCCTGATTTTAGTGGAATTGCTTTGAGTTTCTTTCCATTTAATTCTATATTGGCTGTCAGCTTGTTGTAGTTTGCTTTTAATTATATTTAGGTATGCTTCTTGTACCCCTATTCTCTCCAAGACTTTTATCATGAAGGGATGTTTGATTTTGTCACAGGTGTTTTCAGCATATAATGAAATGATCATGTGTTTTGTTTTGTTTTCAGTTTGTTTACATGGTCAATTACATTGCCAGATTTTCATATGTTGAACCATCCCTGAATCTCTGGGATGAAGCCAACTTGATTATGGTTGATGATCTTTTTTATGCATTCTCAGATTTGGTTTTTCAGTATTTTATTGATTTTTTTGCATCAATATTCATGAGAGAAATTGGTCTGTAATTCTCTTTTTTTTGTTAAATCTTTGTATGCTTTGATATCAACTGTGGCCTCATAAAAAGATTTTGACAATATTCCTTCTGTTTTTATTTTGTGAAATACTTTGAAGAGTAGTGGTATTAGCTATTTTTTGAAAGTCTGATAGTATGGGTTGGAGAGATGGCTCAGAGGTTAAGAGCACTGGCTGTGCTTCCAGAGGCTCTGAGTTCAATTCCCAGCAACCACATGGTGGCTCACAACCATCTACAATGAGGTCTGGTGTCCCCTTCTGGCGTGCACACACATACAGACAGAACACTGTATTCATGATAAATAAATAAATCTTTAAAAAAAATAAAGTCTGATAGAATTCTGCTCTGAAACTGACTAAATGACTGCTTCTATTTCCTTAGGCTATTCATAGGTCTATTTAAATAATTTATCTGGTCTTGATTTAAATTTGGCAAGTGGTAACTTATAGAAAATTTGTCCACTTCTTTTAGATTTTTTTCAATTTTGTGAAATTCATGTTTTTGTAGTATGACCTAATGATTCTCTGGATTTCCACGGTGTCCGTTGTTATGTCCCCTTTTGTTTTTGATTTTGTTAATTTGGATGTTCTCTCTCAGCCTTTTAGTTAGTTTGGATAAGTGTTTGTCTATGTAGTTGATTCTTTCAAAGAGCCAATTCTTGGTTTCATTGATTCTTTGTATTTCTCTTTATTTCTATTTTACTGATTTTATGCATATGAGTGTTCTATCTGCATGTGCAACCTTATTCCAGAAGAGGGCATTAGATCCCACTATAGATGGTTTGAGCCACCATATGGGTGCTGGGAATTAACTCAGGACCTCTGGAAGAGGAGCCAGTGCTCTTAACCACTGAGCCATCTCTCCAGCTACTCATCCAGTACTCTTAATGGTGAAGCTGTCTCTCTAGCCCTTGGGTCCAATCTCTAGTACTGTAAAAGAGAAAAGTGTGAAAATGAAGAGGTGGCCCTATGTGTTAGTATAATACTTGCTGCTCTTCCAGAGGCCCTGAGTTTAGTTTCCAGCCCCCATATCAGGTAGCCCACAACCTCCTCTAACTCCCACTCCAGAGGATTTTCCATCTTCTTCTAGCCTTCACAGACATAGGTGCATATGACATACACACGTAGACACACATACATGTACGTAGAGGTAAAAATAAATGTTTTTTAAAATTCAGTTTCTTGAGTTGTCCTGACTACATTGCATGTGCTCAGCAGTCACAGGGTGGTGACTATTTTAAAATAATTGCTATTAAGCAGTTATTTTACTAACTGAATTAAGTCAATCACCTTCACAGTGTTCCATAGGTGTCATGTCTGCTCTGGTTGACAGCATAGGTTCCATACCTTTCTGTCCTTATACAAAATCCTATGGCATAGGGAGGAGGGGGTTGAGTATGGATGTGCATACCACAGTGTAAAGGTCAGAAGATGACTTTTGAGAGTCTGTTCTCTCCTTCCACTGTGAGTTACAAAGATTGAACTTAGATTGTCAGGCCTACAAGACAACCACTTTTACCCTCTGCCACCTTTCTTTTCTCCCTTTATCCCTCCCTCCTCCCTCCCTTCCCTCCTCTCTCTGTTTTGCTTCTTGTATCAAGTTGTCCCTGAACTTGAGATCCTTCTTTCTCCTCCAAAATACTGGAACTATAGGCATGTGCCACTGTGTCCGTTTATGTGGTACTGGGGATTGAACCAAGGTTTGCTGCATGGTAGGCAAATCCTTCACTGAGACACATCCTTAGTTTTGCCTTGATGTTCAGTCTTTAATTTTTTATTTATGTGTCTGTGTCCACATATGTAAGAGGGTACAGATGCAAGAGAAGAGGATATCAGATCCCCTGGAGCTGGAGTTATAGGTGGTTGTGAACTACCCAGTGAGGGTGCCGGGAAGTGAGCTCAAGTCCTTGGGAAGAGCAGCATGCTCCCACCCTCCAGCCCTTGTTTGTTTTATTTCTAGACAGGTTTTCTTGTTTTGTTTTGTTTTTCTGTGTAGTCCTGGTTGTCCTGAACTCTATGTAGACCAGTGTGGCCTCAAACTTGGAGGTCCACCTGCCTCTGCCTTCCCTGCCTCCCAAGTGCTGGGATTAAAGGTGTGCGCCACCACACCCAGGTGTTTCTGTTCAGTACAGAAAATCTATCAGTTTATTTTTAAAAATCTTTGGGTCTCTGTGTGTGATATAGGCACATACGTTGGTGGGTTCCTGTGAAGACTAGCAGAGAGCCGTGGAGCTGGAGTTAGAGGAATTCGTGAACTATCTGGCGGCAGTACTGGGATCCTCGTGATGGGGATCCAATTGGAATTCAATTGAACGCTCACCAGATGCTGACAATCACACTGTACACTTGAGAGAACAGGTCTTTGGAATATGCCATTATAGCATCTAGCCCACGCAGCAAAGGTTGTCACCTATCATTCACAGACTTTAGTCAGGCAGGTTCCAAGGCTATGCTCTCAGGCTACAGAGCTCCAAACCTTCCTAGTTTGGGACAACTTTAGATTGAAGTAAAGGGAGATCTGGACTTTATTATCTGTTACTCCCCTCCCCGTCCCAGAAGATAAGATGCCCCAATGCCTGCATCTCTCTATCCACACAGGTTCCTCATGAGGGTGCTCGACTCCTACGGGGATGACTACCGGGCTAGCCAGTTCACCATTGTGTTGGAGGTGAGCTCTGGTCTCCAGGAAGGTTGGGTGGGGTAACGGGGAGTCCAATTAAGTGTTTAACTGCCTCCAATTTTCATCTTACCAGGATGATGGCAGCCAAGGCACAGATGTCCCCACTCCAGGCAATGCTGAGAACGAGCCTCCAGAGAAAGAGGGACTTTCCCCACCCCAACGGACACCTGCACACCTAGACCCCAGCAGCCCAGCCCCTGGTGAAGGGCCCAGTGGGCGAAAGAGGCGGCGGGCACCACGGGTGGGGGCTTCGTTGACCCCAGAACTGGCCCCAGTGCAGGTGGGAGCCGAGGGCTGGGGCCAAGGCGTGGTGAGAATCCTGGGCTGGGTTTTGAGGGGTCCGGGGCTGGGGGAGGGCTGGGCAGAGTGGCAGCAGGATGGAGGACAGGGAGGATAGGAAAAAGGAGTTAGAAAATTTAGAGCTTGAAGAAGAAAATGACCCAATGTGAGCACAGTGGGAGAAGAGGAAGTCAGTTGAGGGATGCTTGTCAGGGTTGCTTGAAAGTTTAAGGCCCGGGAAACTGGTGCCCACGGGCTGATTGGGTATGTTGGGGGTGGGCTATGTCTCCTAGATCTCTATATCCACTCACATCTTGTTACTTATCTCTCCAGATTAAAGTTGAGGAAGACTTTGGCTTTGAAGCAGATGAGGCCTTGGATTCAAGTTGGGTTTCTCGAGGGCCGGACAAACTGCTACCCTACCCGACCCTAGCCAGCCCACCCTTTGACTAACCCTCTCTCCCCAATAAACAGACTCCCCATTTACACCTGTTCTAAGTCACTGTCTGCTTCTCCCATCCCTGAAACACTCCAGTGTGCCGTTAGTTTGAGGCCACCCTGGCTGCACACTTAAGTTCAGCCTAGGCTACATAGATAATGAGACTTCCTTCTCAAAACAACAACAAAAGAAACATACCAAAGAAAAGACTGTAGGGTTGGTTTTCCTATTTTTATTGGGGGGCAACAGGGAAAGGGCCTCTTTCATCAACAGGAGTATTCACAGGTTCTTCAGCCATTCCAGGCTTGGGCCCTGAGGGTCCTGGGGGTGGCTGGGCACATCGGGCATGTTTCCATTATCTCGTACAGGGACTGGAAAACAAAAGGATGAGCCATTTGAGAACAGCAGATCTTTAGGGTCCTGTAGAGAACAGCTAGTCTGTTTCTATATTCAGAGACAGTATGGGGCTCCAGGTGAGAAAGAGGGCCAGAGATTCAGCAGAGTGAGGCAAAGACGGGCAAATGAGGGAGATTATCTCTAACAGGGAGGGAGGAGCCCAGAGAGGAACAGAAATCTGGAGAGAGAAACTCAAATCATGTTAAGTTACAAAGAACATCCAAATGCAGCAGTGACTCCTACACAGCTATGTCTGCCCCTCCCCCCAGCACAGGTCTCGGCTCACCTGGGTAGTTGTAGGGTGTTGCCTGGTTGATCATGGAAGCATACTTGGTGTAGGGGCTGATTATGGGCATAATTATAGCTGAGGAGAAAAGGCATAAATGTGAGACCAGGGATGTAGGGAAATGGTAGAAACAGCCCTGGCAAAGGGGAGCAGGAAGGGCCAGCACAACCAGGAGGGCCCTTTGGTGGATCCCTCAGCACTCCACCATCCCACTTGTCGGGTTAGTCTAAATCCTGAGAGTGGGGAGAACCGAAGAGGTTAGAGCCTAACACCCGGGAATGCACAAGGCCCACAGGCTGGTCATGGGTTGATAGCTTTTGGATTAGCCCATGTGGGCTACAGAAGAGTCTTCAGGAGTGGAGGGGGTGTGTAACAAGAACATTACTAGGCCAGCGTTGCTAATACAAGGTAACAGCCACATGCAGCTTCACATCTTCAACTACACCTGTTAAAAAGGGGTTGGAGATGGCTCAGCAAATAAGAATACTTGTTCTTGCGGAGTTTGGCTCCCCGTATCTAGGAGGGTGACTAGCTCACAACTTTCGGCAACTATAACTCCAGCAATAGTGTATCCATCAAACTCATGTGGCATACAGAAACACACAAACATAAATCTGTTTTTAAAAGGTGATGGGGCTGGAGAGATGGTTCATTAGTTAAGAGCATTTGCTGATCTTCCAGAGGACTTGAGTTCAATTCTCATCAGCCATGTCCATTAGCTCATAACTGCCTATAACTCCCGCTCCAAGGATACTATGCCCTCTTCTCACCCCCACGGGCACACACACACTTTCAAACAGATTTGCAGCAGTGGTGGCTCATGCTTGTACTATCAACACTTGAGAAGCCAAGGCAGACTGCTGTGAGTTTTAGGCCAGCTTGGGCTAAACAGTATATTCCCCTATTAAAAAAAAAAAACTGAAAAGGAGCAAATAAAATCAGTTCTAGTAAGTATTTATCTTTGGAGTTGTGAGAGGCCAAGACTGACAACCTAGCCAAGGTTGTGGCGCACACCTTTAATTGCAACACTCAGGAGTCAGAGGCAGGCAGATCTCTGTGAGTTTGAGGCTAGCCTGGTCTACAAGAGCTAGTTCCAGGATAGGCACCAAAGCTATAGAGAAACCTTGTCTCAAAAAAAAAAAAGACAGACAACCTAAGATAAATCCCTAGGACTCAGTGGAAGGAGAACGGACTCCAGAAATTGTCCTCTGACCTCTACAACTAACTGGTGGCACACACACACACAAATGTAATTTTAAATTTAAAGAACGAATCGAATATGCCTCAAATCATTATCCCAACACATTTTCTACATTGAAACCACATACTTTAGAGCATTCTAGGCCTTTGAAGTCATGGTAGTGGGTTCTAGAACTTCATTTTCACACTCCAGGCCTGTGATATTGATCATAACTGTGGGCCCTGTGATGACTGCCAAACCCCAAATCTTCCAAACCAGAATTTGCTTAACAAGTCACTCTTATCCCCTAGCCCATTTGAACCGTGATCAGCCCTGTTTCACAGTGGGTTCTTCACCAGGGAGGCCTGCTGGGAGATTTGCCTACCACAGACTTCCTTAAGAAATCCTGCACTTCGGAGTCAAAGTACAAGCAAGTGCATGCACCTCTTGCTTAAGTGTGTGTAGGGTAGTGTGGGAAGGGGGCTACAGTAATGTCGGGATAGAACGGGCAAGAAGGGATGCAAGATGAACTGTGTAATGTTGATGACTTCAGGACGGAGGATGCACATTTGCTCCTGGGGCACTCACCGAGGCCCCAGACTGAGAAGGACACCACCAGCACCGGCTCCTTCGCCCAGGCATTCTTGAGGAAAGTGGTGATTCCTGGAGAGATGGGAGAAGAGTCACCCTTGGGGGCTGCTGCGGTGACCTCTAACCCTTTCGTACTAGCCCTGCTTCGCAAAACCGCCCTCGTGACCGATGCGCCCCTCTTCTGGGACGGATTCCCACCGCGCCTCAGAGCTCTACTGAGCCTCTGTCACGGGTCTGCCCAAGGCTCCCTGGAACTCCTTGAGACCCGCGAAACCCCGAGCCCGTACTTACTCGCGGCCATCTTGGTCTTGGAGCCGACAAGGGCGCGGAGCTCTCTGGGAGTTGTGGTCCCTTCCCTTGCGCGAGGCTCCGCCCCTTGGGTTGCGCCTTTTGGCGTAGAAGTAGCGGATTAGGAAGGCGAGGGCCTGGAGCCTTGCGGGAGTTGTAGTTCTGGAGTGAGGCTTAGCCAACTCTAAACTAGAACAGAGAACCATGGTGGCAAAGATTTAAACTACAAGGACTTTGCACACCTGGTGCTCTCAACTTCTTCTTTTAACTTTAAAAAAAAAAGCATCAAAGAAGTAACCTAGGGTTTTCATACAAGAATGTCCGCCTTACATTGAGGTCACATCTATACATTCCCTCATTTTGAAAGTTCTAAATTGATATCAACTAGATTAAGGACTTTCTGTGCTTTATGTTACTAGCGTGCAGCTCACAGCATTCGTTTTTTCGCCCCTCAGTCTCGCTGAAGACTGAAACCAGGGTAGAATCGACAGCCAATCTACCACTGAGCCACGCCTCCAACTGCTTGTGCGCTACATCTAAACCACGCCCCCAGGTTCTAGCAGGCGGATTCTAGGCAAGTCATTTACTGTTGACTGCCGAATTTTGCTCCCTGTCTTTAGTTTTTATTTTGAGACAGGGTTATATTGAATGGCTCAGGTTGGTCCCGCAAGTTTTGAACTTGGGGTCCTCTTGCCTGGGCTTTCCAAAGTAGGTGGGATTACAAGCCCGAGCCTCCAAGACCGTGCACATCACTTTTAAAAAAAATTTATCTGGGTGCCGGGTGGTAGTGGTGCTCCCAACACTCTGGAGGCAGAAGCAGGCGGATCTCTGTGAGTTCGAGGCCAGTTTGGTCTACAAGAGGTAGTTCCAGGACAGCTAGAGTTACACAGAGAAACCCTGTCTTGAAAAACCAAATCAAACCAAAACAAAAAGTTATCTGGCTTGAGTCAGTGAGACCCAAAGTATGTACTTTGGTACTGTGCACCAAAGATCTTTTCCCCTTTCCTCATTTTTGTTTTGTTTATGCTTTTGTCTTCCTCTTCCTTTTCTTTCTCTCTCAGCATTGGGGCTAGAACACACTGGGCAAGCAGTCTCTCACTTAACTACAACATGCCCAGCCCTCCTCCCCTACTTTTAGACTGAATTAATGAACACTAGAGCTTATGACTGTTCCTCTTGCAACTTTTTCCAAGACAGTGGGGCTATGACACAGTTACCCAGGGGCTTCCACCTGACTCCTCTTTCCTAAACAGGGATCTCACGTGGCTTTCTGTTGTGGCTTCATATCCTCAGCAGGCAAAAGGCAGGATTAGTCTTTTCCCCAGCTCTACGGAGAGTGCCCGCCATGATCCTGTCGCTGACACTCCAGCTGTTGACTCTCTGTGAGCTGTCCCTCCCCTGTGTGGGGGGTGGGTGGGTAGGTGGGGGTCCTTGACTGGGCTGAGAGCTGTATCTGATCATCTGGAACTCAACATCCAGGTTTTAAAAAGGAATCAGGACTGGTATCCAGATTCCCAAGTCCTAAATGGGGGAAGACAGACTGCTGGGTCTCGGGTGAGCACAGGTTTCTCCGGATCTCCAGGCAGGAGGAAAATATCTAGGGTTAAAGAATATCCTCAGTTCTCATGGCAGATGGGCAGGACTCCTGCATTACTTAAAAAGAGTAGGGCATTCAGATTTCCAAACCCCAAAGGGGAGAACAAAGGCCCATTTTCTTAGGTCAGATCACTGGCTTTTAAGTACCTGGGGGATGGAAGTCTGGAGTTTTGGTGGATCCCAAAGAAGACAAGGATAGATAGGATTCTTATTTTACGGAGGAAAAAGAAACTGTGTGATCAGATTCTGGGTCTCCCAATGAGGGAAGACTGGTAGTCACAAAGCTTTGTAAAGAACTGGCTCCTCACCTTCTGCAGGGCCTGTGTGTCAGATGGACTTCACACCAACAGGTGAGTGGCAAACTTCAAATGCTCTCCTTTATGCGTCTCACACCATCTCCTGAACTCATTTTATTTTGTTGCCCAGCTTCACCCTAGATTCTCCCCTCCTCCTCTTCTCCCTCTTTCCATCCCTTCATCCTCTACCTCCCTTGTTTCTTTTCTTTCTTTCTTTTCTCCTGTCACTTTACCTCACTTTCTTTCCTTCCTCCTCTTACGTCCATTCCCTCATTCTCCTTTTGCCCCCTCCCTCCTTCTCCCTTCCTCTTTTCCCTCCTTTATTCCTTTCCTCCTTGCCCCCTTCTCTTCCCTCTCTTCCCCCTTCTCTTTCCTTCATCCCTTTAGTGACCATTCTAGGTGAGTATAGAAGACCATGGATGTCGATAGCAAGGAGACCCAAACTAGACCATCTTCGTCATTGCATGGCCTTGAACAAACAAGGGATCTTGAAGACACCATTTCCTTCTCTGGAAAATGGGCTGCAGTAAGGATTTAACATAATTATATATGTAAACTGTAGGGTTTCCTACATAGGATTTCCCGCAATGACAGTTATACCAGCTTTCTCACTGGAAACAGCTTTCCACCAAAGAAGGATTCTCCTACCCTAAGATGCTTCCATCTTGGGTTTTCTGATAGAGAAGGTGTTTCCTTTCTCTCAAATTTTCTCCCTCTATACTCCGATTTTTAAGGGAAATGATTCATATCTGAGCTATCAGTTCATGTAATTTCATGTTATTAGTATGAGTGTTTTGCCTGTATGTGCACCACATGCATGTCTGGGCTGACAGAGTTCAGAAGACAGCTGTAGGACTCTCTGGAGCTGGAGTTACAGGTAGTAGTGAGCCACCACGTGGTGCCGAGAATCAAACCCCAGTCTTTTGCAAAAGCAGGAAGTACTCTTTACTGCTGAGCCATCTCTCTAGCCTCCTGATTTTAAATTCATTTTATTATTATAAAGGATTTAAAAGGATAAAACTAATGAGTACTTATGGTTAGTTACAAAGACTCAGCCATTACCAAATTATACAATAATCTTCCTCTTCCCCTTCCTGTGTTCCTGAAACAAGCTTCAGATCCTATGAAAAGAAAAGCTTTCCATGCATTCATACAAATTACACATTTACACACTTCCTCCTTTCCTTGCCAGATCACAGTTGGTATTTCATGACTCGTTCTGTTCTGAATCTTAAATGTTAAACTTAGCAATCTGTCTTGGAGATATTTCCCAGTTTTTACCATTATTTTCATTTTTAAAATTTTATTTACTAATAAGACCTTGCTTACGGTGAGGCAGTGAAATTATTAGGTTATTGATCATATTATGTTTGTGTTGTTTGGATATGTACTAGGTTGATGGTTTGAACCTATGGTCTTGTACATAGTGGGCTAGTGCTCTCTCACTGGACGATACTCCCAGCCCCTCAGTGAGGCATTCTAGGGAGATAGTCTACCACTGAGCCACACTTCCAGCCCTCATTGAGGGATGACTACACATACGCCACTACACCTGGTATTCTATCCTAGCACCTGTTTAGGAAAAAGATTTATTTTTGTTTTTTAAATTATGTGTGTGTGTGTGTTGTGTCTGTGTGAGAGTATGTGTACATGAGTGCAGGTGCCAGAAGAGGCCAGAAGTGTCAAAATCCCCAGGGAGCTAGAGTTACAAGTAGTTATGAGTTGCCCAGTGTGGGTGCTAGAAACTAACCCAGGTCCTATGCTGAGTCATCTCTTCAGCCCCCTAATACTGTTAAGGATCCACCTATCAAAGATTAAGTTGGGGAACATGCTCAAACCATAGCAGTACTTATTGATGGGTAGCAAACCATAACTGCTTCTAGTGAGGTGTGGTGGTACAGGTCTGTCATCCTAGCACCTGAAAGCTGAGGCAGAAGGATTGCAACTTTGAAGCCAGCCTGCACTACTAGTGAGCTCTAAGGCAAACTGGGCTACATAGTGGGGCTTTGTCTCAAAACAAACAAACAAAAAAAAACAGTAATAATAAGATCAAATAAAGCAAGGTAACCATTTCTGGCATGGCATTTTGAAACTGTGCCTTGAAATAGTGGAGAAGGAGTTGGGGATGTAGCTTGGCCTGTGGATTGCTTCCCAGTATTGCATAGGTGGGGAGGAGAGGTGGTGGTCCTGATGGTGGCACTTGCTTATAATCCTAGAGGATCAGAAGACAGGCCAGGGTCACACAAGACCTTATCATAAGCTGGGCGGTGGTACCGCATGCCTTTAATCTACTTGGGAGGCAGAGGCAGGCAGATCTTTGTGAGTTTGAGGCCAACCTGGTCTACAAGAGCTGGTTTCCAGGACAGGCTCCAAAGCTACAGAGAAACCCTGTCTTAAAAAACAAAGCAAAAAGACCTTATCTCAAAAAAAAAAAAAAAGATTAAGGAGGAGGTTTGAGGTTATATCTTAGTGGTAGAGTGATTACCCACATTGCATAAGGCTTTAGGTTCAATTCTTGGCACAAATAAACAAATAACTACAGGTAAAAGCTGTAGCCAGACATTCCTTTGGACCACTAGCTCATAAATGATGACATGGGACTTATTAATTATGAAAGCTTGGTCATTAGCTTAGACTTGTCCCACTAGCTCTTATAACTTAGATTAACTTATTTTTTTTATTAATCTATAGTGTACCACGTGACTTTTACCTCTCTCCCATTCTGTGTGTCTGACTCTTCCAAATCTCAATGGTATCCCTGCCTTTCTTCTTCCCAGAGGAAGTCCTGCCCAACCACTACCTACCTAACTATTGACCATTCGGCTCTTTATTAAACCAATCAGAAGGTACCTTGACAAACAGACATCTTCACGTGTAAACAAATATTCCATAGCAAAAAAACCTTAAAGTTAGAGGTGGGTGTGGTGGGAAGGGCCTTAAATCCCAGGATTCAAGAAGCAGAGACAGGTGGATCTCTGTGAATCTGGGCCAGCCTGATCTACAGAGCAGGCTCCAGTACTGCTAGGGCTGTTATGCAGAGAAACCTGCCTCAAAAAACAAAACAAAAGAGAAAAAGTCCTCAGAATTAGAGTTCTCTTCCTGTGATTTTCAGTCAGTTTGGGCCAGCTGCAATTGTGTGTGTGTGTGTGTGTGTGTGTGTGTGTGTGTGTGTATACATGTGTATGTATATATATATGTGTATGTGTATATATACACATACATATGTATGTATGTATACATACATACAGGACATATGTATGTATGTATACACACACACACACACACACACACACACATATATATATATCCAGGGATATATAAAGTACTCCCTACTTTATAGCGATCCAAGGTAAAAAGAGATGGATGTCTGTCCCACTTCTGCTTAGTCTCCCGGAACTACCTGGATGGAGGGTCCTAAGGAACCAAGTGAAAAGTTTCTGCACCCCAATAAATCTCTCCACCAATGCAATAATCCAAATCAGACCAAATCAAACCTAATTAGAAAAAAACCTAGATTTAATGGATACTACACTCCTGGATGGCTTTCCAGCCCCCAGAGAGAACATGGAAAAAGAAGACCGGAAACCCCGTGTTTGTTTTCTGGGGCGGGAGGGCAGTTTAAATACTCTGTGGGAGTGGTCTTGAGCATCTCTGGGGAGGGGCAATCTTTTTGACTGCGTTCTGAGATGCAGCAGGGTTCGGAGAGAGATGGGATAGGGGGCTTGGGATGGAGTTTCCAACTAAACATTCCAGACTCTTTGTATATATGGATGCCAGGGTGAAGCTTCCATCCAAAAAGCATTCTTCTTTATTAAGCCCCTCCAGCCTTACACCCCCAGCCATTGCTGGAGGCTCATCCTGCTGCAGTTGTGACTCCTGGAGTCAACGTGACCTTGAGGTGCCGTGCACCCCAACTTGCCTGGCGGTTTGCACTCTTCAGAACAGGTGTCGTTACACCGCTGCTCTTCCGGGATGTGTCCACGGAGCTGGCTGAGTTTTTCCTGAAGGAGGTGACCTTGGCCCAGGGAGGCAGATATTATTGTCGCTATCGCAGGACAGACTGGGGACCGGGTGTCTGGTCCCAATCAAGTAATGTCCTGGAACTGCTGGTGACAGGTGAGGTCCAGGAGGAATGGAAGAAGGGCACACGAATGAGATTAAGGTGGAGGGTGGGAGTGAGGTGGAAGAAAGGCATAAGGAGAGAAATGATAGGGAGGTAAATTGAGAGATTTTCTTGAACGTATGGGAAGAGGAGAGTGAGTTTGGGGATGGGAAGAGAGGCAGAAGAGAAGGGAGGAGGAGGGGGAGGATGAAGAGAGACAAGTCAGTCTACCTAAGGTCTTGCCTGTGTTCCACAGATCAGCTACCCAAACCGTCTCTCGTGGCAATGCCTGGGCCTGTGGTGGCTCCAGGAGCCAATGTAAGCCTGCGCTGTGCAGGACGCATGCCAGGCATGAGTTTCGCGCTGTACCGCGTGGGTTTGGCAACCCCTCTGCAGTACATCGACTCTGTGCAGCCTTGGGCTGACTTCCTTCTGATCGGCGCCGATGCCCCAGGCACCTACAGTTGCTATTACCACACGCCCTCTGCCCCTTATGTGCTGTCGCAGCGCAGCCAGCCACTGGTCATCAGCCTCGAAGGTGAGATGCTCTAGTCCTTCTTCAGTCCAAAGGGTTCAGGGACATCAATTCCATTCAACTTAGAGATTTGAGAGTTGAGTCTACAACTCCATTGTGTGTCAGATATGCAAAGAGCATCAAGATATGGGACCAACACCCCGTCTCCCTCTCTTTGGTCCACAGGTTCTGGCTCTTCAGACTATACTCAGGGAAACCTCATTCGTTTAGGGCTGTCTGGCCTGGTCCTCATCTGCTTGGGCATCTTAGTTGCTTTTGACCGGCATAGCAGGAGCTCTGCTTTTGGTGGCCTCCTGCCCCAGCAAAACCGGGTGTAGGCACGTGGGATGAGAAGAGACTGCCTGGAGATGGGCCGAGAAGCCAGGATCCTTGGTGACTTAGTCTCTGCAGAACCCGCCAGACCTCCAGACGTCACTAGATTAACCATACTCCACCTTTTTGCACTGTAGCTTCCTTCTGGGCCTTTTCCTAGATCTCTCAGGAGAGTGGACAATACTACTATATATTCTTTGATTGTAAAATGGTTTAATACCACATTGTTAGGGTTGTTAAAAGATTAAAAGCAGTGACTGGCCTATGGTAAATGATGTTCAGTTAATGTTAGTGACTTTATCCTACTTTGAAAA
The DNA here is from genome assembly GCF_982192425.1 of Myodes glareolus. Taxonomy (NCBI): domain Eukaryota; kingdom Metazoa; phylum Chordata; class Mammalia; order Rodentia; family Cricetidae; genus Myodes; species Myodes glareolus. Next base: position 74,823,165 of record NC_142026.1, read on the forward strand.
CCCCTTTCCCCTTCTGTCTCTTCCTCTTATCTCCCTCCCATCTCCTTTCTATTCCCCTCCCTTCCTTTCTTCCTTCCTTTCTTTCTTTCTTTCTTTCTTTCTTTCTTTCTTTCTTTCTTTCTTTCTGGCTATGCTGTGAGCATAGGTTCATTCTACCACACCCAGAAAAATTATATATACATATAAGCATATATATACATATATGTATTTGTATAGACACATAAATTTTATATATTTATATATATATATATATATATGCATACTGGTTTTTAGAGTCAGGGTTTCTCTGTGTAACTTTGACTGTCCTTTGTAGACTGGACTGACCTTGAACTCAGAGATCCACCTGCCTCTGTCTCCTGAATTCTGGGATTAAAGATATGTGCCACCACTACTTGGCTGCTATAATTACATGTCTTAAGGGGTGATACCATGCCTCTGCATGTGTGTGGAGGTGAGAAGACAACTTTCAGAAGTTGATTTTCTTTGTCCATCCTGTGGGTCCCAGGGTTTGAACTCAGGCTGTCAGGCTTAGCAGCAAGCACGTTACCCACTGAGCCATCTAGCTAGCCCCTGGCAATTTTTTTTTACATGTATGAGTGTATGAGTGTTTTTTTCCTGCGTGTATGTCTGTATAACCCTTGTAGGCCTAGCTTTCCAAGGAGGTCAGAAGAGGCTATCTGATCCCCTGGAACTGGAGTTATAGATTGGTGTGAGCCACCATGGGGGTGCTGGGAGCTGAACCAAGGTCCTCTAGAAGAGTACTCTTAACTGCTAAGCCATCTCTCCACGCCCCCAAATTTCTAGGATTATAACCCTCATCTTTCTCCCAATGTTTTGGTTTTATGCTTTTTTAGTGCAGGGTACTGAACCCATATCCTTGTAATGCTTGGCAAGTACTTTACCCCTAAGCTACAACCCCAAGCCTCTGGCAATTTTTTTTTTAAATTAAGAATTAAGTTTTGGTGGTTTGGAAACAATCTCATTCTATAACTAAAAATAGCCTGAACTCGCAGAAATGCTCCTGTCTCAGCCTTTTGAGTGCCAGGATTACAGATATGTGTAGTTGCAGGGTTGGTCAGCCTGCCAGCTCTCCCGTGTTACCACCAGGGTGAGCTCTCCAGCATTGCCCTGACTAGTTCACCCCTTGCAGAGAAGAGCAGGGGGCAGGGAGCAGCTCTCTGGCTTTCACATCCTCAGGGCTGGTTCTCAGGGCCAGCTAGCAGTAGTGTTGCCCAGGTGAGGCGTGGGGGCCACTCTCCCAAGTACTGCAGCTGATGAGGGGCAGGGACAGCTCTTCTACTCTTAGGACCTCAGGGCCCGCTTTTCCACCTGCCTCAGGCATTGATGGACTTGGGTTGAGGAGGAGTGGACCCCCCCCCCCCCGTACCTTCCCACACCAGTGCTGCCACATGAAAGAAGAGTAGTACAATAAGGTTTTATGTGTAGCACATACTGGTCTTAAATTGGATCGGGAGACATGGGGCTGTGTTGATCCTGACCTGATGCTGTCTGAAAAATGAGAATCTACAGAAGTGATGATGCATTTGTTATTTTTGTGTCACTGCGACCACACACATGACGGAAACAAAGTTAAGAATTGTTTACCTACGCCTCTGGTCTCAGAGGATTCAGTCCTTGCACTTAGCTCTGTGTTTCTGGGCTGGTTGTGAAGTAGAACAATATGGTGGAGAAGCTTCCTCATGGAGGACAGGAAGCAGAAGATTCATCATCTCCTTCATGACATCTCCTTGTTTGCCAACCAAATCCTTTTAATCTCGTGTTCCGACCTTACCCCAAAGTAGATCAAAATCAGATCAAGCAGAACTCCCACTTGAATTACAACCACATTTTATGTTATGGGAATTCTGTTATAGTTCCTCTATTCAATTGAAAAGAGCGTTTTAGTCCGAGGGGCAGGTTTTGCATTGGTGATGGACAGGAGGAGAGGTGGAGCGAGAGGGTGCGCTGCCCTGCAGTCTTTTTTATTGAGGAAGCGCGCTGCGGGTGTTAGAGGTGCCTTGTGATTTAGCTCAGGTTCCCCCTTTGTTCTTTAATACTTGTGTGCAGATTTTGTATTTTAATAAACGATACAAGAAATCTTTACATTTGTTTTTTGTAGCATTTTTTATTGATATTTATTGAACTCTACATTTTTCTCTGCTTCCCTCCCTGTCTCTCTCCTCCCCCCTTTAATCCCCCCCCCCCAAGGTCCCCATGCTCCCAATTTACTCAGGAGATCTTGTCTTTTTCTACTTTCTACTTTCCATGTATACTGTATCTATGTAAGTCTCTCTTAGTGTCTGTATTGTTGTTAAAGTTCTCTGGGATTGTGGTTTGTAGGCTGACTTTCCTTGCTTTATGTTTAGAAGCCACCCATGAGTGAGTACATGTGATAATTGTCTTTCTGTGTCTGGGTTACCTCACTCAAAATAATGTTTACTAGCTCCATCCGTTTTCCTGCAAAATTAAAGCTGTCGTTATTTTTTTTCTGCTGTGTAGTACTCCATTGTGTAAATGTACCACATTTTCCTTATCCATTCTTCAGTCAAGGGGCATTTAGGTTGCTTTCAGGTTCTGGCTATGACAAACAAAGCTGCTGTGAATATAGTTGAGCACATGTCCTTGTGGCACGACTGAGCATCCTTTGGATATATACCTAAAAGTGGTATTACTGGGTCTTGAGGAAGGTTGTTTCCTGAATTTCTGAGAAATCACCACACTGACATCCAAAGGGGTTGTACCGGCTTGCATTCCCACCAGCAATGCAGAAGTATTCCCCTTTCCCCACAACCTCTCCAGCATAAGTTGTCATCAGTGGTTTTGATCTTGGCCATTCTTACAGGTGTAAGATGGAATCTCAGAGTTGTTTTGATTTGCATTTCTGTGATGACTAAGGATATTGAACATTTCCTTAAGTGTCTTTCAGCCATTTCAGATTCCTCTGTTGAGAGTTCTGTTTAGATCTGTACTCCATTTTTTTATTGGATTGTGTGATCTTTTGATGTTCAATTTATTGAGTTCTTTGTATATTTAGGAAATCAGATCTCTGTCTGATGTGGGGTTAGTAAAGATCTTTTCCCATTCTGTAGGCTGTTTTGCTTGTTGACCATGTCCTTTGTTTTACAGAAGCTTTTCAGTTTCAGGAGGTCCCATTTATTAATTGTTCCTCTCAGTGTTAGTGCTACTGGGGTTCTATTTAGGAAGTGCTTCCCTGTGCCAATGCATTCAAGTGTACTTCCCACTTTCTCTTCTATAAGGTTCAGTGTGGCTGGCTTTATGTTGAGGTCTTTGATCCGTTTGGACTTGAGTTTTGTGCATGGTGATAGATATGGATTTATTTTCATTCTTCTACATGTTGATATTCAGTTATGCCAACACCATTTGTTAAATATGCTTTTTTTTCCATTTGATATTTATTTGCTTCTTTAGCAAAGATCAGGTGTTCAAAGATATGTGGATTGATATCCGGGTCTTCTATTCGGTTCCATTGGTCCTCCTGTCTGTTCTTATGCCAATGCCATACTTTACATTTGTAATATGAGGCTCTTCTAGATCTATCATTACCTTCAATGGGGATAAGTTGCCAGGGCAACAGTAAATAGAGCTCGTGTAGTAGATAGAACTTTGGTCTGAAAGCCAACTCTCTTGGTCTGCTTCCCACTAGGCTGTTGGCTGCCCTCAAGGTGTAAAAATAACACAAACCATTCTTGCTTTCTCAACTTGCTATGTCTCTTACTTACCAGAGCGTGGCTATCTTCCAGGATCTTGTGACTTTATTAATTTAGCTTTTATTTCTTGCATGACTAAACAATATTTTGTCATTACCATACACACAAATCTGGAAGCAATTCATGTCACTCAACATTCCTGCAGACTTCTGTTCCAATTCTGGGGGAGCACATATCCTCTCTGGCTTTATGATTCTCAACTTCCACCCCTTCTCTTTCCACTTCGTGAAGATGAAAATTAAGATTTGTGGGTTTTGTTTGTTTGTTTTGATTTTTAGAGACGATTTCCAATACATGGAAAAAAGAAACAATTTCTTCATTTCACTTTTCTTTTTCTCATTTCTCCTTCTTCTCCCCCTTCCTTCCCCTCTCCCTCCCCTCTCTTCCCCTCCCCCTCCCCTCCCTTCCCCTCCCCCTCCCCCTCCTTCTCCTTCTCCTTCTTCTTCTTCTTCTTCTTCTTCTTCTTCTTTTTCTTCTTCTTCTTCCTCCTCCTTCTCCTTTTTGGTTTTTCGAAATAGGGTTTCTTTAGTAGTCTTGGCTGTCCTGAAACTAGCTCTGTAGACAGACTAGACTGGCTTCAATCTCACAGAGATCCTCCTGCCTCTGCTTCCTGAGTGCTGAAATTAAAGACATGCACCACTACCACCCAGTCCTTCCTTCCTTCCTTCCTTCCTTCCTTCCTTCCTTCCTTCCTTCCTTCCTTCCTTTTTCTTCCAAGACAGGGTATCTCAGTGTAACAGTTCCAGGCCGACCTTGAACTCTCTGAGACAGGACTGTCTCTGCCTTCCAAGTACTGGGATTAAATTAAAGGTGTGTACCACCACCACCCAGCTTCCTTTCTTTCATTTTTAAAAAATATTTTAAAATTTATTTTGGCCCAGGGACAAAGTAAGGACAACGTTTACATCACAACCCTATATACAATTTTTTTCTGCATATGAGGGCTGGAGGGATGGCTCTTGGGGTAATTACTGGTACCACATTTGCAGAGGATTCAAATTTGGTTCCCAGCATCACCCATGTTAAGTACCTTATATCACCTGTAATTCCAGCTCCAGCAGATCAATGCCTCTTGCCTCAACAGGTACCTACATGCACATACATGATTAAAATAATAAAAACAAACATTAAAAACAAATAACTATATATAATATATAATATTTATAGTGAGTAAAGTCAAATCACATGCATACATATGCATATATGCATACACACACACACACACACACACATATATATATATATGTATATGGTGAATGTGTTCAGGTTTCATGATTTAAAGTTTACCTCTACATGCTTGCACCCTGTTACAGTCTATCTTATGTAAAATACTACTCACAAGACTGGAGAGATGACTCAGCAGCTCTCATCAAGTGTGACCCGGGTTCAGTTCTCAGCACACACATCAAGTAGCTTTCAACTGCCAGTAACTCCAACTCAAGAAAAAATATTTTAGAATTCAAAAGAAATACTGGAGGACAGGCAAGCTGTAAATCTCATCAGCTGCTCATAGGAGGAGAATGGGGAAGAGAAAAGAAACAAAGGCCACACTGTTCGAAATAAGCCAGTATGGAGGTCAGCCACAGTGTGGGGAGAGGAGATTTAGAGGGAAAACAAGGAAGCCCAAAGTACCAGGGAAAGCATACTGAGGCTCTAGTCAGTATCAAAAAAGAAAAAGACAGAGTCAAATGTAGGCAGAACTTTCCTGTCCTGACTACTCACCCCCAAATAACCACCCAGAGTCTTAATATCAATTATAAATGCACGACTGATAGCTCAGGCTTGTTACTAACTAGTTCTTACAATTTAAATCAACCAGCTTCTCTTAATCTACGTGCTGCCCCTAAGTTCATGGCAGTTACCTCTCTGGCAGATCTTGCTTACTTTCTGTGGGGCTGGTGACACCTCTGATTCTGCCCTCCTTCTTCCCAGTGTTCTTAATTTTCATTGTTCCGCTTAGATGTCCTGCCTGGCAACCAGCCAACCAACTTTTTCTTAAACTAATCTGAGAGACAAAAGGATTATTCCACAGCAGTAGAAAAAGGAAGGATTCAGAAATGCAGAAAGACCCTGCTGAACCACAGAATTACTTGTAGGGACTGCATCAGAGCAGGAATTCTGAGAAAACAAAGCACTGCAGGGCATTAAAGGGGTAATTACTACTCCTTCCTCACGGGTGATTGATCTGCTCAACTGGAGAAACTCCTAACGGAAAGATGGTGGCATGTCTCCACCTAGTGGTAGGTTCCATTCTTCACACTCACACCATAGCTTGTATTCTCAGAGGGCAGAGGACAACTTTGGGAAGTTGGTTCTCTCCTTCTACCAAGCTGGTTCCAGGGATGGAACTCAGGTTGTTGGTGGTAAGCACCTGACTTTGGCACCATTCTATTGTTGTGAAGAGACACCCTGACCATGACAACTCTTTTTTTTCTTTTCTTTCTTTCTTTCTTTATTAAAAATTTCCACCTCCTTCCCTCCTCCCTTTCCCCTCCTCCTCCCCACCTCATCCTCCCTCTCTAGTCCTAAGAGCAATAAGCGTTCCCTGCCCCGTGGGAAGTCCAAGGTCCTCCCCGCTCCATCCAGGTCTATAAAGGTGAGCATCCAAACAAACTAGGCTCCCACAAAGTCAGTCCATGCAGCAGAATCAAAATCCAGTGCCGTTGTCCTTGGCTTCTCAGTCAGCCTTCATTGCCAGCCACATTCAGAGTGTCCATTTTGATCACATGCTCCATCACTCCAAGTATAGCTGGCCTTGGTGAGCTCCTATTAGATCAGTCCCACCGTCTCAGTGGGTGAACGCACCCCTCGTGATCCTGACTTCCTTGCTCATGTTCTATCTCCTTCTGCTCCTCATTTGGACCTTGGAAGCTAAGTCCAGTGCTCCAATGTGGGTCCCTGTCTCTATCTCCATCCATCACCAGATGAAGGTTCTATGGTGATATGCAAGATACTCATCAGTGTGGCTATGGGACAAGGTCAGTTCAGGCACCCTCTCCTCTGCTGCTCAAGGAACAATCTGGGGACCTCTCCTTGGACCTGGGAACCCCTCTAGAGACAAGTCTCTTCAAACCCTAAAATGGCTCCCTTAATTAAAATGTTTATTTCCCTGCTCCCATATCCACCCTTCCTCCATCCCACCCATCCCATTCCCTGAAGCTCTCCTGAATCCTCCCCTTCTCCCTTCTCTCTACCCATCTCCCCTTACATCCACCCCACCACACCCCCAACCATGACAACTCTTAAGAAAGAACGCATTTCACTGGAGTGTATAGTCGAGGTATTATGGGTTGGAAGGTGTGTTTTTGTTTTTAAGGTGGGATCTCTCTCTCTGTAGTCCTGGCTGTCCCGGAACTGACTAAGTAGATCAGGTAGACCTTGAGCTCACAGAGATCTGAGGGATTCCGCTTCCCGAGAGCTGGGATTAAAGGTCTGCATCACAACAGCAGGCTTGGGCTGTATGTATCAACAGACTTCTTTCTCTTCAGAGGATCACAGGAGTGTGGGTCACATGGAAAGTACGAGCTGAATACAATGTAGATGATAAATCTCAGCCTATCACCAGCTGGAGAGCCATAGTGAAAGCAATTCATTTTGCTTTTTGGGTTGATGTGGAAGTATCCATAAGGGGCCTCAGATCTTTTGACCTTTTGTGAGGTTCGCTATCATTTTCTCTGAAAGCTCATCTCCTGTCCGCATAAAACTTTATCATTTGGGACTCAGGCAACTTTAGGCTGGACAACCGGGAATCTTGTAAATCTGGCTTGGTATCTCAAGCAAGGTCAATGGTTTCTATACAGGAATGTTTTAGAAGGGCCTTGGAGTTAGATTTGACCATAAGGTACTGTTGTGTGACTGACCTTTTCTTGGGAGATGCATAGTATGCACACATGCGTATACACACACACACACACACACACACACACACACACACACAATGGGTGGGAGGGGCATGACAGGCAAAAATTATTGTGCTAGAGTCCAAGGCGGTGGAACAAAACAAAATAAAAATTTTTTTTTATTGAGGTTAGTAGCAAGAGTATGAGTGAAGGGTTACAAACAAAGGATCAGGGATGATTCAGAAGTAGCCACTTCTCCAAAGCACCACCTCAATGTGGTGAGGACTCTGTGTAGCTCACAGGCAGCAAGCAGCTCAGGTCAAGGTTAGAGTCTCCTCCCCAGCAATTGTTGATTTTCTTTTTCTTTTCTTTCTTCCTTTCTTTTCATTCATTCTTTCGTTTTCCTTCCTTCCTTCCTTTCTTTTCTATTTTTTTTTTTTTGAGACAGGGTTTCTCTGTGTAACAGACCTAGATGTCCTGGAATTTGATTGGTAGACCACATTGGCCTTGAACTCACTGAGATCTGCCTGCCTCCCAATTGCTGGGATTGAAAGTGTGCCACCACCGCCATGCCAATTGTTTATTTTCTATGAAGCTGGGGAGGGTATTCTAGAATCTTCCAAGTATTCTTGTTTCCAGATATGTAATCTTTCATTTACCTGCCCCACTCCACCCCACCCCATGCTTCCACCCCAGTCCAGAGAATGTTTCAGTTAGTAGAAAACTGGCATAGAGCAATCAGCAGTATTGAAAGTTTGGCTTGGCTTTGCAATAAGAGTCTGGTGTTTGTTGGTTCTGATGTCGGAGACCCAGTGGAAGGAAGGTCCCTTTGTTCAGAGTTTCTGGGACCTGGTGGGGCATGCACATCATACTCTGACCCAGGATGACAGCCACAGCTGTGAGGATGTGTGAGCGATGTGATGCAAGGGGAGAGCCCCACTTCCCCAGGTTTAGTGACTTATCAAGACAGATGACTGGGTCCCAGGTCAGCTAAGGCAGAGGTTCTCAACCTGTGGGTCCCTACCTCTTGAGGGAGTTGAATGACCCTTTCACAGGGGTTGCACAAAAATCTCTGTGTAGCAGATTACACAAAAATCTCTGTGTAGCATTACAATTCATAACAACATCAAAACCACAGTGACATAGTAGCTACAAAAATAATTTTATGGTTTGCGAGTCACCCTAACATGAGGAACTGTATTGGAGGGTCACAGTATTAGGAAGGCGGAGGATCACAGCTTTAGGTCATTCGGGGCTCATCCGTAAAGACAGGGAATATAATGGCCTGTACGGTTTGAGGGCCTCGAAGGGAAGGAAACCTCTGGATCCTCCCCCAACCAGATTCCTTATAGTCTAGGAACAAAGTCAGGGACATTTGTTCTCTTGCATAGTCTTGACATGAATGTGAGGTCTTTGGATGAAGGTTCACCTTCTCTTTGAAAGCTGGAGGGCATTTTCACCTTCAGGGGTCCCCTACTTTGCCGATAGGATATGGGTCTAGAGGAGACTTATAGTCTAATGGCCCTCAGGTCCTCCACTATTCTGTGGTACACATTTGACTTAATTTTTTTAATTTAAAGATTATTTATTATTTTTTTAAAATTTTATAATATTTCTAATTTTCAACATGCATGAATATGTGTGTGTACACACGTGCACATTCCAGATTACATGTAGAAGTCAGAGGACAACCTTGTAGAATCAACTCTCTTCTTTCTTTACTTAGATTCTAGGACCAGATTCAGGCTGCCAGGCTTACAGGGCAAGCACCTTTACCCACTTAGCTTATGTTACTGGCTCCGCAATCTGGCTGCTTTTCTCTCTCTGTTGTACATTTATTTATGTATTTACTTAGTTATTGTGTGTGTGTGCATGTGTGTGCATACATATGTGTTTGTTTTTTTTTTTTTGCTGTTATTTTGTTTTGTTCTCTTTTCTTTTCTTTTCTTTGTTTGTTTTTCGAGACATGGTTTCTCTGTGTAGCTTTGGAGCCTAGCCTGGAACTCTCTCTGTAGACCAGGCTGGCCTTGAACTCACAGAAGTCTGCCTGTCTCTGCTGAGATTAAAGGCGTGTGCCACCACTGCCTAGCGTGCATAAGCGTTCATACAAACGCCTTATCTCTCACACAGAGGAGACCAGAGGTCAATGTTAGGGAGTCAATCAACTCTTGAGTAAAATGTTCTGGCTGACCCTAATGATAACTGGAAAGAGACCTTTGACATAGACTAGATCAGTTCCTTTGATTGGTTCTTCTCTCTCTTGATAGTTAGTTTCTAGTAGCTAAGCGGGACTTCTGCATAAACCTGTCAAAAACGGCATCCAAGTTAAATAGTTAACATGCTACTGCCACCCTGTGGCTATTTTCTGAACAACACCAGAGTTCAGACCGTCAAGTGCGTGCACATGATTAGTAATGCAGTTGCTAGTTGGTGTTGTCTATTTGGGACAATGGGTTGTGACAGGTGTTAATACCATTCTCGAAAATAGGGCATGCAATTGAAAACCTTCCACAGCAGCTGTCCAATCCCCTGGGTATAGTGACAAGGAATGCTGGAAGCAATTCTAGGTCTATTGTCTGCATGTGCCTGAATGCTAAGAGGTAATGTTGGTGGTCTCAACAACCAGTGCTGTAGACCTATGTCCCCTGAGAAGAACAAATCATCGTTAGATTAGCTATGTTTATTTGTGTCAACAGGCCCGTGAACGGTTGGTACATCTTTATGGAAAGAGGGTAATTGGACTCTCACTTGAGTATTTGTTTCTTCCTCCCAGGCATTCTGTATGCAGTTCTGCCATGACAGCAAGTGGGCTGGGTGGTTGTCTCCGGGAAGGGCTAGATAGAATGGGGGAAGCTAACTGAGAGGATACTCCATTTTTGCAGCCACGGAGGAGCCATCATCCATGCTGGGTGCAGACCTTCCAATGCTGCTGCTTTGGGGTCATCCATGTTCCTACCTGCACCCTCACCTGTGCTTTGTAAGTAAGCCTAATAACTCAAATGTTTCCCAAGTCAACTTTGGTGAAATTGCATTTTGGTTTGAGTTGGGACCTTAGGGAAATGGTGGTGGGTGTTGTTCATAGCTCCCAGGAAAAGAAATTTTGTAATACACAAGCTTTATTTTTTTAATTTAAAATTTTTAAATTTTACATACCAACCCCAGTTCCCACTCCCCCTCCCACCCCACGTCTCACCATCCCAACCCCCATCCACTCTTCAGAGGGGCTAAGGTCTCCCTTTGGGAGTCAACAAAGCCTGGTATACCAAATTGAGGAAGGACTTTCTTCTGTATCAGGCTGAGCAAGGTATCCCACCATAGGGAATGGGCTCCACAAAGCCAGTTCATGCACTTGGGATAAGTACTGGCTCCACTTCCAGAGACCCCCCCCCCCAGATAAATCAAATCTCACAACTGTCCCCCTTATCCAGAGGGCCTAGTGTGGTCTCATGCAGGTTCCCTAGCTGACAGTCAAGATTCATGAGCTCCCATTAGCTCTGATCAGCTGTCTGTGAGCACACAGGCTTTTACCTCTGTAGGGGTTAAGTCTTCCTCTGAGCAGTTAATCAATGTTACCATTCTTGGGTTTGTGCATCCATCCAAGTCTGCCATATGCATCACAGACGACAGTATGACCAGTGATCCAAGATCTGGGTATCTGTCCGGCATCACGGGGTTCTGGTGTGCTATTCATGGACTGTAGATGCACACTGCCATCTCGCTGTAGGAAGGGTAGAGATGGGGAGAGGAGAGTGGGAGCGGATATCTTCCTTTTTCTTTTTGTGTTTTTTTTTTTTTGAAACAGAGTTTCATGTATTCCAGGATGGAGCTGGACTTACAGTTCAGTTAGTAAAGTGCCTGCCTGCATGATCAAAGTCCTGCGTTGGATCCCTGGCACCTCATAAAACTGGGTGTGGAGGCACATGCCAGTCACCCCAGCATTTGGGAGATAGGAGCAGGAGGATCAGAGTTCAGAGTTCAGGTAATTCCTGACAATATATAAAATTCAAGGCCATCCTGAACTATTTGAGACTCTGTCTTGTCTTAAAAACAAAACAAACAGCCAGGAGGTGGTGGTACACGCCTTTAATCCCAGTGCTTGGGAGGCAAAGGCAGACAAATCTCTGTGAGCTTGAGGTCAGCCTGATCTACAGAGCAAGTTCCAGAACAACCATGGCTACATAGAGAAACCCTGTCTCAAAAAACCAAAATGACAGCAACGAAAACAAACAAACGAAAAACCCAAATGGTTAGAGAAATGTCTCAGGGGTTAAGAACACTTGGTACTCTTTCAAAGGACCCAGGTTTGGTTTCCATCCCCCACATGGTAGCGCGAACTGTCTGTAACTGTAGTTCTAGGGGAACTTCATGAATACTGCATGCACATGGCACACAGACATACATGCAAGCAAAACACCTATAAACAGGAAATAAATAAATAAATCTTTAAAAATAAACAATGTACATTTTAGGCTGGAACTTGTTATGCAGCCAAAGATGGCCTTGTACTCCTGACAATAAATTTACAACACACAGTTGTTATTCTTATGCTTTTGTGGTTTTGGGGATGGAATTCACCAGAATCTTGTTTCTTCAGAAAAGATTTTAACCAGGTTGTGGTGGTATACGCCTTTACTCCTAGCACCTGGGAGGCAGATGCAAGTGGATCTTCGGATTTGAGGCCAGCCTGGTCTACAGAGTTGAGTTCCTGGGCTACATAGAGAAACTCTGTTTCGAAAAAAAATTAAATTTATTTTTGTGTTTTGATGTGTGTATGTGAGTGGTGTGTTACGGGTGTGAGTATGTACGTGTGAGTACAGGTGCCTTGGGAAGCCAGAGGCACTGATTGGATTTCCCTAGAGCTGGAGTTATGGGCAGTTGTGAGCCACCCAAATGTGTGCTGGGAACTGAACTCTGCAAAATCAGTAAGTACTTTTAACCACTGAGTCATGTCTCCATCCCCAGTGTCCAGGGTTTTAAAAAACAGATTTTTATTTATTTATGTACTTATTTACTTGTGTCCATGTGTGAGTATGTGTGTGGGATCATATGTGAAAGTTGGTCTTTCCTTCTACTGTGTGGGTTCAGGCACTAAAGTAAGATCATTAGGCTTGGTTATCTGCAATCCATCTCACCAGCCTCAGAACCCAGGGTCTTATATAGAAATGCTAGGCAAATGCCCTACTTCAGAATTACACCCCCAGTACCTTTAAACTTTGTTAAATTTTGAGACAGGGTCTCCCTGCATTTTCCAGGCTGGAATTGAACTCACTTTGTAGCCTAGGCAGGCCTTCAATTTGCTATCCGTCTGCCTTAGCCTCCTGAGTAGCTGGGATTTACAGGCATTGTTGGACTCTAGTGCCCAAACCGAGAAGGAGTCGCCCCCAGAGACCACCTCATATACCACAGCCGATGCAAAAGCATGAGGATTTTATTAATTCTGTCATGACAGGGTCCCTCAGCATTCGGGAAGGCGAGAGACCCCGACTAGCTGGTACAGTCTACTTTTAAAGGAGAAGGCCCCATAGAAACAAGAGGGGTTGTTCCTTGACCATTATGATTGGCTTATTCGAAAAGGGCTAATACCAATAATTGACTGGAGAGCTGTTGCCAGATCAGATGAGGTAAGAGGTCATTTTGACCCCGTTTCCCAGGGGACTGAGTCAAAACATACGTGTATGGGTAATTGTTCAGGAACTGAGTACGTGCATGTGTAGCTGTTAGGTCCTTGGTTCCCAGGGGAGGAGGGGAAGCACTAAGGCACGGAGGTTGAGAGGGTTTGGAATCGTCAGAAATGGCTTCAGAATTGTCTAAAATCTTACAGCATGAACCACCAGAGCCACCTTATTCTTATTATTTATTTATCTTAGACTCTGACAATGTTATATGGTATATAATTTATTTTAGTCATTGTTTCCTCTACCCCCTCCTGCCCCACCTTCTCTCATTACCCTACCATTCTTTCATAACCCCAGGGCGTGTGTTTTATACTAAACTACAGCAGTAAGGAGAGTGTTTCCTGAGGTCCTTGAGCCCCTATGGCCCTTAAGATGGTAAGGGGTTGTAGGATTGGTAGCCAAGCCAAGAAGTGTGGGTAACAGGGAGACCCACTATTTGCCACTGACACCTGATGTGGGCCCAGACTAGGGAGGCAGAGCCCTCAACTTGGGTCTGCATGAAGTCCAGGGGGTTAGTGTCAGACCTGAGTCTAATGCTTGGACACTCCTGTTAGCGCCTGCAGCAAACTACAGACTTCCCTTCTCTGGAGAGGCAAATGCTGCACATTTGGTGCCAAATTCACTGCGGTTACAGAAACAGTTTTCCTTGCCCCTGCTATCACTCACAGGCTGTCACAAGGCCATCCCTCACTTCCTGTTGTTGATGTACTGTAGACTGGAGTCGCAAGAATATAGAAATACTTGTTTGCCATCTAGACTTGGCATCTTGGCAGTGAGGTCTATAAAGTGGCTGCAGACATCTGTGAGCTCGAGTGCATGTGCGTCTGTGTGTTCTGGAGCTCTGGCTATCATGGAACTCATAATGCAGACCAGGCTGGCCTCAAATTCACAGAGATCTGCTGACCTCTGGCTTCCATTTTAATGGTGTCTTTTTGCAAGAAAGGATTAACAGGAAGCTGACAGCCCTGATTTATTCTTTCTTCTGTTTTCTAGATCTACATAATACCTTGTTTAGGTCTATAGGGGTGATTTGGGGCTGGCAGTTGTGGGTCAGCAAGAAAGCACTTGCCTAGAATCCACCACTGAGGGGCAGTGGGGGGGGCACTAGTTCAGCAATAGAAGAGCACTTGTTTAGCATGCATAAGGTCCCGGTTTCCAAAAAGTTGAAATCTCTATGCCTGGTATGGTAGCGTATTCTGCAATATGTCTCTTGAGAGGTGGAGTCTTTTGCAATAATTAAATTATTATTTAATTGAAATCTTACTAATCCCAGTTTTCACTTTCTGCACTTCCTCCCCACCCCCATCCACTCCTCATGGGGAGTCAAAAATAGTCTAACACATTGCTTTGGGGTAGGACCAAGGCCCTCCCCACTATATCTAGACTGAGAAAGGAATCCCTCCAAAGAGAACGGGCTTCAAAAAGCCAGTTCAAGCAGTAGAGATAAATTCAGGTCCCACTGCCAGTGACCCCACAGACTGCCCCAGCCATACAACAGTCATTCATATTCAGAGGATCTAGTTTGGTCCTATACCGCGCCAGCACGGTCTGGAACCACGAGTCTCGGCGGAGGGTGTCCAGGTTGAATGAAATCCACAGAGCACGAGGTTGAGGTGAAACAGCAGCTTGTTTATTGTTCTGCTGGGGCTAGCTTTTATACCATGGCACCAAATGGGGAAGGGGCTGCGAAGGGACTGTCACCTGACCCAAGGAGGAACTCTTACTTGACCCCAGTAGGGGTCAAGGACTGATCACACGCACTCCACCTTCACCTGTCCCCAGTAGGGACTGTCACCTGACCCCAGCAGGGATCAAGGAATAGTCACGTGCACTCAAACTTCCTCATCCAACTCCAGGAGCAGAGGGAAGTTAAGATTCTTTGCAGATAAGCACCTCAAATGGGGGCAGGGAAATATAACTCGGGGTAGCAATTCCCACAGTCCTATGCTGGTACATGCCCCCCATTACCCTATCCCCGGCTGTCAATCTGAAGTCAGTGAGTTCCCACTAGCTCAGGTAAGCAGTTTTTGTGGGTATCCCCATCATGGTCTTGCTCCCTTTCCTCATATTATCGCTCCTTCCTCTCTTCGACTGGACTTGGGAGTTCTCTGTCTTGCCAGTCTGTTCCCCAATCACAACATAGAGACAATATTAATTATGAAAACTTGGCCAATAGCTTAGGCTTGTTACTAACTGGCTCTTATAACCCAAATTAACCCATTTCTATTAATCTAGGTGCTGCTCTGAGACTCATTTATCTCATTTACATATTGTCCATCTTGCTTTCCTGCTTCTTCTGTGTCTCCTCGGGTCTCATGCATCTTTGCCCCTTCTTCTTCCCAGCATCCTCTCTGCTGCCTAGCAATTGGCCCTTCAGCTTTTTATTAAACCATCAGAGTGACATATCTTTACACAGTGTAATCAAATGTCTTGTAATAGGAGTCAGGAAGATCTCAAGGCCTGCCCAATGTACACAGTGAGGCCATGTCTGAAAAAAAGTATTTTTTCAAGTTTGTATATCTAGCTGTAAGTAGTTCAAGGAACATGGGCCAGTGAGATGACTTGTTAATGGTTCTTGCTTCCAAGTCTGATGGCTGAGCTTGATTCTCAGGAACCATATGGTGGAAAGACAGAACCAGTTCCTGTAAATTGTCCTCTGCTTTCTACACCACACACACACACAAACACACTCATGTACATACTAAACAATGTGATACTAATAATAAAAATAAAAGAAGTATAATCAAGAGATTAAGAAGAAGTCATTGCTAGGAATTTTTTAAAAATTATATTTTTGTGTGTGCATATGTGTGTGTGTGTGTCCGTGCCACTGTGCATGTACTGTGATCACAGAACAACCCTTGGGAATTGGCTTTCTCTTTCCACCAAGTAGGTCAGGAGACTTGAACTCAGGTCATCAGACTTTGCACCAAAGGCCTCTACCTTCTTCTAAGCTACCTTTTCCTCCCTTTATTTTACAACTATGGGAAGGGAAGGTGAAAGAAGAGTAGAAGGTATCAGAGGAGAAGGACAGGGGAAGAGAGAGGAGGGGAGGCTGTGGATAAGGAAAATCTCATGCCATGAAACAAACTCGTGTCCAATTGGATAAAATGATAAACTAAAAATATTCAAAAAAACTATAAATGCTCTTTGTAGTCCCACGCAGTATGGAGAGCTACGGATGTTAATTATGGTTGTCAGTGCTTTACCTTCTCCAGTTCTATGAATCTGTCACTTAAAGTATAATTTCCACAAAATAACCTTGCAGGAGTCCAAAGGCATTAGAGATGGTGGTCTCTCTTGATTCTCTGTTACCCTGGTAACAAGGTTATAATTGACATCCCAGAATTCCCAAACATCAGAAAGTCTGGTAAAAACAATTCTGTCAGATTCAAAGGCACTCATTAGCACACCATGTTGTTTTTCCTCCCACACTTATGACGCAGAATGATTAAAAGACTCATGACAATGTGAGATATTCCTTTCTTTTTCTTTCTTTTTGTCTTCCAGTGTGGGAATTGAATCAAGGGCCTCACACATGCTAGGGCTCACACAAATGCTCTCACACTGAGCTACACCTCCAGTCCCAGATTTCTTATTTTAACCAGAGTGTGTTCCATTTCAGCAGGAGAATTAGTGACTGTATAAAACTGAGAGCAGAGTTACCCTTGGTTTTGACTTTTGTGAAGAATAGTATGGGAAGGCCTTTAAATGACAGCCACGACACTGGTGAGTTCACTGCAGCTGCAGGAGATGCTGAAGTTAGGAGAGACTGTCAGGTGGTGCACGCTTGTAATCCTGGCATTTTCGAGGTGCAGGAAGGCAGATCAGGAGTTCAAGGTCAGCCTCCCTATATATAGAGTTTGAGGCTAGCCTGAGCTATATGAGCCCTTGTCTCAAAACAAAAACACACATATATTTAAAATTTTTCAGCAAGTAAAGTAGGATCAGAGAAGTCTTTACTGAAGAAAGAATATCTCCCCCTCTCAAAATTCTGTCTTTTGTGTGTGATCTTTTTAAAATTTTAATTGCATGTCTGTCTGTCTGCCTGTATCTATTTATTTGTTTGTGTGCACGTGGGCATGTGTGTATGTGTGCGTGTGTGTGTACATGTGCATTCACTGGATGCACATGTGGATTTCAGAGGGAAAACTAGCAGAAACTGGTTCTGTCCTTCCACCATGTGGGTGTCAGGGGTAAATCTCAGGTGGTCAGGCTTGGTAGCAAACACTTATATCTACTGGGCTGTTTCAGTAGCCCACGTACGTTCTTTTTTTGAGACAGGCTCTCTCCATATTTGTAGCTCAAACAATCCTTGAACCTGAAATCATCTTGCCTTAGGCTCCTAAAGTGCTGGGATTACAGGTGTGTTACACCACACTCAGGTAAGAAAGGGATTCTTAAACTGGTCTCTGGAAGAAGCATAAACATTAATCAAACAGAGTTAAGCAGGAAAAGTATAGGAAAAGAAAACAGCATATCTCAGAGCCAAAGACAAGAAGGAAGTGGTGTGTTCCAACTCAGTGGTTCTGAGATGAAACATGTTGGACCAATGAATCTCCTAAGAACAATTACTGGGTGTGTACGTTGGTGCTGGAGAGCTGACTTAGCTGCTAAGAGTGCTTTTTGTTCTTGCAGAGTACCCGAGTGGCTCACAACTGCATGTAACTCTAACTGCAAGAGAATCGATCACCCTCTTCTGGCATGTGGAAAAGAACTCACATGCATGTACCCACTTGAAAATGCACATACTTATACATAATTAAAAATAATAAAAATTCTTTCAAAAGGATGTGAAGGCAAGTCAGCAAAAAGCAAAATAAAAAGAGTTTCCTTGAACCTTTTTAAAATCTGCCATCTGAAGGCATCGTTTGCTTATTTAGGGGAGGGCGCACACATGCCACAGTGCACATATGGAGGTCAGAAGACAACTTGGGGTTGTCAGTTCTCTCCTTCTACCATATGAGTATCATCCCCAAAATCAGGTTATCAGGCCTGGTATCACCCACACTCAAGATGGATCTTTCTACTTCAAATACCTGGCCAAAAAAATCTCTTATAGTCAGTGGTGGTTGTAGCATATACCATTAATTCCAGAACTCAGGAGGCAGATGCAGATAGACCTCTGAGTTTGAGGGCAGCCTGGTTTACAGAGTGAGTTCCAAGATAGCCAGGGCTACACAGAGAAATCCTGTCTCAGAAAAAGGAAGGAAGGAAGGAAATTGCTTTAGATGTGCCCAGGAGCTTTTTTTTCAGATGATTCAGTCTGACAACCAAGATTAGCCATAACAAATATGGAGTACAAGTGTGTCCATATAACATAGGATATAAAAATGTCCCTTTCTATCCCTCTTGTCCCCTCTCACCATGTCCTGGTGCTATACTGAATAGTGTCCCTATTGAAAACCAAGTGACAACTGTACATTATGTGATGGTGCAGAAATCTCCAATGGACAAATTTAACAGCATCTACCTCTGGCTCTGAAGACAAGACGACTTGATGAGGCAATGCATATTAAGAAGACTGTTAGGCTTGGGAGATGGCTCAGTGGTAAAGTGCTTGGCAGGCAAGCATGAAGACCTCACTTGGAATTGCCCAGAACCCATGTAAAGCTACACATGGGTAATGTGTATGCCCATAGTCCTAGTGCTCCCATGGCAAGATGGGAAGAAGAAATGGGGGGATCCCTGGAAGCTTATGGATCAGACGCTGAATGACAAGAGATTCTGCCTTAAATTGGGTAGAAGGTGGGGCTGGAGAGATGGCTCAGCTGTTAAGAGTGCTTGCTGCTCAGAGGACCCATGTCAGGTGGCTCACGAGATTCACGTTGAATCATGTGATTCAAACGCCCTCGTACAGCCTCTGTGGTCACCTGCACATGTGGTATACATTCACACTAATGTGGATAAAAATGAATCTTAAAAAAGTGACAAGGTCAAAGGTGGAAGCCAACACTCCAGGTCTTTCACTGATCTCCACGTGGGAAGCATGTGACTACACATACACACACACACACACACACACACAAACACACAGACTCATACACATACACACACAAACACACAGACTGATACACATACATATATACACACAAACACACATTCATACACACACACACACACACACACACACACACACAGAACCACTGGGAATATTGGACATCATCTGTTTGTGTCTAGATAATTGTTATCAGATCTATCTTCTACTTTTTTTGTTGGTTTGTTCTGAGACAAGGTTTCTCTGTGTAGCTCTGCCTGTCCTGGAATTGGTTTTGTAGAGCAGGTTGGTGTCAAACTCAAAAACGCCCGCCTCTATCTTCTAGGTGCTGGGATTAAAGGCACGTGTTACCACTGTCTGGCCTCCCAAATCTTACACTTTAAACAGGCCTGCTTGGCCCCTCTTCCACTATTACCACTGAAATACAAAAGTAACAGAACTTTCCATTTGACTAAAGTAATTGCAGATCCTGGTGTTTCAAACATACATTTCCATGCCAGCGGGTAAGGGTGCTTGCTGCCAAGCCTGCTGACTTGAATTGGGGGGACAGTACTCATAAAGTAAAAGGAGAGAACTGACTCCTCCAAGTTGTCTTCTGACCTCCATATGGGCACCGTAGCATTTGTATGCTCTCCGATAAATAAGCAAACGTAATAAATAGAAATACACATTCATTGTTAGCTAAAGAAATGTTAAGAAGCGATATAGAAATGTCATCTTTTTTCCTAATACTACATCAGGAGAAAGTCTGTTTTTCTGAGTTCTAAAACTAATTTAAGGAATTGATTTGATAAGGTGTTGAGTTGAGAACACTCCCACCCAAGAATATCAATCTTGTTTCCTGGTACAATATGGAGAATGACATGAATATTCATGACGTTACTAAATTATTTCTTTCTCTGCTGAATAAATCTATACACAGACATGTTGCATACAAGGGTCTTACAAGTGTCTTGAACCTTTAAAAATAACTGCCTCATCTTGTGAAAGTGACTTTCAAAGAAACACCTGTAGTTATAATTGGTTTTACTTTCTGATAATTCATTGCTTTGCTGATTTTTTTTTCTGTATCTAAGAAGTAAGACAAATCATCTCTATCAAGACAAAAGACCCTGAGGGACATTTTGCTCTTCTTCCAGATACATGCTGGGAGAAAAGCAATTAAAAACTGTGACTCATTTGATTTCTTATTTTAACAAGATTCTGAGGATTGTTTTCAATAGAATTAGCATATCTGGGCTGGAGCTGTAACTCAGTGGGTAGAATTCTTTGCTTTGCATACAGGAGGCCGTGGGTTTGGTCCACAGCAACCTTGCCCTAAATAAGCATATCTCCTCAGAGCACTTTGTAATGTTTATTTGAATTTCTATTTTAGTCATTTGTTACAGCTAATTTCAGACTTATTTATTTGTACTATGTGTATGTGTGTTGTGCCAGCATGTATGCATGTACACAGTGTGTATGCCTAGTTCCTGAAGAGGTCAAGAACAAGGCTCTGGATCGCCTGGAACTGGAGTTACAGGTGTGGTGGGGGTACATGTGGGTGCAGGGAATTGAACTTCTGTCCTCTTGCAAGAACAAGTGCTCTTACTGCTGAGCCATCTCTCCAGCCCACAGCTAATCTTTCTTTTTTTTTTTTTTTCAGATAGAAACTCTGTCTTATTTACTTTACTTCACTATTGTTGTGAAATGACACACCATGACCAAGGCAATTTATAGAAGAAAGCATTTAATGTGGGGCTCACAGTACATGATGGTGGTTTCCAACTTTAATCCTAGCGCTCAGGAGGCAGAGGCAGGTGGATCTCTGTGAGTTCAAGGCCACCCTGGTCAACAGAGTGAGTTCTAGGATAGACAGGGCTATGCCGTGAAACTCTGTCTCAAAAAAAAAAAATCAAGATCAAAACAAACAGAACAAAACTAACTCTCTGAAACTCTAATCCAGCCTCCAGTTAAATGTTTTCTTTTATAAGAGTTGCAGTGGTCATTGATAGGTTTCTGTACCCTGATAATGGGTTTCTCTGTCAATGCAGTAAATCAGATCAGGCTGAATTAAAAGTCTAGGTTTAATGAGCAAAGCATGCCCAGGAGATTCTCTGGGGGAAGAAACCAGGAGAGAAATCACGTTAGGGGTCTGGGGGCCGGGTCTTAAATACCCTATAGGCCGTGGTCTTGAGTAGCTACAGGTGTTGCAGATCAGGTGTGGATTCAGGTGAGTCCGTGGGAAGAAGTCACAAAAGCACTTTAAGGATGATTTCCTAGCCCTTTCCAGCTACAACGGAGTGGGGAGGTGGGGGGGTGGTTAAGGGGATAGTGGGTGGAGTCAGCCTCTGTGGATAGAGTCACTCACTCTCCCTTAGCAAAAGGGTTTTTTTTTTGTTTTTTTTTTAATTGTTATTCAGTTTACACCTTTAGCAAGTCAATTTCTGTACACCCAAACCTCTTATCTAAGTTGCCCGAAAGGACAAGACCAAATGCAAATTCTTGATTAAGGAATACTGCGGTTTGCTTGGTTTTTCCCAACCAAGTTTTGTATGGGCTTGGCACCTTTAGAAAACTCTCAGACACGGTTTTTATATTTCAAACAGAAGGTACTGTAGAAAAAGGGCAGATACCAACACTCCAGAATCAAACCAATTGCAGCTCTGCCGGAATTCCTCACCATCTGTAGGAGGAGCTGTCCCTGGCCTGGGCGGGCCTTCTAAGAAGGGTGGGGTTTGGAATAGGGGAGTAACTCCGGAGCGGAGGTTCCTCGCTGTGTTCCTTCTAAGCGATAGAAACCCTAACTAAGCCAAGGCCATTACTTTTCAAACCAACGTAGCCACGATGACAGACAAGTGCTGCCATGCACACGGCTGTGTGATCATTCAATGGAACCTGCACCATCTAACAATGTCCGTGCCTACTAAATACATGATTCTCCAGGGCTGAGGAGATGGCTCAGCATTTAAGAGCACTAGCTGCTTTTGCAGAGTACCTGGGTTCCATTTCCACAATCAT